>NC_092740.1:119302859-119652025 GCF_047496795.1 Chiloscyllium punctatum
AGCCAAAAGCATTTTTGTGAGGTGAGTGCTGTTAATTATCCGGGGGTCAGCTCATCTAAATAATTATAATGAGTTCCCTGTATAGTTTTGAACACGATACCAACTATTTTGGTGAGGTATGCCTTCAAAAGGCACAAAACTGTTTCTTTCAGATTCTGGTCAATGAACTTCATATTTCTAACATCTGCTACCTTCATTTTCAGAATTTCCAGTTTTCAATGTGAGATTCTCAGGCAATTTATATAAAGGCATACATATATTATGCTTTTTTTTTCCTTTTTAGAGTACTTTTAAGGAACTAAAGACTGGAGGCTTAATACTAAGTGCCTCCCACCTTGGGAATATTGGGTTGGAAAACTGTCCATGGGCGACAGTAGAAAGTAAGGCTGAAGGCTGGGAAAAGTAACAAAATCTGATCATTAACCTCTGGCATCTTCTTCATGGCTGAAAGTGGCATAACTGCTTGATGCCCAAACACACTCTGGATTCAGTACAACATTTGCTCAACTCCCAAGACATTTATATTCTTCACTTGTGTTGTGAAATAAGAAAGAATTATTCACAATTAATGGAAATGGGAGTGGTTTTAACTCGCAGTGTCAATGTTCTGTGAATGTCCTCTGCTTAACATCTTCATTAAGTAACCATCTGGAGAATCTGCATGTCTGCATAATCTTTCAGCCTTTCATTTTAAGCAAGGCTCTGCAAGTATGGAGATTCTTTGTGAGCACCACAGGTAGTTAGGACTCAATACATAAACCTTTGGGATACAGTTTATATTCACAGGAATGGAGAGTTGACAATTTATCATTGATAAAGCTGCTCTGGAATCATAGACAGTGCCACAAGTAGGATATCAATTGAGTCTCATAAGTTCTCATGTTGTACTAATGTCATACATTGACAAATTAATTAAGTTAGAGTTATAAAAATTAAATAGGAATTATATCAAGATTTGCAAGGCTGAGTGATTCTGCTGACATGCTTTCTCTCATAAAGCCATCTGTTCTCAGTTGCAATGCAAAAATATTCCCCTTTAATTGTTCTGCTGAATTCACTTGGAGGTTAGAGCCATGTTAGGTGATAGTATCAACAAATTAGATCATTTGAAATGCATAAATTTCTTAAATTATAAAGTATTTTCATGTGAACATGTTTATTAATTAGATTGAGACAGTGCACTTTCAAACACTTTACAAATAATATGCTGAAATATCAGGAAAATTTAGACAAAGAACCTTTTGAAATTCACATTAAGAACTTTTATCAACTTCAAGCAACTCTCACTAATTTATTACTTTGTTGTCAATTTATTTATTAATTCAAGAATTCATTACAAATACAGAAAATCACCAGTAAACCAGAAGAACCCAACCATCCACCATAAATTTTTTGAACTTCGTCCTACATTAAGTTATCGTGTGTTCTAAATTGTACAAAATCTGTTCACACTTCACTCAGCCCTCAATGATCTGCATTGCCCTTAGACTAACAGTTAACAATTTGATTTTAAAGTTTTTTTGCTTTTAACCCCCTTCTACAGTGCAAAAATAAAATGCATGCACCATCCTACTTATAACAGCAATATCTTTGGAATGTTGAATTCCTCACTATTTTTAAAATGTATTAATACTTGTTCCAAATTAGTTTCTCAAGTAGACAAGGCTGCTTATAGTGACACCAAAAACCTTAGTCTGAATAGAGATGATTGGATAATTCACCTGTCATTGTCGCTGTAAGTAATCAGGTTTGATTTTATATAATCTGCATTCTGTTCTAACCTCCAATAATTGTCTTTTATTTGGCAAATCCGATTACTCATTTCATGAGTGTGAAAACTACTTTAGAAATAAAACCATAAGTTCCATACCATAACTAACTCTATGGCTCTTTTTCTCACAAAGGTGAAAAAATATTCTCAATGGATCCATCTTCTTTCTTGTAAAAAAGATGAAATCTAAGCCAAATAAATCCAATTTGGCCTAAGTTAATGAACTAAGCTTGGCAGATTTTGTTTTAAATCCCTCCAGGTATCCCTGGTTTAATCATTAACAAAAATGTGAAGTGGAATGAGAACAGTAACATTAATAATTCATTCCAAAAGTCATCTGGTACTTTAAAAGTTTGAGGGAAAAACAACAAATCTCACAGGATAATCTATCAAAGAATGCTACACAGTAAAACCCTTCAACGTGGAGATACATTTCCTTCCCTGGGTCAGTTAAGGAAGAAAAACTAAAATTGGAGGATTTGTGAAAGACTCCGCAGAAAATGAGCAGCATGATTTTAAAAATTTGAAAGAAAGATTACTATTGATATTCCTTTAGAACCTATCATAGAAATTTCAGCACAGTCTTTGCTGTCTAAAGCATATAAATTCTCTAAATTGACAGAAATATTTGTGCTGGGCACTTTATAATGAGATTAATATAGTCCTAGAACATTGGATGCCATTCAGCCCATGAATCCATTATTACTCCCTTACTCTTGCCTCATCAACCTGTGTCTTTTTTCTTCCTTTCTAAATGGAAATCCAATTTCCTTCAGAAAGTAGTAGCTGAATCTGATTCCACCACCCTTTAAGACAGCCCATTGTAAATTAAAATGACTCACTGGGTTGGAAAAACCTTTCCTCATCAGCCCTCTGGATGATTGGCAGTTACAAGATTTTTAAAGACCTGACAACTTCATAGAGTCTGGAGTTCAATGATTAATTAACCTGTGTTTTGATTTAACAACAAGAACATCAAAAAAGAATGACTTTTGCTGTACCAGCAGTCAGTGCATTTTACCAAATGCATGTCTTCAGTGCTTTGGAACATCTCTTTATAAATTACGACTGGAAGTGAGTTGATCTGGATTCATTGAGAGTCAAAGAAATTGTTAAGTAATGCTTTTGGGAGTCATTTTACAAATTCTCATTAAACCTCATCTGCTGAGAGCAAATATCAATAACTCTAACTCAAGTATGTTCCGATTAAAACAAACATGCAGTATTTGCAAGAGCTTCTGAACTTGTATGCTTCTCTCCCCACTTATATGTGTGCAAGCTCTCTTTCAATCATTAAACTCCCAAACTTCCGACTCTCATTTCTGCAACATTCAACCTGCTCAAGCACAACCTCATTTCCAACCTAGCTGTGACCAACCATGCCCTTCTTCCACCCTTAATATGACCCTCACCTCTAATCTCTTTAGACCTGGAAGTGTGGACTTGGGCATGCCTGAAACATCCTGATGTACAATCAAGCAGCTAGAAGCTAACTTGGTCAGTGAAGCAGCCATACCTCCACAGCTTATGACCTGAATCAATTTAATATCAGGCGCCTGCCATGGATTGGGGTAACACACACTTTTCTTTGCCCCAGATGATTCAACTCCCGCTCTGGAGACTTTCTCATATCATCAAGGCTGATATTTGAGTACAACACTGACACAAAGAAATAGTTAGAGTTGTAAAGATGTGTTTAAATTTGCCATTCTTTTGCTGTTTATCATTTATTTTTGACAACTGGGTTTTCATGCAATTTTGTGTTCATTGTGTGATATAATTTATTATTACCCACACCAGTGACCTTCTAACTGGACAAGGGTGAATCAGTGAATATTATGTATCTGGACTTTCAATAGACTTTTGACAAGGTTCCACACAAGAGCAAAATTACTAAGTAAATTTAAATCTCATGGTATCAGAGGTTACATATTGTATGGAGAATTGTTTGGCAGAGAGTTGGAATAAATTTCAGAGGGGCAAACAGTAACAAGTGGGGTATGGCAGGTTTCAGAGTTGGGCCTCCACCTGTTCAGAATGTACATTAACAATTTGGATGAAGGAGTTGAATGTACGATTTCCAAATTTGCAGATGACTCTAAGCTGGGTGACAGTGTATGCTGTGAGGATGCTAAGAGACTCCAGGGTGACTTGGACATGCTGGCTGAGTGGGCAGATACTTGGCAAATGCAATATAAGTTGGTAAATGTGTGGTTATCCCCTTTGGTGGTGAAAATAGGAAGGCAGATTATTATCTGAATCTTGGTAGTTCAGGAAAAAGTGAGGTGCAATGAGACCTGGGTGTCATGGTGGAACAGTTCCTGAAGGTTGGCATGCAGGTGCAGCAGGCGGTGAGAACAGCTATTGACATGCTGGCCTTTATAGCAAGAGGATTTAACTATAGGAGTAGGGATGTCTTACTGCAGTTATACAAGGCTTTGGTGAGGCCATGCCTTGAGTATTTTGTGCAGCTTTAGTTTTCCAGTCTGAGGAAAGACATTCTTGTTATTCAGGGAGTCCAGTGAAGATTCACCAGATTGATTCCTGGGATAGCAGGATAGACATATGAAGAAAGAGTGTATTGACTGGGATTGCGCTCACTGAAATTTAGAAGAATAAGGGGTCTCACAGAAACATATAAACTCCTGAGAGGACTGGACAGGTTAGATGTGGGAAGAATATTCCCTAATGTTGGGGAAGTCCAGAACAAGGGGTTATAGTTTAATAATAAGGGTAAGTCATTCAGAACTGAGATGAAGAAGAATTTCTTCACTCAGAGAATTGTGAACTTTTGGAATTTTCTCCCACAGGAAGCAGCTCGGGCCAGTTTCTTAGATATATTCAAGAGAGAGCTGGACATGGCCCTTGCAGCTAAAGAGATTAAGGAGTATGGAGATAAAGCAGGGGTAGGATACTGAAATTACATGATCAGCCATGATCATATTGAATGGTGGTGCAGGCTTAAGGGCTGAATGGCCTACTCCTGCACCCATGTTCTATGTTTCCTTAATTGTATAAGACCTGTGTTAGCGAAAACTCACAGCTCTGTTAATATGCCAGTTACTTGAAAATAAAGACTAGTACCAAAAAGGTCTCTGCTCCTGGAGAGGAATGGTATTTTGGAGGCTAAATCTTTTCCCTCACTCTTATAATGCTATTCCTTGGATCAAAGCATCATTTAATCTGTAGTCTTTGTTCCTATGAAAACATAGCATGACTGGTCATTTCCTATTGTGTGCAGTGCCAACTGAGGCTCAATAGGTAAAAATTTCAATTCTGAGTCAGAAGGTTCTGAGTTCAACTTCCATTTTAAAGAATTAAGCACAAAAATCTCGGCTGACACTTCCTGTGCCTTACCGAGGGAGTTCTACACTAAGATGCCATTTTTCAGATGAGCTGTTAAACCAAGGCCCAGCATCTGCCCCCTGAGGTGGGAATGAAAAATCTGATGGTGCTATTTTGAAGAAGCTAAAGCAGGGAGGTTTCCATGGTGTTCTGGCAATGCTCATCTCTTCTTTATTGTTTATTGTTCTGGCTAATGAACATCACAAAAATAGATTATCTGGTTATTATCATTGTGCTGTTGGAGGATCTTGCAATGCCATTCAAACAGTGGCTTACAACTTTCACTTCATGAGTATTTCATTGACTGTAAAGTGCTTTGAGATGTCCAGTGATGATGAAGGGTGCTGTATAAATGCATAGGTTTCTGACATCAAGCATAGTTTCATCCCGCATTTAGAAAAAGACGATCTATTTTCTCAAACTTGCTGGGATCACAAGCCAATCTTATAAATGTAGAAAATCATGACAGTTACACTCCAAGCACTTGCAAGAAATTCTGATGTGCACTCGCATGCCTCTGAAACATCCAGTCCTCCCTATTCTGGACCAGGCTTTGTGGAACAATCTTAATAAAACCCATAGGAGCAGTCCATGGGATTAGGTGAAATGCTGTCAGTGGGAATAAGGCTGATTACCTGCAGAAGCAGGCACCAGTGGAAAATGAATGGTCTTCATGGTCAACCCCTAAGTGACCTCCTCCACCTCTGGGCAAACGTCACCGTTTCCTCGGAGGAAGCACCAGCAAGGTATACTCTCCACCAGCTCAAACATAGCCACTGTGGTGAGTATTTAACTAGTTTAGAGTCAGGAGCACGCTCTGATGAGCATATCACCGCTACGTCCCCACAGCTCTTTGACAAAGAAACACCAAAGTCACAGGAGATCAGAGCACTGCTGGAAAGCAGACACCTACTCAGCTCCAGACATAAGAAGGTCCAATCCAGTTGGCTACTTATAAATTCATCCAAATGCAATAGTAGATACAGGGGCAATAGGCAGAATTATCAGAGGGCAAACTCAGTTAAAGGTTGGAGGACTGTATCAACACTTTTTGTCTGCACTGCCTCTGGCATGTGAGCATCTAGCTGCCTCCATGGGCTGGTTGGCAGCTGCCACAGAGAGCCAGGTCCATCACACTCAGTTTTTGCTGGACATATGCACAGACCTGCATTGCATCACTCTAGCTGTTATTGCCCTGCACCAAGTAGGATTTCAGTGGATTGAGGGAAGGACCTTGACCTCATCCCAGTTGTCCCTTCCTCACTGGGTGCCAGTAAGCACCCAGTCAGAGGAAGAACCACATTGGTGCCTATCCACTCCCAGGCCATCCCTACACCATGGACGTTTCACCTCCACATTGCCTGCTACCCTCAAGCCAAAGAGGGCGAACCTGTATCTGTGTTGGACATAATCAGCATATCTGTACTCACAAGGCATAACTGTCTCTGGGGTCACCCAACCAAAACACTAAGGCCTGCATTGTAGGGCAGGTTCCTTTCAGCCCAGCTGCGGAACCCACAACTACAACAAGACTTGTTGAAAGGGAAAGGAAGAAGAAGAGCACACGGACAGCATAGAGTCATTACAATGTAAATATCTTCTTACATTTGTAAATATACATTTGCTATTCATCATGAATAAATGATATTCTCACTGCAGCTATGAGAATGAATATACAGAGGTTAGCTACCTTTAGAGCTACATGAAGTTTGATGGTCTAAGGTATGAAGTGAGCAACTCCTGAACCATGTACAGGCTATGGGAACGCATAAGGTGGTTGTTTCTTTGGCAAATAGGGTGAATCATTCCAAGCCACAATAAATTTCTTGTGCATCAGCAATGAGTGTGATTGATTCACAATGTTGCATGATGTGGTCACAATTGCTTAAAGCTAGGACACACAGTAGATCAGTGTGTAAGATTCACATTTAGCATTTTGAATCACAGCTGCCTTTCATCTGCACAGTGTGAGCATCTGTACAATACTATTGCTCTTTGATTGGTTTTAACTCACAAAAAGAAGTGGACCCTCCTCCCTCACAGAATGAAACACTGACCTCATCCATCCTGAGTGTGGTGGCAGTCTTTTCATCTCCATTGCACACTGGTTATTTGGATCATGATGGATGGAAACAGCAGTTGTGATTGTTACAGGGTGAATCACAGACTGAGCTTTTCAGTCTAGGTGACCACTCTACTCCCCCAACACCACTCCCTCCCTTCATCGCCCCTTCTTCATTGCCCTCAATATCAACTTTACCACGAAACCTATTTATTTAACTGGTCGCCTCCACACTTTACTCTCTGAGTCCCCCTGAGCATGATGATATCGAGTCATCCTGCCTAATATAGTTGTGCACAGTCCTGCCATTGATGGTCAATTGATGGGCAGCATGGTGGCACAGTGGTTAGCACTGCTGCCTCACAGTGCCAGAGACCTGGGTTCAATTCCCGGCTCAGGCAACTGTCTGTGTGGCATTTGCACATTCTCCCTGTGTCTGCGTGGGTTTCCTCTGGGTGCTCTGGTTTCCTCCCACAGTCCAAAAATGTGCAGGTTAGGTGAATTGGCCATGCTAAATTGCTCATAGCGTTAGGTGAAGGGATAAATGTAGGGGGATGGGTCTGGGTGGGTTGCTCTTCGGAGGGTCGGTGTGGACTTGTTGTGCCGAAGGGCCTGTTTCCACACTGTAAGTAATCTCATCAATGGCTCAATGACTCCCTCATATCCTACAATACCCATTTCGCTCTCATGCTTTATCATCTCCATTCTCATATGTTGAGTTGCTCACCTTCATGATTATTATCCCCTCTACATCCCAGCATGCTCCTCCTATCCCTGCACTGAGTTTCCCTGCTTGCCTGTTGCAGTATTGATGTGGCATGGTGCCATAGAATAAGATGACCACCCCTTGACTGATCAGGTATCACTTTGGGAATGGTCTTCATCTAGTTTGTTCATGCAGGAGAATGGGAAATTCCATTTCAGTGAGGCTAAATTAGATAGTAATGACATACTTATGCATGCAAATAGATGTAATAAGACTCTTTTCATCACTAGCGAGATTTTTGACTCACCCTTCAACTTTTTGCTTCGAGAATCACACTTTTTTGCTCTCAACATCAGAAATCTCATTAACACAAGTAGAAGGAGCAGGAGTAGGCAATTTAATCCCTTGAGACTGCTCTGCCATTCAATACTATCAATGCAGATCTCACCTTAGCCTCAACACCAACTTCCCATCCATTCCTCATAACCCTTCAACCTATTATTAATAAAAATCTGCCTATTTCCTTCTTAAATATATTCAGTATCCTGGCATACACTGTAATTGGGTTAAAAATCACGCAACACCAGGTTATAGTCCAACAGGTTTAATTGGAAGCACGCTAGCTTTCGGAGCGTCGCTCCGAAAGCTAGTGTGCTTCCAATTAAACCTGTCGGACTATAACCTGGTGTTGTGTGATTTTTAACTTTGTACACCCCAGTCCAACACCGGCATCTCCAAATCATGACTGTAATCTGGGATAGTGAATTCCAAAGATCCAAGACTCTTTAAGAGAAGTAATTCCTCCTCATCTCTATTTTAAATCTGCCATCCCTTAGCCTGAAATTATAACCTCTCCTTCTAGATTGCCCCAGAAGGGGAATCATCTATTTTGTCACCACCCCTCTTTACTATTTTATACACCTGAATTAAATCTCCTCTTATTCTTCTGAACTGTGATGAGTAAAGGCCTAAACTGCTCAATCTCTCTTCATAAGACAAAGCTTTCATCTTTGGAATCAATCTAGGGAAGCGTCTCCTAACTGCGCCCAATGCAATCACATTCTCCCACGAGTAAGAGGACCAGAACTATACACAGTAATCCAGATCAGGTCTCACCAGCCTTGTACAACTGCAACAACACTTCCCCATTATTACACTCCATTCCTTTAACAATTCGATTAATGCAACTTAAAATGTGTTTGTCAAATAAAATAAGGCTCTTCCATTACGGTAACAATCTATCACCGATAAGTAACCCTACTTTACATTACTGAAAATACTTTCAACACATGTAAAAGAAATTATAATTTGATTGGGTTCATTCTTCGGTTTCTTTTTTTTTGAAAAATTAATCTTTCAAAATAATTTTATACGTACTCATTGGTGTCCTTGTGATAAAAAAAGATCTAGTTTTAATCCATGCCAGGGTGGCATGGTGGCACAGTGGTTAGCACTGCTGCATCACAGTGCCAGGGACCCAGGTTCATTTCCAGCCTTGACCGACTGTCTGTGTGGAGTTTGTATTTTCTCCTCATGTCTGCTTGGGTTTCCTCCACATTCCAAAGATGTGCGGGTCAGTGAATTGGCCGTGTTAAATTGCCCATAATGTTAAGTGCATTAGTCAGAGGGGAAACGGGTCTGGATGGGTTACTCTTTGGAGGGTTGGTGTGGACTGGTTGGGCTGAAGGGCCTGTTTTCACACTGTAGGGAATCTAATTTTGGAGCTTTCTCAAAGGCCTGCACATGAGTTCAATCTAAAAACTCCGAAAAGTGATGAATTAACAAGGAGAATTAACAGATGAATTAACATCTGTCTTGTGAGCATAGCTGGTGTTTAGCATAATGTGTTTAAAGTTACTGCAATACATCACAGAAACTCAAATTGCATCAAATGCAACTTAAGCTGAAAATCTCGCATGTCTTTGTGTCAATAAATCAATATTGGGGAAAAGTGCATCAAAAACCTGGTGCTTTCGAGCGGAAACTTTAGACAAAACTGTTCTACTGGCAAGGTGAGTATAGAGCTAAAACCTGTAGGTTCATTGTGAGCAAGATTCATGCTGGATTCCAAATCTACCTCCACAAAGCACGAAGTATGTTCAACGCATTACCCAGTACAAGTAGTTAACAATTTAACTTCTAATTTCAAGTAAACTGGATAATTAATTTGATTGGAACTAAATATTACAAGGATAAACACTTTTAGAGGTAGTCAAATGCTTAACAGAACAAAGTTAATTCTATGTTGATGATTAGGGGTTTAGATAGGGTTGACCATGAGAACCTTTTTCCACGTATGGAGTCAGCTATTACGAGGGGCCATAGCTTTAAATTAAGGAGTGGTAGGTATAAGACAGATGTTAGGGGTAGATTCTTTACTCAGCGAGTCGTGAGTTCATGGAATGCCCTGCCAGTAGCAGTGGTGGACTCTCCCTCTTCATGGGCATTTAAACGGGCATTGGATAGGCATATGGAGGATAGTGGGCTAGTGTAGGTTAGGTGGGCTTGGATCGGCGCAACATTGAGGGCCAAAGGGCCTGTACTGCGCTGTATTTTTCTATGTTCTGTGTTCTATGTTACACATGCCCAGGAATGAAGATGGAAGGGTCTAAAAGTGTCAATTCTGATGACTGACTTAAACACTATTTACCCTATATGGACTTGATCAAAGAACAGCTTAGGATCTCAAGAGGTAAGATATAATAACCCGATCCTCCTCGTAGTCTCTGTAGCTATATCTATCATATTAATGTAACTTGTAATTAATTGCAAACAAGCAATAAACTACAACTTGTTCAATGCAGGAATCTCATCCAGTTAGACCAGTAAGTGGTTTTCTTAGAATAGAATCCCCACAGTGTGAAATGAGGTCATTTGGCCCATTGAGTCCACACCAACCCTCTGAACAACATCCCCCATGCTCTCTCTGTAACCCTACAATTCTCATAGCTAATCCATTGAGTTTGAACATTCCTGGACACCATGGGCAATTCAACATGCCCATACCACCTGACCTGTACATCTTTGGACTGTGGAAGGAAACAGAAACACCAGGAGGAAACCCACGCAGACACGGCAAGAATGTACAAACTCCACACAGATGGTCACCTGAAGCTGGAACCAACCCCAAGTTCCTGGCGTTGTGAAGCAGCAGTGTTAACCACTGAGCCACCGTGCCATCACATTAGAACAAACAGGCCCTACAGTAAAAAGGATGGTGGCAGCCAACTTACACATGGTGTGGCATAATGTCTGTATAATTGCACATATGAAAGGAATTCTCTACATAAAGCAACGAGCCAGAATTGATTAATTGAGATGGTGAGACATTATTAAACATCATATGGTTTCTTTACCCCAGGGTGTTTGGAGATCAATTGTGTGTAACCTTCATTTAGTTATTTAAATAGGTAGATTAGAGTCCATAACAAAATAAATTGTTCATGGCTTGATGAGGCAAGTAGCCTTTCCTCATCACACAGGATAATTTTACTTCATCGGTTATTGGAGCTGTTAGTGTCAAATAACCGATTAAGTAAAAATATCCTGTGTCCTGTATGGGCTGTCGCCCATAGAGTGAAAATACTGATTAATAATTCCTGTCTTAAAGAGTGTAATAAATCCATGCACATCAAGATCCAAACAGAAGTTATCAAACAATCATTTCTCTTTTAAGATAATTTATGAGTTTGCTTTTCTTTCTTGAGTTTGTTTTCATTCTCAGCCACATGTTTTAAAATAAATTGAATGGGAAAAATAACTGAAACTAAGATCAAGCTACAATGCAAGGAATACCTCACTCAATTCCTTCCCTATCCATCACCATCTATCACAAATTCGTTAACTAACCATCTAAATGAAAAAATTAATGTGGACTTTTTTTAAAAAAACAATAAGAACCTTCCCTACCCAGCACAAGTGTCTCAGTAACTATTGCTATTACTTAATTGGTTCATCTTTAAACTTCATGCAATCAATTTATGAAAGTCCAACTTCTCAGAATAAATGGAAGAAAGTTTATAACGTCCAGTCATTACATCCTCAGGCAGGAGGAGTTGAAAATTTTCAATTTATTTGATCTCAGGCCTGCGTAAGAAAATGAAAATGCCCAGAGTGATATCAGACCAGAGTGATGAATTACTTGACTTGCTCTATATTGCTTTATAGTCAGACCTCATTAGAAAAAAGTTTTACTTGCCATTCTTCCCTCTGGTGCATAGCCAGACAGTAAGTTCCGATGATGTACTGATAAGGAAAATGCTTTGCTGAGTGTGTGATAAAACCTGGCTTTAGTGAACAAGTTTGACTCTATGTTAGAAGATAAATCATGACTATGTTTCCACTTAATGTCAAGTGATGTTGACAATATATTCGTTGCATATTTTATGAAAGGAGCACTGGGTGATTAACTGATGCAATTTCCATTACATACTGCAAATGAACAGTGCAACCACCAAAGGCCTTGCAAACCCAAGTAGTACAATCACATTTCTGTGAATATAAACATCACATCCAGTATACTATTGTGCCTTTTTTGAAAAGAAGATTCAGAAGTAAAGAACTTACCACGTCGCAAGGCATCATTAAGTTTGAAAAGAATAGGAAAGATAATGAGCAAATGTACATTGTAATGAATAGGGGTCATCAAGCTGACATTTTCGAAAAAACTCAGATTATTATAGGAAGAAGTAAAGAAAAATTGAGGACTTCTTTTTGGTTATTCCATCAATAATTTCTGACTTATGCATTAAACAAAATTACAAACATGAAAATCCAGTGCTGCAAACGTACAATGAACCATTTCAAGCAGAATCTAAAGAAGTAATAATAGGAGTGGGACTGATGTCAGAAATACACAATATATGAGGCAACATTTGTGGGTGGAAATTCAGAGTTAATATTTCAGGCCAATGAGCTTACATCAGAATGTTTTACTGGAAATAGTAAGGGAATTAATTCCTTGATGAAACTAGAAACTTTTTTGTATCTCAATACCTATTCAATAAATGAAACTCCAGCCCATGACCATCTTGCTCAACTGATAAAGTGCTTAGGATCCTAAGATCAGAGAGACTGGGATAAATTTATTCTTAAATTTTCTTTTTAAATTCCTTACAAATGTAACTTCTGCTCTTTTAAAAATATACAATCTTAATTTCTGTAGGCTTCCTCAAATCGAACTTTTGGGTTCTTTGCTGTGAGATGTAGTGTTAGCTGTGGGATAGTGAGTTGGATTCCACAAAGCATTGAGGAACCTTGGCCTTGAGCTTGCAAATGAGTTAAAATAGAACACAGGAGCTGAGGGGCTGAAGCTCAAGGGTTAACATCCTCACCAGCACATCTGAAGATTGCTAGGTGCAAGCTCCGCTGCAAAGACTTACTGTACTGACACTTCTGTGCAATTTGAATGGGGCCCCATATTGGTAAAAGTGCCACCTTTTTAATCTCAGAGATGAAAGGATGCCCGTTATATCACCCTGCATGCCTGCTGAAATTAATCTTCACCAAAACAAAACTGGTGAATTTTGAAATGAAAACTTCCAACAGAGGAATAAGAAATTTCTATGTTCCAAATAAATTATTACTCCTTATTTATATCTGGAAGTCATTCGCAGATAACATTGATACACATAAATATGTGGGATAATGATTATTTCATTTAAAAGAAAGGGTAAGATTTCAAAACCCATTATGAGGCAGTTTGGTTGTTAAAACAAATCATTTCCAGACTGTAACTCCAAGCTGGTTGTAGTTCTCTTTTCTATTAATTAAAGAAGCATTTTCAATATCTGAAAATAGCATAGTTAATGCAATAAGACAAGGATTTTCTACGGCAATTAATGGTAATTAATGTGGCATTTTTGCAATGAATTTAGCTTCCTTTCAAGTTATCTTCTTCAGAACTGGTTTCCCAGTGCTCAAGAAGCCCAGCAGCTAAATGGAGTGAGTGAGATAGATTTAACTGATGGATGGCTTTATAATCAGCTTGTGGACCAGGAAGAGCAGGAATGTTTTCCCTGGCCCTTCAAGCTAACTTGTTTGCCTGTAACACCAAGGAAACCAGAAATAAAGATTCGATGCTTTACTCACATTTCTGGATTTCTCAACTGTTCCAATCTTCAAGGCAAAAGTGAGGATTGCAGATGCTGAAAACCAGAGTCTAGATTAGAGTGGTGCTGGAAAAGCACAGCAGATCATGCAGCATCCGAGAAGCAGGAAAATCGACGTTTCGGGCCAAAGCCCTTCATCAGGAATGAAGGCAAGGAGCCTTCGGGGTGGAGAGATAAATGGGAGGGGGGTGGGACTAGAGAGAAGGTAGCAAAGAGTACGATGGGTGGATGGGGGTGGGGCTGAAGGTGATAGGTCAAAGAGGCGGGTGGAGCAGATAGATGGGAAGGGAGATTGGCAGGTAAGACAGGTCGTGAGGATGGTGCTGAGCTGGAAGGTTAGAACTGGCATAAAGTGGGGGAAGGGGAAATGAGGAAACTGGTGAAGTTCACATTGATGCCCTGGGGTTGAAGTGTTCCCAGGCAGAAGATGAGGCATTCTTTCTCCAGGCATCGGGTAGTGAGGGAGTGGCAGTGGAGGAGGCCCAGGACCTGCATGTCCTCGGCCGAGTGGGAGGGGGAGTTGAAGTGTTGGGCCACGGGGCAGTGGGGTTGATTGGTGCGGGTGTCCTGGAGATGTTCCCTAAAGCACTCTGCGAAAAGGCATCCAGTCTCCCCAATGTAGAGGAGACTGCATCGGGAGCAACGGACACAATAAATGACATTGGTGAATGTGCAGGTAAAACTTTGATGGATGTGGAAGGCTCCTTTGGGGCCTTGGATGGAGGTGAGGGGGGAGGTGTGGAAGCAGGTTTTGCAATTCCTGCAGTGGCACGGGAAGGTGCCAGGAGGGGAGGGTGGGTTTTTAGGGAGCGTGGACATGACCAGGTAGTCACGGAGGGAACGGTCTTTGCCGAAGTTGATGAGCTGCTCAACCTCCTCGCGGGAGCACGAGGTAGCGCCGATGCAGTCATCAATGCAGCGGAGGAAGAGGTAGGGAGTGGTGCCAATGTAACTACAGAACATGAACTGTTCTATGTAGCCGACTAAGAGACAGGCATAGCTGGGGCCCATGTGGGTGGCCACGACTACCCCTTTGTTCTGGAGGAAGTGGGAGGATTTAAGGGATTCAAATGAGAAATTGTCAAGGGTGAGGACCAGTTCAGCCAAACGAATGAGGGTGTCAGTGGAAGGGTACTGTTGGGGACGTCGGGAGAGGAAGAAACGGAGGGCTTGGAGGCCCTCCCACCTTTTAAATGTTCCCCCAATCTCCCATTACATCTTGAGGATACCTAGTCTGAAATACGCATGCTATTTAATCTAACAGTTCAGTCAGGGCAATTTAAGGGCTATTAATTGGTGATAGTTATGCATACTTACATGCATAATTAGTATGAAATCAGTCGTGATTCTGAAAAGAAAATCAGCTCTCAATGGCCCAGATATTCCAATAGTGACCAAAAAAAACCTGCAGATGTTGGAATCCAAGCAGGAGATAAGCAGGAGGCTGGAAGAACACAGCAAGCCAGGCAACATCAGGAAGTGGAGAAGTCATTGTTTCAGGTATATCTGAAGAAGGGTTACACCCGAAACATTGACGTCTTCGTTGCCTGACGCTGTCTGGCTTGCTGTATTCTTCCAGATATTCCAATGAATGGATAGTCATTGGAGGAACTCTGACTAGTGCTGGGCATCAGAACCATGCAGAACCCCCAATGCAAATTACTTCATGACAATTCACAGGAAATTGAAACTTCCAAAGGACAATTTGCACTGCATCTGGAACTTTCCAAAAAAAGCCCCATAAAGTCCATCATTTTGAAGGTTTCTATTCATTATGTTGCCCAGGAGAAGTTAGAGGTTTAGAAAATCTATTCTATCTCCTCAGAAACCATTAAACTAAGCCTCTGACTCACCACTGACACACGTCCAACTACATCTACATTGTATACTTGGCAGCCAAACCCCTCAACAAAATCCAATTTCAGACCTAACCTGGCCTTCTCAAACCTTACTTTCCTGATGAAGTGCTTTTGCCTGAATCATCAATTTTCCTGCTCCATGGATGCTGCCTGATCTGCTGTGCTTTTCCAGCACCACTCTAATCTAGACTCTGGTTTTCAGCATCTGCAATCCTCACTTTTGCCTTGAAGATTGGAACAGTTGAGAAATCCAGAAATGTGAGTAAAGCACCACACTCTTGACTCTGATCTCCAGCATCTGCAGTAGATTAGATTAGATTACTTACAGTGTGGAAACAGGCCCTTCGGCCCAACAAGTCCACACCGCCCCGCCGAAGCGCAACCCACCCATACCCCTACATCTACCCCTTACCTAACACTAGAGGCAATTTAGCATGGTCAATTCACCTGACCTGCACATCTTTGGACTGTGGGAGGAAACCGGAGCACCCGGAGGAAACCCACGCAGACACGGGGAGAATGTGCAAACTCCACACAGTCAATCGCCCGAGGCTGGAATTGAACACGGGTTTCTGGCGCTGTGAGGCAGCAGTGCTAACCACTGTGCCACCGTGCCGCCCCAGACCTTACCCTCACCCTTGTTACAGTCTCCAGCTCCCACTGGCCTGATACTTCACACCCAAATATCTCTCCCAACTGTTGAAACCGACACCCCTCACTCCCAGCCAGACCGCAATCTGTCCCAATATTTCCCTCTCATACGCTCGGCTTTCATTGGTCAGAGCACTGAGTATAGGAGTTGAGATGTCAGATGTACAGGATTTTGGTGAGGCCACCTTTGGAGTACTCTGTACACATCTGGTCACCTTGCTATTAAGAAGGATGTTATTAATTTGGAATGGGTGCAGAAAAGATTTACAATGATGTTGCTGGGACTGGAGGGCTTGAGTTGGAAGGAGAGGTGGTTTTCTCTGGAGCATAGGAGGTTGAGGAGTGACCTTATAGAAGTTTATAAAATCAGGAGAGGGATAGGCAAAGTGAATAACAAAGATTTTTTTTCCCTGGGATAGAGATGTTCAAAACTAGAGGGCATAAGTTTAAGGTGAGATGTGAAGGATTTAGACCTGCGGGGCAACTTTTTCACCCCAGATGCTGGTGCGTAAATGGACTGAATTGCCAAAGGAAGATGGTAGAGGCAGGTACAGTTACAAATTTAATAGATGTTTGGATAGGTACATGAATAGGAAAGGTTCAGAGGGATATGGGCCAAATGCAGGCAAATGGGACTAGTTTAGTTTGAAAATCCTGGTCAGCATGGATGAATTGGGCCAAAGGGTTTGTTTCAGAGCTGTATGACTCTGTAATTCAATGACTCTGTGACCTGAGAACACCCTGACTCTCCCACTGTCCAGTCCCAGACCCAATGCCCACTGATCCACCCTAAGCACTAATTTGCTTACATAGCACCTATCTCATCTCACCCAACCTAGCTTCCCATCTACATGGCATCCTCTGTACCTCACCCACCCTGACAAAATATCAACCTCACTCACCTAGAACACCAATCCCTTCATCCACCTGGCTAAGTAAATCCTGAAGAAGGGCTTATGCCCGAAACGTCGATTCTCCTGTTCCTTGGATGCTGCCTGACCTGCTGTGCTTTTCCAGCAGCACATTTTCAGCTAAGTAAATCTTCAACCAATTACTCCCCTACCCACACTTACCTTGCATATTATTCTTTCAGAAAACCTATCAAAGTCAGTGGATCTGCAGCTGGTCAATTACATCAAATAATACAGCACACTGACAGTTCAACAAGGAGGAATATTTCCTCACTGTTGTTCACTGTTGGATTCCTGGACAAGTAAATAAGAGAATGCAAATGACATCCAAATGTAAGTAGGTTATTTTAATTCTGACTGCTGTTGTAAATTGACTTTCTGACCACATTCAGAATATCTGGACCAATGTGTAAAAGTATATCACAGCAATTTGGCAGTACTTCAACCATTTCCCATTTACCTTAGTAATAATTTTCACATTCTCATCATTCTGAGAAAAGATGTTTCCCCGGAATTGAAATTTGGGATTATTTGTAACAATTCTATAGTTTTGGACCCAGTCCAAGTAAAAGCATCTTCACTATATTTACCTTTTGCAGCTCTTTGATGTTATAACTTCTAAACAGGAAAACAAATTCAGGAATGTCACACCATCTGCTAAAGTATATAATTTATCAACTGTTTATATCACTATGTGTGTCCACCAACCATTAGCCACTTCCCAGAACCTCCAACTCCCAGCTTTTTGACAGTCCGTCCTGTTTCCCAGCTGCCCTCTCTCTCCTATTGGCTGGTTACCTGCTTCTTCCCACTGCCAGCTGCCTTCTAATGCGAATTCCCTCCCTCATGCTAATCATTCTACAACAATGTCAACTGTCTCTTGCTACATACTCCGTCCAGCTGCACAGTCTCTCTTGCTGCCTGCTAACTGTTCTGCTGTCCCCTCCTGCTAGAACATGTTAGAAGCATAAGGAAGTGGCAAAAGTATAAGAAAGGTAATGGGAAGAAACAAAGCAACTAGCTTTGGACTGGACTGGATGAACTGGATGGGGAAATTGTCAATGTTGTTTTATGTGCCACAGTCAATATTCTGTTCAAAGGTTTGCTCATATCATGTGATGTATGAGCATATTCCGTCTTAACTCAGATCACTTGAAACATGACAGACTAAAAATGCATGTTGTTCTATATAGCTTAATAGCTAGTGAAGCCCAGACACTCTGCGCCTATGAATGTAATGTTTGTGCATAATAGATAGCTGAAAGAAAGATCTGTTTATTTCAATACCACAACATCCACACCCAGTTTCTTAAATTACAGGCGATAACACAAGGATAGCGGTCTGTCAAACAGCCTTCACTTGCATCAGTGAAGAGGGAAACAGCAAAGGGAGCAAGGGAAGTGGCAAAATGAATGGTGAAAAGAGACAAAGAGGGTTTGGAGGGTGTGCATTAGCGGTGAAGTAGCAAAGGAAGGTGAACAATTGGGGTGAGATGGATTGGTAGAGAGAATGGGCCAATAGGCAAGAGTAGGGTGGTGCAATAAAGGGAGCAGGCAGATGTGGTGAAGGGTGTGGGGTTGCAGTGAAATGAGTGGAGAATGTAGCAAGGTAAAGTCCTCAAATTGAGTGAACAGCAACAGGCTCCTTGAAAAAACTATATACAAAGAATGATCAGCATTTGGGATAGAGATGCAATTTGTATCAATGTGCTTCCTGACTTATAGAGTCATAGAGATGTCCACACCAACCAGATATCCCAACCCAATCTAGTCCCACCTGGCAGCACCTGGACCAGATCCCTCTGAATCCTTCCTATTCATGTACCCATCCAAATACCTCTTAAATATCGCAATTGTACCAGCCTCCACCACTTCCTCTGGCAGCTCATTCCAAACACGTACCACCCACTGTGTGAAAAGGTTGCCCCTTAGGTCCCTCTCACTCTAAACCTATGCCCTCTAGTTTCTGGACTCCCTGACCCCAGGGAAAAGACTTTGTCTATTTACCCTATCCATACCTCACATAATTTTGTGAATCTCTATAACATCACCCCTCAGCCTCCGACGCTCCAGAGAAAACAGCCCCAGCCTGTTCAGCCTTTCCCTATACTCAAATCCTCCAACCCTGGCAACATCCTTGTAAATCTTTTCTGAACCCTTTCAAGTTTCACAACATCTTTCTGATAGGAAGGAAACCAAAATTGCACGCAATATTCCAACAGTGGCCTAACCAATGTCCTGTACAGTTGCAACATGACCTCCCAACTCCTGTACTCAATACTCTGACCAATAAAGGAAAGCATACCAAACGCCTTTTTCACTATCCTATCTACCTGCGTCTCCACTTTCAAGGAGCAATGAACCTGTCCTCCAAGGTCTCTTTGTTCAGCAAAACTCCCTAGGACCTTACCATTAAGTGTACAAGTCCTGTAAGATTTGCTTTCCAAAAATGGAACACCTCACCTTTATCTGAATTAAACTCCATCTGCCACGTCTCAGCCCATTGGCCCATCTGGTCCAGATCCTGTTATAATCTGAGGTAACCCGCTTCGCTGTCCACAGCACCTCCAATTTTGGTGTCATCTGCAAACTTAGTAACTGTACCTCTTATGCTCACATCCAAATAATTTATGTAAATAACAAAAAGTGGAGGACTCAATACCGATCCTAGTGGCACTCAACTGGCCACAGGCCTCCAGTTTGAAAAACAACCCTCCACCACCACCCTTTGTCTTCTACCTTTGAGCCAGTTCTGTATCCAAGTGGCTAGTTCTCCCTGTATTCCATGAGATCTAACCTGGCTAATCAGTCTCCCATGGGGAACCTTGTCGAACACCTTACTGAAGTCCATATAGATCACATCTACTGCTCTGCCCTCATCAAATATCTTTGTTACTTCTTCAAAAAACTCAATCAAGTTTGTGAGACATGATTTCCCACGTACAAAGCCATTTTGACTATCCCGAATCAGTCCTTGCCTTTCCAAATACATGTACATCCTGTCCTTCCGGATTCCCTCCAGCAACTTACCCACCACCGAGGTCAGGTTCGCCGGCCTATAGTTCCCTGGCTTGTCCTTACCGCCCTTCTTAAACAGTGGCACCACATTTGCCAATCTCCAGTCTTCCGGCACCTCACCTGTGACTATCGATGATACAAATATCTCAGCAAGGGGCTTCTTGTCATATGATCTCTAACTTCAGGTGCACTCACTGAGGGCTGCCTTCTTGCAGCTAGTTTCAATAAAAACACATTATAGACCAGATCCCTGCACAATGTATGTATGAAACTTTAGGGTTGGGGCACAAGGTGTAATGGTGAGAGTGCAAACATTACTCCAGGCAGTGTGTGGGAGCATGTGGAGGACCAACATTAATATGCTTCCTAGGGAGTGCTATGAAGGAAGGGATATTGAGTTCAGGGTGAGTGGAACTTGATTACCAATCTGTGCCAATTGTGACCAACATTTCCAGTCATATTATATCAACTCCTAAATGCAAAGTGCAAATGGGAAATGGCTGTGACCACACCAGAGTAGGATGGGTCAGAGACTTTCTTTGGCATCACCATCTCGACTCTTTGTCCAAGCGACACGAAGGTCTTTAAGAAGCAACAGCATGAGTCGGTCTATTTCACAGAAGAGGCTGAAATCATCAAAAATCTTCTCATTGCAGACGTGAAATGGATGCTGTGTCTAAATGTGTAGGGTGCAAATGCCAGCCAGAAAAATCTCCACCATGTTATTGGTCACTGCAGATTGAAGATGTTCATCTCTGTGAATTGGAAGTAATCACAGGTGACCTTAAAAGTGGCATCTGAAAAACACAGAGCATTAAAGGTAATGCCAGATCTCAGAGTTTGTATAGGGGCATGGAACAGATTCCATCTCATCACTGAAGTGTAAGTCTTCACCAACATGCTCTTAAATACAATATGGCCTTTCTCAGTTAGTGGGGGTTGGAGGAGAAGGTGTCAGTTCACATATTGTATTTAGATTCTCCTATACTCTCTCTGTGACATGACTAGTATTGTGTTCATTGGCATTATGACCAGTGTCAAAATACCATGTAGAGTCATTCCATAGTCTTCTACATTGGAGAGCTCCATGTCCCACTACATAGAGGAGAATGATAAATGACCAATTGTGTATAATGATAATTGCTCACATTGTTAAGAACCTGCACTGTTTCTGATATTCCCACATAGGTTCATGTCAAGGAAGACTGATGGAAATAGCCACAGCAGCTGTGAAAGCTGCAGAAAAATGGAAGAGGAACAGATTTTACAGCAAGACCATGGCCAATAGAAACCTCTGGTTGATGCTGAACAGCCTCCACATTGTTATGGGGAAAATCAGCAGCCTCAGAGTCAGAGTTGGGGTTCAACGACAGAGTTTAGTGTACAAGGAAATACAGGAGCTCCGGGGAGAGAAAGACACCAACAACTCAAGGTTAGCTGTGATTCTTCTCTCAAGCCGGAGCACATGTCAAGATACTTTTATACATTTTGTAATATAATAGGTCAATGATGAGGTTGTTGTCTTTGTAACATAGTTTGTTTATTGTAAACATTGCAAAATTGTTGATAGCGTCGGTGCAGTCGTTGTCAGTTCCAGCGCAGCCTTTTTTAATTTCAGCGCAGTCGTTGTCAGCTTCAGCGCAGACATTGTCAGTTTCCATGTCTGCGCAGAAGTCCATTGCTGTAGTAATGGGCGCTAATTGCTCTTCCTGAGAAGAATGATTACTGCAGTCCTGGCTATTAGCACTTTGTATTGAGTCATATCAGGCTGTTAGCATTTCTATCAAAGGTGCTGGCTGAACCTAGGCACTTCAGCGGGCAGTATACACTACTCAAGTGTATTTTCTCCCCCACCCGCTGTAAACTAATTAATTAGTTTGTGAGTGCATTGTCCCGGTATTCTGGTGGTCCCAGGGAGTACATGTGTCTACTCTGCTGTCTCTCTCCATATTGTGATCCAGCGGCCATCTTGTGTGTCAAGTGACCAACTTATGGCTCAGTGGCCATTTTGTGTGTCTCTGTGTCTAGTGTCACCCTGCCCCATGCCACCTCCCACTTCACTCTCCCCTTTGTAGTCAAGGAGGTGACTTTGGAGATCTCCCGTAGACTACCCAATTTATATGTAGAGGTAGGCCATATCTACAAGCTCCCCCTCCCGAGGGGTCTTGTGGAATGCCAGTTTCTTTGGGGGCTCTTCTATAGAGACACCTGCTGCTGGCACAGCTCTCATCAGTAGTGCCTTACAGCAGAGCTTTAAACACCCGAGGCCCATGCAGAATACCAGCAAGATAGCAATGAGGAGAACTACCCCGTGCACCAAATAGGGTCCCCTAGATTTACTTATCAACTGATTTAGCCAGCTGTCTGTAATTGTGGCTCCCTGTCAAAATTTATCTAGCTTGTTCGGATATTCTTGATGGCTTCTGTAATATTATAAGACTCATCAATAATGGGCGATACAATTGTCCCCAATAATTGTACAAGCTCTCCCTCACTGTGCTAATTGATAATCCACCGTGTAGCGTGTCTGCTGTGTGCTGAGTCAGAGTTCAGCCAATTCTGTATTAATTGTTTCCAGAGCTTTTGAGGTATTATTGCCTAAGATAGTCAGGCCACTTACAAGGTAATTTCGGAATTTAGCACTGATGACCCTTGCTGCGCATCCCCCAAAGATAGAAATCTCAAGAATTCATATGCCAATGATGACCCCAAATTGGTGGAGATCTGCCAGACAGCACAGATCTACTGGCTGATGGAGCCAGTCATTATCCTTCTCCTGACATGCCACCCACAGGGGCATGGTACAGTAAGGGGGGCAATTGCCCTTACTGCAAACAGGTTTGAGAGGTCTGGGGTGTCTGTCGAATAAGTCCACTTTATTAGAAAAACAAATCCCTTCACCGCTCGGTAACACACATTGTCCTGTCCTTCCATTTGTCTGTCAACTCATGTCGCCCCTGATCCCCTGGGTGATTCCCCCCAGCTGGTAAGTATCAGATGGTACGTCCATGTGGCAGAACTGACATGGGTGCCGATTGACTGACCACATATGAATTGTCTGCCCACGGTCATATTGAGGCACACCTACTTGCTGCAGGTGCAGATGAACTGTCCCCTGGTGAATGTACAATGCTAATAAGTGCACTGTGTCTGGATGCACAAGTCACTTTTGGGAACCTTGGCATAAACGGATCCCCATTCCTGCCCTGTGAAACAGAGTGGATATTTACCAGGTTTTAAATGGGTCTTCCCTTCCCTAGGCTGGGGGACCCAGCCCCATGGGTCAGTGGTCCTGCCCAGCTGCACACATCTATCCTGGAGTCCCTGTTTGTATCTGCCCCTTAGTGCTTCCAAGGTGCCTGCTGTATACAGTTCGCGAGGGATCCACACTGGGGTGGCCACAGATAAGGATTCTACTGATCGAATCAGTGGGTAGCAGACAGTTTATTTCCCATGCAAACTTAGATGGATTTTTATAGAAGAGGGTATCTTCAAATCCTGACCTGCTCCCAACAGTCATGACACTTAAACACAGTGAAATACATGCAGGTATATACATTTTGCAGTTAAAATAAAGTTATCAGTCATTGTCTTTGTTTTTGTCAGGAGGTGCATTCGTGCTTCTGTGTGGTTTGTTCTGTTGTGTTCTCGGTTCTCCCTCCGGGATGACCGTCTTGTCCGCCATTCCTGTCTGCACCTGGGGAATGGTCAATGACTTTAGTTTGGTCATAGGCGTCTTTAAACGGTTTTAGTTGGGTCTAGTGCTTCCATGTATCTTTTCCTTTAATATCTGTGCAGGCACAGGTGTCCCCACTTATTACCATATCATATGGCCCATTCCATTTTGGGGCAAAGCCTGGTTTGTCGGGCAGTGCTCACACCAGGACGTGGCCTCCTGCTGCTGGGACCATAGGGAAGCTCCGAGTTCCCCTGCCTTGTCCTCTTTGTCCCATTTGTCAATTACAGTTTTCCGCAATGTTCAAGCAATGTACTCTGTATACAGGCTGGTGCTACCACCTTGTCTGCTTGCCTCCAGAACCATCCTCCTCTTTGAATGCCTCCTGCAGTTCCCATTTCTCTCTCACTTCCTGCAGGGAGTCCTCCTGCAGCTGCTGAATTTGGATAGCGTATTTTGCTAATTCAATAGTGGCTTTGCAGCTTCTTGTTCTAGGGTTTTCTGAGCTGCTCAGTCTACTGCCTGGTTTCCTTTGAATTTTAGCCAAACTGGACTCTCTTTTGCTGACTCCTGTCGATGGGCTTTTATTTTTATTACTGCAGCCTCTTTTGGCTGTTCATTGGCATGCCATAGTGCCTGAATTCTTAATTGTTGACTGATAGTGTTCTCCCTGTGGTGGTGAACCCTCTTCTACCCCATGCCACCATGTAGTCATGGACTACACCGAAGGCATATTGACTGTCCGTATATATATTCACGAATTTTCCTTTTGCTAGTTCCAGTGCTTTGGTGAGTGCTACCAGTTCTGCTACCTGTACGGACTGACTTCCATCAGTCCTTCCAGACATAACTGTTTCTAACTTATCGTTTACCACAGCCCATCCTGTTCAGGAAGACCCTGATACATATTCTCGTGACTCATCCATGAAGAGGTTCTACTTGGCTGTGTCTAAGGGGGTAACTTTTACTTTCCCTCCATCTTCATCCCCATCTATATCCCCATGGTTGTGGGGTTTCCCTGTATCTAGAATTCCCTCAGCTGGGTTTTCTCCTGTATACCTAACTATTACCATGGACTGACTTGGGGGTAAAAGAACTGCCTCTCAGTTTGTCTTTCTCATATTGAAGATGGCCCTCAGTTTCCCTCTACTAGAGTGTTTAATGTGGAGGATAACATTCTCTGTCATTACTATGGCGTTGCTAACCCTAACAGCCCAAGCAGCACAGTCTAGGGCTGCTATGTGCCTGGGCAACCGGTGACCACTGGCCCTTCTGTAGTTGAGTAGTACCCTATATGGGCCTTCTCCTCCTATCGTGGTCTTGGGTGACCACTGTGCAGTAAAATCCTCCTTCATTATTACAATGGATGTGAAATTTCTTGCTGGAATCTGGCAGCCTTAGCCCAGGGATCGATATGAGTTGAGTGTTAAGCTACCTGTATGCCTCTTCCTGTTCCAGCCCCCAGTTTCCAATGTGGGCTTACCTCCTTTAATTAATCTCTGGATCGGTTCAGCCAATTTTGCAAACTCGGGTAAAAAGCTCTGACTGTTGTTAAATATCCCCAAGACCTTTCTAACTCCTGACAGTGGCAGGTTGTGGCATCTGTTGGATTGCCTTCTTGCGGACATTGGGCATTTCTTTAAATCCCTGGGATATTAGGTGTCCAAGGTATAAGACTTGTGTTTTGCTAATTTGTGCCTTTGTCAACTTTGACAAATGGTCAATTAGACTCGAAACGTCAGCTCTTTTCTCTCCTTACAGATGCTGCCAGACCTGCTGAGATTTTCCAGCGTTTTCTCTTTTGGTTTCAGATTCCAGCACCTACAGTAATTTGCTTTTATTCAGTGGTCTGGGAATGCTGGGTCAATAGGGTGTGGTCTCTACTGGGACTCCTCTACCCTCCTGGCCACCTCTACTGAACCAACACCTCCCAATTGGCCCAGAGACCTACCTCAAGCCCAGTGTGCTTTCTACCAGTGGGACTCTTTATCCTCCCATCCACTACCACTACTCAAGCTCTGTCGTTCTACTACAGACTGACAGGGTATCACGGTTACTCTCAGTGCCACGTTCCCCAACTTGGTAACGTGCGCTCCACTGAGGTTTGGATCAGCTCCTCTTCTTCACCACATTGGAAATTACATGTACAAACAGCATCTAACTTTTAACTTAAAGTTTGGGAGAAGATTTGTAGCTTGGGTGCTTGTTGTTGTGGTTCTGTTCGCCGAGCTGGGAATTTGTCTTGCAAACGTTTCGTCCCCTGTCTAGGTGACATCCTCAGTGCTTGGGAGCCTCCTGTGAAGCGCTTCTGTGCTGTTTCTTCTGGCATTTATAGTGGCCTGTCTCTGCCGCTTCTGGTTGTCAGTTCGAGATGTCCGCTGTAGTGGCCGGTATATTGGGTCCAGGTCGATGTGTTTGTTGATAGAGTCTGTGGATGAGTGCCATGCCTCTAGGAATTCCCTGGCTGTTCGCTGTTTGGCTTGCCCTATAATGGTAGTGTTGTCCCAGTCGAATTCATGTTGCTTGTAGTCTGTGTGTGTGGCTACTAAGGATAGCTGGTCGTGTTGTTTCGTGGCTAGTTGGTGTTCGTGTATACGGATCGTTAACTGTCTTCCTGTTTGTCCGATGTAGTGTTTTGTGCAGTCCTTGCATGGGATTTTGTACACTACATTAGTTTTGCTTATGCTGGGTATCGGGTCCTTCATTCTGGTGAGTTGTTGTCTGAGCGTGGCTGTTGGTTTGTGTGCTGTTATGAGTCCTAGTGGTCGCACTAGTCTGGCTGTCAGTTCAGAAATGCTTCTGATGTATGGTAGTGTGGCTAGTCCTTTGGGTTGCGGCATGTCATCGTTCCGTTGTCTCTCCATTAGGCATCTGTGGATGAAATTGCGAGGGTATCCATTTTTGGCGAATACCTTGTATAGGTGTTCCTTTTCCTCTTTTTGTAGTTCTGGTGTGCTGCAGTGTGTGTGGCCCTTTTGAATAGTGTCCTGATGCAACTTCGTTTGTGTGTGTTGGGGTGGTTGCTTTCATAGTTTAGGCCTTGGTCTGTGTGTGTGGCTTTCCTGTAAACCTTTGTGGTGAATTCTCTGTTCGGTGTTCTCTGTACCATCACGTCTAGGAATGGGAGTTGGTTGTCCTTTTCTTCCTCTCTAGTGAATCAGATTCCTGTGAGTGTGGCGTTGACGATCTGGTGTGTGTTCTCTATTTCTGTGTTTTTAATTATTACAAAGGTATCATCCACATATCTTTAACTTAAACTCTAATTGGACTCTGCGTTGTTGGTCCCTACAAAGTCCAATGTTACCTGACTTTGCCATTTGTGCTTCACAGCTCCTAGTGCCCTTGATGCCTCAATTCCCACTTCAAATCCCAACCTTTGCATGGGGGCTACCCCTTAACAACTGGTTTAGGGCAGGGTTTTTGAGACAGGAACTACCTTTCCCTCTGGCTATTTCAGCCCAAGTAGCAGGTTCTTACAACAGTTAATACAGTTAAACACTTATTCTCCACAGACATGCACCTAAACTTTCTAACTTAGTACTGTAGCAAAAAAGATATTACAATCGGTATACCTTTTAAACTGTGTATTTGGCCCGGTCTGATTCTTCCTGTTTGCAGGTACAAATTGGTTCTTATCCCAGCTCCCAGATCATGGCCTTCGACCAAAGCATCAATAATAAGAACTCTGCTTGCAGCGCCAATTGTTTTGGGGAAAATCACCAGCCTCAGAGTTAGAGTCGGGGTTCAACGACAGAGTTTATTGTACAAGGAAATACCGGATCCCCGGGAGAGAAAGACACCAACAGCACAGTGGTCAGCTGCAAGTCTTTTTTTCAACCCAGAGCACATGTCAAGATACCTTTTTTACATTTTGTAATATAATATGTCAGTGATGAGGTTATTGTCTCTGTAACGTAGTTTTTCATTATAAACATTGCAGAATTGTTGATAGTTTTGGTGCAGTCATTGTTGGTTCCAGTGCAGCCTTTGTACTCTAAGCGCGGTCGTTGTCAGTTTCAGTGCAGACATTGTCAATTCCAGTGTCTGCGCAAAAGTCCATTAATGTAGTAACGGGTGCTAATCACTCTTCCTGAGAAGGACAATTACTGCAGTCCTGGCTATTAGCACTTTGTATTGAGACCTTATCGAACAATTAGCATTTCTATCAAAGGTGTTGGCTGGACCCAGACACTCAGTGGGCAGTACATGCTACTCATGTGTATTCTCTTCCCCACATGCCTTAAACTAATCGACTGGGTTGTGAGTGCATTGTACTGGTATTCTGGTGGCCCTGGGTAGTATCTGTGTTTGCTCTGCTGTCTCTCTCCGGCAGCCATCTTTGTGTCAAGTGGCCAACTTCCGACTCAGCAGCCATCTTGTGTTCCGTGTGCCAAGTGTCATCCTGCACCATGCCAGCTCCCACTTACCATGAAATGGATGCAGTTGATGATCCTGTCAGAGCACAGAAGAGATACACCATCTTTTGGGAACCACAATCTTTGTTCTTGATGGAATTTCCCCTAGGTATGTGTGGTTGTGTTGGAACAGGTTGACGATGTTCCAGGATATTAGCACAGAATTATGCCAGATGCTGTAATCAGAGCAATGACATGAAGAAATTGGGAGCCATCCTATCCAGATGGCCATCAACTGTGACAAATATATTGAAGCTATAATCAACTGGCTTCCAAGAGTCCACTAGGGACCTGTGTGGGACCTCACTACTTAATCCAAAAATATGATTTGGGGCGTAGAATTTGTGAAGGTCATGCTGCCTCATTGAGGTCAGTGCTGCAGCCTTGGCTGTAGACTTTGCCAATATAGCTGGCTTTTCCCCGGTACAAAGCTCTAAGGATTACCCACACATTGCACAGGAAGGGCTCTAACTTAACAAAGCTGACATCATCACAGAAAAATGGTTCTATTCCATGAATCTATAAATCATCTGCAATCGTTGGTACCACATCTTGGAAGTTAGTACCATAACGGTTGCCACGACCCTGATATCCTTAAGAACTCATGTTCCTGGTGCATGTCAAGGACCCAAAGCCTGACAGGGGGTCAGGTTACACGGGGATACCAAGGCTAGCCTCTGCAACCATAGCTGATGATTCAATTACAGAGCAACTGACTAAAGTAGAGCGTGGATAAAATGTAGCCCATTCTTCATCCAGGAGCATGAAGGAACAGATTTTAGGCCCCCTGAAGATGAGATTCTGAAGCTTGGATTTGTGTTGGAGGTCATTGCAGTACAGTCCAGAGAGAGTGTGCCATATCCTCCTAGCAAGTTGTGCTTTGCACAACCGGAGTGTACAAAAAGGGATGTGAGCAACTCTAAAGAGATGGGAGCATAGTAGCAGCTTTCTGAAGAAGAAGACAAAGGATATTAAGCAGAATCAACACCATTTCCAGCAAGAAAGAATTACAGGGTTGGGTGCAACTGGCTAGGCAGCACTTACTTAACAGCAGTTCCAGTTGGTGAGAGCTGGGTGTACATTACATTGACTGTAAATTTGATGGTGCTCAAATGGCAAACAGTCCCTTTCTATTCCCAGATAGATTTTTTTTGCTTTTGCTGAATAAATCTGAAAGTATTAAAATATTTGTAGTGTTTCTATTATATGATGATCCCACATTGAACAATGAAAGGTTTTTGGCTACAATAGCATTGTAGAAAGAATAGCACTGACTTAGACAGAATGTTTGAAGGTCTGTTCTGTACCTTTAAGGGAGAGTCAATGCTGTTTTGCACTGAGAGCTTAAAAGCACCTGTCATATGACTAACTAGCAGTCTCAGAATGTACTGGAAATTGAAAACATGTAAAATTTGGCTGTGAAATGGATACCTGAATTGGTTGCTATTTTGACAACAATTAAAGTTTAACCAATCAGTTTAAATTATGCCCCAGGATACTAAAACCTATTTGAATTTGAATGTATTGTGTTTGCCAACCTCTAACCAATGAGATGAACCAATGTTTAGGGTATAAAGAAGCAGGTATTTTGCAACTTAGACAAAGTAACTGCCATTGAGAGAGATTGCCATTCAAAACACTTTAAATCAAAGATACTTTTTTCATATGAAGCATATTTTCAGTAAAAGGCAGAAGACGACCCAGTAAGATCTTTAGCTGAAAGAAGAGGATGCCAATGATAACAGCAGCTGTGTGTTTTTGAAATTAAGTTGATGTAATTTTAATACTGCTTTTTATTGGAACAATATATTGTTATAGAGTTGTAGGCAGACAACAGACATTGAAGAGAAAGGAGGCTTAGAGTTGTAAAAAGTTGTAATCTTCACTTTTAGATTAGATTACTTACAGTGTGGAAACAGGCCCTTTGGTCCAACAAGTCCACACCAACCCGCCGAAGCGCAATCCACACAGACCCATTCCCCTTCATTTACCCCTGCCCCTAACACTACGGGCAATTTAGCATGGCTAATTCACCTAACCTGCACATTTTTAGACTGTGGGAGGAAACCGGACCACACGGAGGAAACCCACGCAGACACAGGGAGAATGTGCAAACTTCACACAGTCAGTTGCCTGAGGTGGGAATTGAACCTGGGTCTCTGGCGCCGTGAGGCAGCAGTGCTAACCATTGTGCCACCGTGCCACCCACAAAATTTGTACCTAAAGTTTTTTTTAGATTAGATCACTTACAGTGAGGAAACAGGCCCTTCGGCCCAACAAGTCCATACTGACCCTCTGAAGAGCAACCCACCCAGACCCATTCCCCTACATTTACCCCTTCACCTAACACTACGGGCAATTTAGCATGGCCAATTCACCTAACCTGCACATTTTAGAGTTAAAGAATAAATTGTTTTTTTTCTCTTTAATAGAGGAATTTGGGAGTTCTCTCTGAGTGCTCTGGTTTCCTCCCACAATCCAAAGATGTGCAGGTCAGGTGAATTGGCCATGCTAAATTGCCCATAGTGTTAGGTGCATTATTCAGGGGTAAATATAAGGTAGGAGAATGGGTCTGGGTGAGTCACTCTTCGGAGGGTCATTGTGGACTTGTTGGGCCAAAGGGCATCTTTCCATACTGCATGGAATCTAATCTAACCTAATCGAAATGACATCTCCTTTTCCAGAGAAAATGGCACTGACCTGCTCAAGGCTGAAACCAGAACTGTGAGCTTACACATGCAAGGAAGGATATAGCCTCTCAAGTTGAAAAACATGGAACAAGAGGTACTTTTTGTACTTTTATAAAACATCACTAAATATGAACCAGCTTTATTACATAGATCATTTTGATCTAGAATCTACAACATATAGGGGTCTTCCACAATAAGTGAATTCACACCCTCCAGTGCCCAGAACAAGAACTGCAGTTGTTAGTGTATATTCTGGCATCGTGTTCTCCCAGCAGCAAATTGGCAAGTTACACAATGGCCATCAAATTCGTAATAATTATGTGCTGCCACTTGACAGAATCTGGCAGATATACTGCATATGGAAGCCTTCCCCAGATCTTGAAAAATGTTAGTGTACTGGAATGCTTTTACGACAGCCATAAATAACAGTTGAAATTTGAGACCCATTAAATTTGATGTTATGCCTTTTATATGCACAATTGGCTCGTATTTATCCATTATAAGGTACTTGGGTTTGACAAAAATATGTTCAAGGAACATTGCTGCCAGAACAGCACTTTTAGTGTAATGCATCCATCCTCTCCGCTCCCCCCCCCCCCTCAAATGTATCTTGTAAGAATGACTTAAGTGCCTCTCAAAGTCTTTAGTGTTTTCGATCTCCCCATCCGAAACCTCCTGAAGACCAGAATTATGCAAATTACTGGACTAGCGTGAGTATTAGGTCTAGCAGTTACTCGCTTGAAGATTTTAAAGACCAGCATTTTCTCAGTAGGGGTGTCAGAGATTTAAGAATTCTATACTTACCAGATATCACGGCATATCCAGTCAGAGGTCTGCATTTTCAAAACTACTGATGTCTTTGGAACTGAATCACTGTTAAGCTAAAAGAAGCCACAATCTACATTTATAGTCCATTACTTTTCTCTTACAAAAGAAAGCACCAGGCAGCAGGCCCAAAAACAGTTTTGATTCTTGACTTCTGTCTGCACCAGGGACTTCAGCTCCAAGTTCCATGACAACCATGTGAGGACACCTGTACCACTGGAGAGCTGTCTTTCAGTGTTATTTTCGGAGCTATAATTATGCCCAGTGTCTCTGAAAGAGGATGAAAATTTTGACAATTGTTTCCTATCCTGACTACTATCTTGTATGCGTGAAGACCAGGCCGTGATCTTAAACCGAGACCCCATCTTACTGCTTGGTTGGGTATAAAAGTTCCAGTGAGGCTATTTGAAAGAAATGTTGGGTTGTTCTTATCACAGTAACTTGACCAATGCTGATTCCTCAACCAAAATCATCAGAAAACAATGGATCTGATTGTTTCATTACTGTTTGGGAAAGCTTCTTATGTGCAAATTGTTTGCTGTGTTCCCACGTTGCAACAGTGAATTCTATTCAAAGTACTTCATTGGCTGTAAAATCAGAAACTATCATTGATTGTCATGAAAAGAAACCCAATCTGGTTCACTAATGTTCTTGAGGGAAGAATATCTGACATTGTTACTTGGTCTAGGCTGCAAGTCACTCCAGACCCAATGCAACATGGTTGACTCCTAACTACCCTCTGAACTGGCTGAGCCAGCTACTCTGTTCAAGGACAATTACACATTCCATTAAACAATAACTTCAGATTAAACTTCAGATTACAAAAGTTGATCTATATATGCAAGTTTGTCCTTAACAATGGAGCATTGAAACCTGGCTCGTTTTCCATAAAGCTGAGCTGTACAAGTCAGAAAACTGAAAGTTTTGTAAACGTCAGAGGAATTATAATTAACGTCTGATGAAGAGTTAATGGACTCCAAACATTAGCTCTGATTTTTCCCTATGGATGCTGCCAGACCTACTGAGTTTCGTCAGCAATTTCACTTTGCTTTCGGATCTCCAGCATTCGCAGTGTTATTTTAAGAACTATAATTATGCCCAGTGTCTCTGAAAGAGGATGGAGATTTTGACAATAGTTTCCTATCCTGACTATTATCTTGTATGTGTGAAGACCAAGCCTTGATGGGAATGGGTCAGACATTGATCCAATGCAAATAACCTTTTATTGTTCAATTACAGATACTAAGGGATCAGTGAGTAGGTTGTCACTATCCAGAGAACCGTACTTCTGAACATAAACTAGCCTAAATGGTAAAATATCTTGTCTATTTATACAGTAGTGCAACTTCAAATCCTTTCAGGTTTTGACTTATTGAGAATTGACCTTCAACAGCATTTTGTTGTTGCAAATATCTGACTTTAATCAGCATATTAATGCAAATATCTGATGTTAATGAGCAGTTTATAAGGTCAGATTTCTTGGGCCAAGCAACAATTTGTATCAACAGTAAGGGACAAATAGTTAGCATAAGTTAAAATTCAGGGTTGCAAGATAAAGCAACATCTACAACCCACCGAGTGGTAAGTTTACAGTTGTGATTTCCCTTAAGTGAAGCAGGTGAAATAGTAGTTTCAGGGTAAACTTATTAGCCTGACCATGTTTCCTCAGCTGAGCATGTATTTTGGAGTTTTTAAAACATGATGAATCTATTTTCAATCATGTGCCAGTGGCCAAGCAAATAACTGCGATTTGATTCTCAACTTGACTGGCACAGGTTAAACTCCTTACTTATCGTTACTGCGTAAAGCTGGGAAGAATTGTAGAGGAGAGAAAGTACACAGTTGCATTTTTTCTTTTGGCTGTGTGCAAATGATTCTCTTCAGATCCAATTTATATTTCAATGTTAAATCCAAACCACAATTTTTGGAGCTTTCTTTTGTTCACAGCATTACCCAGTGTTCTGTCAAACTATGTTGACCATTTTGTCCTTACCCTTGTGCTGTGAGTGGCATTTATCTCTAAAGCAATCAGCTAAGCACATCTCCTGTAAGCTTCCCCACACCAGTTCAGGAACAATCATATTCTGGAGCGATCACACAAGAAAGAGTGGCAGATAAAATATATTTGCCCCAGTTTACAACAAAGCACATCTCTCATCTTCAGGCAATCATTGATGACTCTTGGGTGCAGATCATAAAATAGCTGTTTTGTTGAACTATATTAGACCAATTCTATTCACTTGTCATTCAAATATATAATTAAAATACATTTTGCTGAAGTAGCATCAATCACTTACACTAATGACATCAGTGCTTGCTGGCCATTTTGGCTTCCTCCTCTGAATACCACAGAATCACTTAATTTTTAATTTAAGAATAAAAGATATGATGTACATTTACATATTCTATTCTTTTTTAGGATGTGGATGTCACTGACATGATCAACATTTGTTACCCATGTCTAATGGAACTGAGCAGGGATTTGCTAACCCATTTCAGACTCAACCACATCACTGTCAGTCTGGAGTCACTTATACTGCGAACCAGGTAAAGGACAGCAGCTTTCTTTCATTTGCGATTGAGATGGGCCTTTTTTTTAACAAAGGTTTCACGGTCACCATTTACTGATGGATGGCTTTGAATTTTAGGTTTTATTAATTGAAATTAAATTCCCAGCTGCAGTGGTGGGATCTGAACCCATAGGTGGAATCTTCCAAGTCCCTGAAATGACATGCTCAATAGCAAGAAAGTTAGAAGAATTGAATGAAATGGTCAATAAAGAGTTCTCAAAGCTGAGAGCAATATGTTTGATTTTCCAACCAAATGTTCAGCGGCAAGATAAGATTCGCACCAGTGAGCAGCAAGAGGCTTAGTTAGGTGCATTTGTATCTCACTAACATCCTCATTATTGCAACATCTCACCTATTGATAAACAGATTTCCATTCTCCCAAACATTAAAAAAAATCTATCATAATTCCCAGCAGAGAGGGTATCTGGCAACTCCAATTTGCCTCTTGCTCCTCTGGACCTCTATCTTGGACAAAAGGCAATAGCATCAAACCAGCACACTTGCATTCCCCTTCCCCACATCCCCCATTCGCCACACCTATCCATCAAGACCTCTGGTTTCATAGACAAAATGAGGTGTCCTCCACCCAAGAGGTCTGGGGCAATTGACAGGGACTGTGCAGGGCTGTGAACTGCCAGCACTTGACCAGGTGCATGGTTGGGCTTTAAACATGACTACAATACTGTAAATCTCCAGAGAGCCCGGCAGTATATGGTATATTTGCATGTGGAGAAAGTAGGAGAATATGACAAGCAGGGTTCCACGGGGATATAGTGCACAAGTATTGAAGTGGGTTTGAAAAGACAGCATGAGAATGGAAACCCCTCATGAAATGTGCCAAAATTGACACTTCGCCAATTACCGATAAAATCGAACATTGTATCCTGTGATTCTTCGGAATACCAGTCTGCTGCATCAGCACAATGCCAAAGTCTCTCCTTAAGTTCTTAATAAGACCACTGAATATTCCTTTACATCTAATGATGTGGATGTTGTTGTAAAGTTGGACGTTCAGCATTCAATTTGCTCTTCTTCACCATAATGGTATCTTTGTTATCCATTTGGATGGAATGACAGGACCTTGGTTTATCTCACCAGATAGACTATATATTGAGAGTGCAGCATTCCCTCATCGATGTGTCAGTCTTGATTTGTATACTTAACAGCTGGAATCAATACTGAACTCATAACCTTCAGCCTTAGGGATGAGACAACAACTGAGTCATTCATAGAATCCCAAGAGTGCAGAAAGAGGCCATTCAGTCTACTGATTCTGCACCCATCCTCTGAAGAGCATCCCACCCAATCCCTATAACCCTGCATTTACCATGGCTTCTCCATCTAGCCTTTTTTTATTTAAGATTCATTCATGATTTGGCTAGGCCAGCATTTATTGCTCTCCTGCATTTTTGCTGAGGTCAGACAAAGATGACAGTTTCCTTCCCTAAAGGATGTTGGTGAATGAGATGTGCTTTTCTGACAATCAACCTTATACTCTTAATTCCAGACTTTCATTAAATTTAAGGCTCACCTTCTGCTAATGCAAGATTTGAACTTCGGTTCCCAGAACATTACCTTGTCTACGGATTAATAGTCTAGTGATAATACTACTCGGCCAGTGCCTCCCCTTGACACTTAGCCAACACATCTCTGAACACTGCAGGGTAACTTAGCATGTCTAATCCACTAAACTGTGTATTTTTGGACTGTGAAAGGAAACTGGCACACCCAGTGGAAACCCATGTGGACACGGGGAGAACATGCAAACTCCACACAGACAGTAGCCCAGGCTGAAATGAGCCTGGATCCCTGACACTGTGAGGCAGTAGTGTTAACCACTGAATCATTGGGCCACTCATAGACAGGTGAGGCATTCTAACAACAAAAGGAACAAATAACTGTTAATTAACTTATGCCATATCATTTATGCCTGCTTACATTCACATTGGTTCTTGGTCCAGCATTTTCTACATTTTAAGATCATCATTCTTGCTTTCAAATACTTAGCTTTGCCCTTCCCTGTCTCCATAACATCTTAAAACCATTCCAATCCCCTGAGATTTTGACACCCCTGTTATTTGGGCATCTTGTAGAATTTTAATCATTCCCCATAGAAGCCGCATTGTAGGCTATCAATCTCACAAGCTCTCAAGCTCTGCAATTCCTGAACTTGTCTGCTTCTCTAGTTCTCTATCCTTCTCGAACTTGCCCTTTAAATCTTATTTCATTGACTAAACCTTTGATTACCGGCTTCCAGTTTTCAATGAATACCCCTCCTTACAATGATACAGTTTAAATTAGGAACTAATTTTTGAGAAATCACAATGGGTAAGCCAAATGCATACCAGCATCATCCTGACCCTTAAGTTGATTAAAGAATCCAGTAGTCAAAGGCCAAATGTGAAGACAGGAGGGCCAGGTCCAAGTCCCCCTGCTTCAGAGGTGTGTAATAACATCTCTGAGCTGCTTGAGTAGAAAATATCTATGTTTTGCCAGGAGTACGTTTTGTGATCAGGCAATATTAACATACCATTTAAATATTAATGTTCTAGCACACTCATTTACAGCTACCCACTAATGATAGGACTCTGTTGTTCCCTGGATTGGGAAACTAATCTTATTGCCTGTATTTTAATCAGTTACTTGCTGCTCAAGATGGCACAGAGGTGTCTCCATCGAACATCGCCTTAATAAGAGTCACAGCTTCTTGATGTAAATAACTCTCAAGCATGTTTAATTGCCTTCTACTGAATAAAAGTATATAATTTTCAGGATCAGATAAAGACTATTAACCTTAACAAGTTGTCCCTCTTTAATACAACTGCCATTCCTTTAGACGACTTGCTGCACTTTGAATTAAACAGGTTCAATATATTAACATAGTATATTTTTCTGATTATGCATATTTATACTGACAGGTTTGACAAACAGGAACATACTCCTGTTATTAATTCACAGAGTTATTTATACTTTTAACATGAAGCTTATATTAAATAAACATATCTTTACACCACCTAGGGTTCCTTCATTAAGATCGAGTTATATCTGTAACAGAGAAGGTTACAAGATAAAATTGTTCCCATTAACCACTTATAACATTAATGGTGCCGTAACACATATTTCATTATCTTTCTTATTTATACCAGTGAATCAATCTGATCCAAAGTAAAACTGACATTGTTTCCATAGAATCACAGACTGCCCAAAGTGGATGACAACTCTGATTCATCAAGTCACATTTTCCCTTCTGAACCATGAAGATAGATCTGAATGGACCCAGCAGATCGCATGCAATAAGGAAGTCTGCATCGCGCACTTAAACTTAAGATGTTGCCATTTCAACTTTTCCTCGTCTGTCAAAAAGACAACCATGGCAAAGCAAGCTATTAGACACATTTGTTTCCCAAACCTATTAATCATGTGCAGTTGTATAATTTCCTGAATAGGGCTCAGCTAACTAGGTGGCTAGATTGCAAGGCAGAATGATGTCAATTTGAGTACAATCCCTGTACTGGCTGTGGTATTTCCTGGAGACCTTGCCTAGTAATAATGCCCTCATTGTTGGACTGGTGCCACTCAATAAACAGTTGTTTCACCCTGATGAAGAGAGAGCACTGTGGCTAATTACCAGTCCTTATGGTGACTTGATAGGTTATTTTTTACACTCACTACATTACAAGCCACAATCAATTTGCCATTATCTTTCAGTCAGAGGTAATTTTGTTGAAAGTTAATTGAGAGTTAAGTAAAGTTGACTTTGAATATTTTTCTCAGGTTTCTCGAGTATCTGAGCCTCCTCTGCAGAACGCAATGATTTCTGCTGAGGAAATAAGACTGAATGAAAGAAAGAAAAAGAGTTGAAATTATTTATTGTCTTTCATAACCCAGTAAAAATGCTTTGCATCCAACTGTCACCCAACAAGGTCCCACAAACAGCAATGAAACAAATGATCAGTTAATCTGATTCAGTAAAAGTGCATAAGAGAGAAATATTGGCTAAAACAATGAGAAGAACTTTTCTGTTCTTCCTGAGCGTGCGCTCCTGAAAGAGTAGAGGGGTGTCACATATCATTCAAAATACAATACTTCCAATAGTGTAGTACAATAATAAAGATCCAGCATCAATTATGTGCTCAAGTAATTGGAGTGGGAGTGGGATGAGAACCCATCGTCTTGTCGTTTTGAGATGTCACCATATTATTTTCCAATGCAGCGTTCCTCCAATGAATAGCATTTCAACTTCACTTCACACCCTTCCATCCTGGCTAAGTCTTGTAAAGCAAGACTCACCTACTCACTTCACCTCTAACTTCCTGGCATCAGCAGGACAACAAAGTGTCAACTCTTTGCTCAATTTAGGATTTTGTAAATTTCAGTCTGAAGGTACTTGATTTCTGATTTCAATAGTGTTGCCATTTAAAGTCTAGGATCCAACAATTTCCTTGTGGAGGGGACTAAGTTGGTCTTTCCATTCTTCTATTTACACCTCGTCCCCACCCCATTCTCTGAATTCTTCCTCCTGCTCATTTTTACAATCTTCCTCATCCCCTTCTCTTCTCCTCATACTTTTGCCCAGTTTCTCATCAGGACAGGTTTTGAGGCTATTAACCACTCAAAATAATTTCCCTCAGCCAGTTCAGACTCATAATACTTAGTGCCAAAGGGAGCTCTTTATCACAGTATGAACTACTTTTAATGATTAGATCTTCTTGTGATAACGTCATCATCAAAGTCCTGTGTAGATGTCTATAAGTTAACCACTCCTTTTGATACATTATTCATTCCCATGTTTTATCAGCTGATGTGCAGTAATTATGACAATTGGCACTGATGACATATTGTGTCTGTCTCATGATTCTATCTACAATGGAGTCTGGAACGCAGAATCTCATCACCACCCTTCTCAAGTGCAATTAACAATGGACAATAAATGCTGGCTTAGCCAGCAACATCCCCAACCCAAAAATAATGGGTGACATGGTGGCTCAGTGGTTAACCCTGCTGCCTTACAATGCTACGGACCTGTGTTCAATTCCAGCCTCGGACAACTGGCTGTGGGGAGTTTGCATATTCCGTCCATGTCTGCCTGGGTTTCCTCCCACAGTCCAAAGATGTGCAAGTTAGGTGATTTGGCTATGCTAAATTACCCATAGTGTTCAGGGATGTGTGGGCTAGGTGCATTAGTCAGAGATCTATGTCAGAGAATGGGCCTGGGTAGGTTACTCTTTGGAAGGTCAGTGTGGACTTGTTGGGCCGAAGGGCCTGTTTCCACACTGTTGGGATTCTATGATTCTAAATACATTTCATAAAAGCTTCTGCATTCAGTTACGGAGGCTTGGAGTTCTGAATTCTCTCCCTAAACCTTTACCACTCATTGTCTCCCTTGCCTTTATCAAGATGTTTCTTAAAAACAACATCATTGACCAAGTTGTTTAGACAACATTCACTGAGTTCTTTTTATGTGGCTCAGTATCAAATATTGCTTTGAATTCCCTTGACATACTTTGGGATGTTTTATTACTTGAGAGTGCTTCATGAGTAAATGCAAACCGTAGCAATTACTGGCCTTGTTGATTGCATTTTTAAGCAAGTCATTTGTCCAAAATAAAATGACACATCAAAAGAGAAAAAAAGGAATTTCCACGTAGAGGATCAAGTCTGAGAAGTACCATCCCACTAATTAAACTTTAAAGGATAACTCAGAATAAAGGATCTCAGTTTAAAAATGTTGACTCTGAACTTCCACAGAAGTTGAAAATAGGGATTGTGTCAGTGTTTGCCGTCCAATGCTGACTCCTTGCAGAAATCTGTATGGTCAGTAAGGAGGGTGCCTCATTCAAAGGCAAGGACAAGTTTCAGTTGAGGATTTCCTTTGATACATGCACACTGCCTACATCAAGAAGCTAGACTGGGCGGCACGGTGGCACAGTGGTTAGCACTGCTGCCTCACAGCGCCAGAGACCCGGGTTCAATTCCTGCCTCAGGCGACTGACTGTGTGGAGTTTGCGCGTTCTCCCCGTGTCTGCGTGGGTTTCCTCCGGGTGCTCCGGTTTCCTCCCACAGGCCAGGTGAATTGGCCATGCTAAATTGCCCATAGTGTTAGGTAAGGGGTAAATGTAGATGTAGGGGTATGGGTGAGTTACGCTTCGGCGGGGCGGTGTGGACTTGTTGGGCCGAAGGGCCTGTTTCCACACTGTAAGTAATCTAATTACTTCTTTTTGAGGTTTTCTAGATGTGAGTTAACTTGATTTGATTGTTCCCTGAGCAAGACCTTTTTGCCACTGTCTTGGGATGTTACCCAAATTCTCCATTTTTCTCTCTTTTAATTAATGTGTTGTCCCTGCTACCACAACCTACTTAATGCTATGTGTTTCACTTCTTTTAAAACACTGAGCTTCCTTAAATCCATATACATAGCGTCTTTAGAAATTTCATGTCAACATACATTATAATTTCATCCGATCAAGTTTTGTCAGACATCTTCACATTACCTTTAATTAGCCCATGTGTCTACAAGTGACTATTCACTTTACCATTTCTTGTACTTGCCCCAACCCATTACTCGTGTGCATTGATTACAGGTCTGCATCTCACTGCTTTTATTCTTTTCTTCTTTTTGGACAGAGACATCACACTAGCAACCTTCCAATCCTCTGGAACATCTTCCATGTTGGAATATGTTTGAAGAATTCTAATCAGGGGCTCTGTTATTTCTCCCTTGACTCCAATCTCACTAAATAAGTGGTATAACGTTTTGCAGTGAAGGTTTATGGGCAATAGCTGTGAGATGGAGGGACATTGTCTCTTCAGCTTCACTTCTGAGTTTAGAAAGATATCAGGGAGATGGGTTAACTCTGGGTTGATGTGAAAGCAGTGTCCTTGGCTGTCTAATTCTCTCTCTGTTCTGACTGAAATCTCACGCTGCGCCTGACAAAGTGCAGCTACATTCAACATCTTGAATCTCTGTCTGTCTCTGTTTATCCTTGGCATTAAATTTTAATCTTCACTGCTCTCTTCCCTCTCATACAAACGAGGATGAAGATTCTGCTTATCTCTGAAGGATTTACTGCTTTTACAAATGCCACATCTTCACCCACCTCAAACCCCTTCCCCTCCCCCACAATGAGTCCATTGAAGTGTTTCACTCAACAAAATGAGAAAAGAACCAATGCTACCTGATAGATGGCTTGTGATCAGGTGAAAGTAAGGACTGCAGATGCTGGAGATCAGAATCAAGATTAGAGTGGTCTGGAAAAGCACAGCAGGTCAGGCAGCATCCGAGGAGCAGGAAAATCAAGGTTTTGGGCAGGAGCCCTAACAGCTTTTTATAACCTGTCTCCAGTATCTGTATGACTGCTCAGTAAAAGTGTTTGAAGGAGGGAACAAAAATCATTGTTTTCAATGCCGCCAGGACTTTTTGATAATTACTGGAGAATCCAGGTCTGTCCTGGAGGGCTGATAACTCAATGCAGGTTCAAGTAGAAGAACACAGTCATTATACTTGACATTACTTGCAGATGTTTTAGTGGCTGTGCAAACCCATCAGACATATTCTGAACAAAATCTGCTCATAGTTATTTACCTTCAGGATAGCAGAACCTCAAAAAAAACTATCAAGGCTTCGCCTGAATCCCAGGATGACCCTAACTGTCTGTGAAACTAATTTTAGCAGCTTTAAAGTTTGGTGGGTAGTGATCACTATCTGGGCATCTCAAGGTTACCTCATCTTAGTTCAAACATTTCTGTGTAAGGCACAGAGAATGGACTTTCCTTCACTTGATTAGGATGAGCAGGTTGTCAAAGAGACAATCAGCAAAGATCGAGTCCACAGTTTGTATTTTCTCTTGGGTGAAAGCTTCCTTTTCCACTGGAAAGAGAATCAGATTTCTTCTCATGCCACACTAAATAAACTTAAAAATGATGATCGTTTTTGCCAGAAAAGCTATCAAAAGGGGTTGTCTTCTTGCAGAAGAGATGATCTGTAGATTAAAACAAAGTCAGAACAATGATGTTAACTCATGGTTCTAATTAAACTGTCCCTTTATCACTGATACGCATAACCTTGTCTTTTTTAAAATTTAGCTCTTTAATGAAGATAAACTTCTGAAGTATTGATAAATTTTGGTGTGCTGAATGTTGTTTCAAGTGATCAGTGCATTGGATTGTAATTGACTACAAGCCTTGGAGTGCCACCAATCTTTTGCTGTTTGTTTTAATGATCGCATCTTACCAGTGTGCCGTATATCCAGGTGTTAAAGTAGATTAGAAACATAGCTTTCTCATGCCAAGCCAAGCAATTCACTAAGTCATTCAAGTGTTACTTCAATTTACTACATCATTTCCCTCCCCTCCTTTACTCCTGGATAACATTCTTGTCCTGGGGATTTGGTGACTCTGGAAAGATTGGCATTTACTCCCTAACCCTGACCAACATATGGTGGGAAAGCACACTAGGACAGGCAGCACCCAAGGAGCAGGAAAGTCGACATTTCGTGTAGAAGCCCTTAATCAGGACTGTAGTAGGGGAGAGGGCTGAGAGATAAATAGGAGGGTGGTGGGGCTAGGGGGAAAGTAGCTTGGAAGGTGATAGGTAGATGCAGGTGACGGGTGATGGTGATAGGTCAGAGCGGAAGATGGAGCGGATAGGTGGGAAGGAAGGTGGACATTTAAGCGACTGCTGGGCATGCACATAAATAGCAGTGAGTTGAGGGGTGCGTAGGGTAAGTTACTATATTTGACATTAGGATTAAATCTCGGCACAACATCGTGGGCCAAAGGACCTGTTCTGTGCTGTACTTTTCTATGTTCTATCTGCACTCCTCACTTTCTCCCAGAATATGGTGGGCTCCCACCTTTTTGAAACATGGCATATATTGTACTTACCTGATATAGTTATCTATCCCAGGAACCTCTTTAGTTCATTGTGCATGACTTCTCGTTTTCCTTGCAATGTTATCTAGAGATTCTGCATCAATGGGTGTGTGTATTCCTTTTGGTTACACTTTGTCCAGTTTGGATCCCTTAGATCTTATTATATTGAAAATGGAAAATAATTTATTTATTAGACATGTAATTGATGTATATCAAAGTGAGGTCTTTACTTTTAAAGTGTCTGTGCATTGAACAGCCTTGACTTCTGTGGCTTGGCAAATTCCCTGGCCCAGCAAAGTTTTGGTCCCTCCCAAGACTGCTAGATTAGGGAGATGTAACCTGTAACCTGAACTGAGTGACTTTCTTGGGAACGTCAAGACATCTGATTGTTTGCAACAAGCTTCATAATCACTTTAGTTGAATTTCAGATTAAAAACAAGAATTCAGTTACCCTTATTACTGTGATGAGATTTGAACTCTCAAGCTTCAATATTAACACCCAACACCACCACACCCCACAGGATCAGAGGGTTATGATTGATGCATAATTGCAGATCTGCCCATAGCTCTTCACTAATTGCTGCTACTTGACTCACGTTTATAATAGAATAGAACAGAATTGAATTGAATAGAATGGAAATTTATTGTCACATGTGCTTTTACATGAAAAGTACAGTGAAAAGTTTCATAAGTCACCTCACCAGGCACCAACATAAATGAAAGAAGTTATACATAATAAACAAAAAAGTAAAATTAAGACAAAGTTCATCACAGTTCATTTAATGGCTCCTGGGCTTAGGGAAAGCCAATATAGAAATGAAGGAATATCCTGAAGACACAGCCATGATGAAACTGCCATGTTGGCCACTGGAATACCAGGATGTCAAAGACAAAGAAGACCGCCATTGCCAGGATAAGATCTCCATGCCAGGAAAGACCACCATGCCCAGGAAAAGACCACGATGCTCACCACTCTTTGGATGAAGAAATTTCTCCTCATCTAGCTGTAAATGGCCTACCCTGTAGCCTGAAACTATGACCCCTGGTTCTGGAAATACCCTTCTGGCTTTTATTCCATCTAGTTCCTGATAGAATGTTATATGTTTTTAATGAAACCTCGCCATCCCCCTCATTCTTCTAAACTCTTCTTAGTAATTGGATTCTGTCCTGGGATGCAAATACAGCTTCTGGCTGTATGTTTATTGTTCACTTCCATTGTTGCTGATTAAATGTAAATATAGTCTTCCCTGTATGTGATGGCACCCTGAACAATAACAATTTGGGTTACAGAGGACATTAACAAAAGCGTACACTGACTTTGACATAGCAGGAAGATAGGATGGGGCTAAAGATGGGTAAGCTGTGCGGGTGTTTCTGATATGGGTAAGCTCCAGACTGTCACTGCTTGATCGGGTTCTTCAAACATGGCACCAAGGCCATGAATGCCAGGAGAAAGTGGCAGCGATGAATATATCCACCTACAGCAAGTAGAAGCAATTGACAAGCAATGGACCGTGAATGTATATGTAATGACGCAAATCTCAGATCAAAGAGTCATAGAGTTTTATAGCAGGGAAATAGGCCTTCGGTCCAACTCATCCGCATTGGCCAGACATCCCAATCTGACCTGGTCACATTTCCCAGCATGTCCCAAAACCCTTCCTATTCATATACCCATCCAGATGCTTTTTAAATGTCGTAATTGTACCTGCCTCCACCACTTCCTCTGGCAGCTTGTACCATGCACACACCACCCTCTGCATGAAAAAGTTACCTCTCAGCTCCTTTTTAAACCTTTCCCTTCTCAACTTAAGTCCATGTCCTCTAGTTTTGGACTCCCCCAAACCAGGAAAATGACCTTAACTATTCACCTTATTAATACCCCTCATGATTTTATAAACCTGTATAAGGGCACCCCTCAGTCTCTGATGCTCCAGGGAAAAAGTCCAACCTATTCAGCGTCTCCCTACAGTTCAAATCTTCCAACTCGGCAATATCCTTGCAGATCTTTTCTGGATCATTTCAAAGGTTAACAACATTCTTCTTATAGAAAGACAGCCAGAATTATATGCAGTATTCCAAAAGTGGCCTCACCAATGTCCTGCACAACTGTAATAACATTCCAGCTCCTCCTTTCAATGGTACGAACCAACGAAGGCAAGTGCAACAAACTAGACACTGGAAGAACACAGGAAGCCAGGCGGCATCAGGAGATGGAGAAGTCAGTGTTTCAGGTATTAACCTTTCTTCAGGACTAGATGTGGGGGTTGGGGAGCTACAGATAAAGATAGATGGACTCAGGTACTAAGTACGACCTGATTGGTTGATGGGAGGAATGAATCTTGTTGGTAGCTGGAAGGAAGGGTCAGTAGGTGGAATAAAAGGGAGGAAGTGGGGCTGGGAAGGGAGCGAGGGGATGGGTGGGAAGGTTATTAGAGAACTCAGTATTAAGTCCTCCAGGCTGCCTGTGAGAAGATCAGGTGTCAAATGCCTTCTTCACCTTCATATCTACCTGCAGCTCCACTTTCAAGAAATCATGCACCTGCATCCTTAGGTCTCCTTAGGGCCCTACCATTTACCGCATATGCCCTGTCCTGGTTTGCCTTACCAAAATGCAACACCTTTATCTAAATTTATCTAAATTAAACTCTGCCTGCCACTCCATGGCCCATTGACCCATCTTATCAGGGTCCCAGTTACTCTGAGAAAATCTTCTTCATTGTCCACTACACCATCCATTTTGGTGATACATGCAAACTTAGCATCCATACCTTCTATATGTACATCCAAATCATTTATATAAATGACAAAAGGTTGTGGACCCAGCACCGATTCTTCTGGCACGCCATTGGGCGCAGGCCTCCAGCCCAGAAAACATCCCTTCACCACAAGATAGCGCAAGAAACCTCACGAAGAGAGAGAAACTCTCAGTGAAACCTGACAAAAATAACACTGAGCCAATTCCTGGCAAAATTCCTGAATAAAATGTTGGCTTATAGCATTGTTTGGCAGCTTCTTCCAAAAGGAAGTAGCACTTCTGTGAAAACAAGAATGTTAGCAAGACACACAACCATCTGAGCAATATTTATCTTATCTCCTCAATTTTTGTGTAACTGTACCATATGAGAATTGGTTGCCAGCTTCATTTGTCCAAGAGATGGTGATTGATTTTTCTAAGTGAATGAATTTCCAATCAGTACTCTGGGTCAGACACAACATCATCTCCCATTTTCTTTTTACCAGGTAATAGTATTAAGAGGTATAAAAAGAGGGAAGATATTGGAATTATGATCTGCCATAATCTAATTGAATGGTGGAATAAGCCCAAAGGACTGAATGGCATCTTCTGGATCCAACAACCAGAAAATCCAAGCAGCAGGTTGCTTTGGGATTCAAACGAATGGATTATCTGGATGCAATGTAAATACTCATATCATTGGAACTGCACAACATTTAAATCTGTAAAAGAGCGAAGGGTGTTATTGAGGGAGAAGATGGTGGGAGATCGAATTTGCGCAGACAGCTTTTGAACAAGACAGAATGCGCAGAGACCACCTGAAGCACATACATGACCTAGCTCTCAGTAATAACGTATGTAAAAGGAATGTACCTTTGGCATCAAACTGCCATAAAATGATGCAGCTTCCAGATCAAATTGCTGTTTCACTGGTTGGCAAATAAATTAGCGGTGATATTTTATTACCAAGACGCATGTCTGCACTGCACCGGGGGCAGAAAAGTTCACTAATTATTTCTCAAGGGCATTATTTTGTAACTAGCCAAATAATATGGTCTGAGTTAATGAAGTTAAATGATTTCTTTATGGGTTTCTCTATTTTGGTGAAATATAAGTCTTTGCAACAAGAAGAATGATGCATTTTGATCTATTATATTTCATAGTTTTCAGTTACCCTTTCCTGGTTATAATTACTCTATCCTCTTGGATAAGAATCCCATAAGAATGTAAATGGCATCAATAATACCCGCTTGGTAAGGCGCTGAGATGATTGCTGATGCTAACTGTTCCTTTAGGCATCATAATCTGTAAGAAAATAAATCCAATGTTTTTCGTAAACTGCTCCACGCCACGAGGTACCACACAGAGATTAATGTCTGAGTTAATGCCTTGCAATCAAACGAAAAGCCAGCACATTTTTAAAAAAAATGTTGCTTCTCCCAGGTTTGGTGGCTCAGTTCCATGTTTGAATTTAGTTGCTTTATTTATGAAAAGGTCATCTGTGACCATGCCTAACAACACTCTATGTTGGATAATCAGAATGAACAGAGTTCTAGCCCAGTTTACCACTCCTGGTATTAATACAGGAACTAACTTGTTATGCTTCTCAGGAAAATTGTGTGTCAGTCATGGAAGCGGTACTGACTTATTAAAAATAAATGGTGTTCATTCTTTAAAGAAAAGTACAGGGGTGGGGGTGTGGGGGGAGTATCTCTTGGAAATCATGTGTATGACGTCAATAACCTTTCCCTCATATTCATCTAGGTTATCTCTTCAAAAAACTTCAAAAAGTTAAACATAATTTTCTTGCAACAAGTCCGTACAGGCTTTTCTCAACAGAGATTAATATTTTTCGGTGAGACACAATTTTTGTTCCTCTACGTTGATCCCAACAAGTTCTTTTCCTAGAAGTTTGCCCTTCAGTATTGTCTTTTCTTGTCAAGAAATACACAGTCTGTTAACCTTTGCAGACAATTGGCTCTTCTGACTCAGACACCATGCTTGAAAATCTTTGTTGAACTTTCTTTCAGTGACTTTATTTTCTATTTCTTGTAACAGTGAAACCTGAACTTTGAACAATTCACCTTCAGTGTTACGTGCAGTGAGGTAAAACCACTGGTAGCATCACATTAACTGATTTGAGTTGAGATACTTTCCACAGATGTATAAATTGGCAAAATAACACAATTTAAATTGAAGAATCGGCCCTGATAAACCCTGCTGTATGTGACGGGTAAAGTTATCAGAGATAGGAGGCTGCTTCAACTCATTTGCGGATGAGGGGATATTGATCATCTAGTTGTACTTTGCTCTAGTGATCAATGGTGTCATTCCACTGTTGAAGTACAATTGCTTTGCAGTAATTCCAACATAAGCATTCTCTTGTCCGTGATATTGCTCATCCCATGCATAATCCAAGAATGCTAACCAAATTACCTAATTTTAAATAGGAAACAAAACATTGTGTATGCTGGAAATACAAAATAACGATTGTACAGGGCTTCCCAAATGGTAGGGTTTGGAACTGATGTTTTGGGGTCATGTGCTTGAATGGCTGTCATGGAACTTCGATAGAATTAAGTCAGCTGTGCAACCTGTTGCTGTAACAGCCCCCTCCCCATGCACAGCTCTCAAAGTTATGACTGAGGGGATACAATAATTTCCAACACTCACAATAGGCTTCATGATTTTTCCAGTTCCCGGGAAGTGCTTGGGAAGATGGGGGACTGTGTTCCTTCAAACCCCAGAAATGGTCCTCTCTTTGGATATTTTACCAGCAGCTGGAATGATTGTAGAAGCTGCCTGCTCCCAGCAGCCAATCTGCAGAATTAGAATGACAGGTTTGACGGCACAAGGTGGCAGACTTGGGCAAGGAAGGATTTGCTCCACGAGCGGACTCCTGAAATGCTGGCATCTTCTTAAACTTATTGAGCTGAATTCTCGAGGTCTCCCATGTCTCTGGGAGTGCCCATCTCTTCCAGTGCAACTGCTGAGGCATTAGAGCTGCTCATCCCTTTTATTTGGACAGCAACATTAAGGTTTAGCCCTTCATCCTTAACTAGTTTTCTTTCTAAGCCAGTCCCCCAAGGATTGCAGATGACTTGTTTCCACTCTGGCTCAGTAAGTTTGGTAATGGCTGATAAGTCCACCACTCAGTCTGCAGATAGAGTCAGCATGGAAACAGACCCTATCGTCCAGCTAGTCCACAAGAACCATTTTCCCAAATGAAACTAGCCCCATTTGCCTGCAATTGGCCTATATCCCTCCAAATAATGCTGAAGTATTAGGGCAGTTGACGTTGTGCTTTGTAATTTCTATGTGCTAGCTCATGTTCTTATTGAAGCAGATGACTTTAAGTTTATTAACAACATTAATAATTTACATGGCACAATATCACAGACTTACTTGCAGTCTCTCTGTACTTACTGGTGTTAATGCACATTATGTGTTACAATATCCAACTAATTGACTGATTGACACCAGATTGTGGCAATAGAACATTTTTTACTGTACCTCCCGAGAAATATGTGACAATAAATCATTCAGTCATTTATCCATTGAAGATATTACATGATTGCACAGACAGTGATTTGATGTAACTACCTTAAAAGCACAGGCCTGCCCAGGCTTGGGTCTTTTATTCAACATTCCCTCTTCTCCCTTTCAAAACTGAGAGCCATTTATTTCTGATAACATACAAGGATGAAGATGGATATATTATCTCCATATATTCAAATAATGGTGCAATTGTGGTATGACCAAATCTAGTCTTTGCACAGTAGTAATGATTTTGACGTGCAGCCTCACCTGTAGTGTACTACTGTCATCACAATTAGATGTGTATCATTTGTTGAAATGTGGTTGTTGTCTAGTGTGATACCTTCAGTATCCAAGCCTTGTGCAACATGTGGTCAATGATGTGCAGTTGAGACACATCATTTATTTCTTTGCAGTACTTGACCATTGTTCATTTCAGCCTAATATTATCTAGGGGCTAGACACAGTAACATTGTATAATTTCCATGACACCATATCTTCATAAGCAAATCGCAAACTCATATACTTTATCCTAGTTTAAGTTGGGATAACAGTCTGCATGCTGATTCACCATGCTCTTGTAACATTTTTCTCCTTTTTTTCCTCAATAAGGTGTCATGCACATGTGATTGGATGGCAAGAATTTGGGAGGGAAGAACTGGTTGGATCTGTCTCCCAAACAGGAGAGCTGGCAGTGAGGGATAAAATGTTGTCTTGGAGAGTAATATGCAGGTTTAGCAGAGTTATGTGAAAATCTTGGCAAATCATTTTACAATTAATGATTATATGTTTTATAATATGAATGGTGCACTCCATGAGACTGTTCAACTGAGGTTTGTGAGGAGAAGATGTAATATTTTCATTTTTGCCCCCTATTTCTTGCATAGGTCTTGGAAGGGTACTCAAATATACTGCAGACTGCTGTGGAACACAAAATGTTGTGGTAGAGTGAACCATCCAAATTTGGCGATTAATGCATTAACAACTTTTGCACTAATGGTAAGTCTTTGATTTGTCAAACCAAAGCGAATCTGGGAAAGTAGTCAGTCACCAGAACATAACAGTGTCCTTCGACATGGAAAAATATCAGTTACAATCTTGCACCATTGCCTGGAAGGGATGTTGTTTGAACAGAGGTTATCTTGATCGTTAAGGTGGTTGGATCAACATGTTTCATGCAACTTGATTAATTGATTGATGTCCTTAGTGAAGCTGGGGCTGATAGACGGATTCACATGCAAATCTGTTATTTCTTCTATGTCATGTGACCCATATGTATACGATCTAGCTCGCCTTGATGATGACATTGCCGAATTATGACTTGTCTGCCTTTGAAGACTGCATCCATGGAGAGTTCTAGCTTTTCGTCATTTACATAAATGATTTGGATGCGAGCTTAAGAGATACAGTTAGCAAGTTTGCAGATGACACCAAAATTGGAGGTGTAGTGGACAGCGAGGAGGGTTAGCTCAGATTTCAATGGGATCTTGACCAGATGGGCCAATGGGCTGAGAAGTGGTAGATGGAGTTTAATTGCGTGGTGCTGCATTTTGGGAAAGCAAATCTTAGCAGGACTTATACACTTAATGGTAAAGTCCTAGGAGTGTTGCTGATCAAAGAGACCTTGAAGTACAGGTTCATAGCTCCTTGAAAGTGGAGTCACAGGTCGATAGGATAATGAAGAAGGCATTTGGTATGCTTTCCTTTATTGGTCAGAATATTGAGTACAGGAGTTGGGAGATCATGTTGCGGCTGTACAGGACATTAGTTGGGCCACTGTTGGAATATTGCGTGCAATTCTGGTCTCCTTCCTATCGGAAAGATGTTGTGAAACTTGAAAGGGTTCAGAAAAGATATACAAGGATGTTGCCAGGGTTGGAGGATCTGAGCTACAGGGAGAGGGTGAACAGGCTGGGGCTGTTTTCCCTGGAGCGTCAAAGGCTGAGGGGTGACCTTATAGAGGTTTACAAAATTATGAAGGGCATGGATAGGGTAAATAGGCAAAGTCTTTTTCCTGGGGTCAGGGAGTCCAGAACTAGAGGGCATAGGTTTAGAGTGAGAGGGGAAAGGTATAAAAGAGACCTAAGGGGCAACCTTTTCACGCAGAGGGTAATATGTGTATGGAATGAGCTGCCAGAGGAAGTGGTGAGGCTGGTACAATTGCAACATTTAAGAGGCAATTGGAATGGTATATGAATAGGAAGGGTTTGGAGGGCTATAGGCCGGGTGCTGGCAGGTGGGACTAGATTGGGTTGGGATATCTGGTTGGCATGGACAGGTTGGACCGAAGGGTCTGTTTCCATGCTGTACATCTCTATGACTCTATTGTGTCTGAATGACCAGAATGCATGTTTGAGCTCAGGGACCCATGTGGAGAACTATCCATCTGAAATGATGGTGATCTTTTCAAGCTTTATCAGTCCATCATATGCTGTAGCTTGTTGAATTCATTATACTTGGCTGTCACTAAAATGATGAGATTGAAGTTGTAGACTTGAATCTGTTACAATTGATGGATTTGACACTAATGGGATCATGAGAACTATATACTGTTCAACCGTTACAAGTAGTCCTCTGTTTCAACTATGTAAAAGATTTTGGGTGTCCCTTCTAAGGAGCTGGATTGGTATTTATGATAGATAATGTCAAATGTGTAGACTGTACCAGTTTCCTGAGAGCATCTAAATTATAAAGAGGAATGATGTTTGCTCCAACACCAGTTCAATTAGAGCATGTTGTCCATTCCTTTTGGGATATATCACTTGGATAGAGGTAAAGGCTTCAGTTTTTCTGATGGCGTCATAGAGTACATCAAGTTTACCATGTGCTCTATCATCAAGCTGTGACTATGTGCTTATCTCTTGGACTTTGTTGACATGATTGCGTCTCAGGGATAGAACCTTGCTGAGGTCATTCCAAAAGCATTTCCGCTGTCCTCCTGGGAGTATCTGCTATGACACGATCTTCACTGTCTTGACAAATTCAAGGAAAGTGCCAGGAGCAGCCCTAACTGGTGCCCATAATCTTCTCTGGCATCTGTTAAGCTTTTGTTTCATGGAAGATCCTCAGAAACTTGTCACCTTTGTACAATGATGTGCAAGCTGTGATCCTCACCACAAACCCTTACCTCAGTGAAGAGCGAGGTGGTGTGATTCCATTCAGTGTCTTCCCTCCCTGTAATTCTGCATCTTACCTTCATCAATCAGACATAAGAATCGAGCTAACAGGACAAATGGGAGACTTTATTGGACAGTGGGCAGCAGGCAGCAAATTGGAGGTAAAATGTTTGAAGGAGTCATGTGGGGTGTTGCAATGCACTGAAAACTAATCTCCCAAGGAATTATAATTATATCACAGAAGGTGGTCATTTGGTGTTATCATACATTATTTGCCTCTTAGTAAAAGCAATCCAATTACTCTTGTACCCTAGTCTTGCCCAAAAATCCTCCAAACATTTCTCTTCTGCCTTCTCACATAACCTCCAGGAGATTTTGTGTTGTTATTATGGAACTTTCTGATGGTGACATTGATGCAGGACATTTTATAAAATTGGAAAACTGAATTGAACCACTGCTGCCCTCTGGTGGATTTTGCTTACATGTACATGCACAGCAATAATATTTGAATAAATCCATTCCGTCAGAGAAAATATCACGACTGCTGTCATTCTTGCAAAAAGAAAATAAATCAACTAGTTGCATAGCAATTGCATAAACAGGGGTTCACCGATAATGTTTGAAGAAGACCTGATTAAAGTTTCGGGCTGGTGATGGTACGCATGACTGTGGCACTTACAAAACTCAGTTGCAATAATATTGCAGCCTAATCATGGTAAAATGTTCCAAGGTACTTCAAAAAAGTGTAATATCAAACATAAATTTGACATCAAGCTAATAAAGAGATGTTGGGACTATTGAGTAAAATGGCAAAATCATAAAATCGTAAAATAAGAGAGCACAAAGGTTGACTCTTCAGCTCATTGACTGTGCTGGCTCTGACAAAGCACAATTTAGCTATCTCAGATTATTTTCCCATATTCTTACATTTTGTGTTTCTCTCCTTTATTACTCTGCTTCCCTTTTGAAGACTACTGTTGAATCTGGTTTCCTCATCCTATCAGACAGTACATTTAAAATTCTAACCACTATTGCAGTAACATAAAACTCTGTGAAAGAGGTAGGTTTAAGGAGTGCCATGGTGAAGGAGAGCTTGGGAGGAAAGAGAGAAGGGGTTAGATTTGGAGGAATACAGATATCTCAGATGGGTTGGGGCAAGTTACGCAAATGGAGAGAATTGTGGTATGGGGCAACTTGTCAATGATGAGAATTTAAAAATTGAAACATAGTTAGATCAGGGGCCAATGTAGATCAGCCACAGGGGTGACAGATTTATTAGAATTTCATGAATGTTAGGCTGGAGGGCAACAGACTTTTGGAAAAGCTAAAGTTTATGGGTGGAAGGCAGGATGGCAGCATGTGAGCATGGTAATAGTCAAAATCTGAAGGTAGCAAAGGGACAATGAGGGTGGGCTCCCTGCACACTAACATAATCTTTAGAGTAAGCTTCCCCCAGCTTAGCCAGCACGGTCTACTGAAACTTTTCGAGAATGGCAGTTTAATTAACATGAGGCGGGACTTCTGTCCACATCCAGGAGGGCATTCCACCTTGTAGAGCTACCATCCCATCATAGACTGCCATCTGTGCTGAATCAGCAGGGCCAATAGGAATGGCGATTGCCGCTGCTATTGTGGGTAGACCAGGGGTCAGGGGTCAGTGATGAACCCAGATATACAGGTGTGAGTGGATTGTTGCTGATGCCAGGCTAACAGAGTCTGGTGAGCTGGGGAATTTGAGCAAGTTGGACAGGACGAAGATGAGGTTGGATGTAGGGAGGCAAAAAATTCAAAGCCTCCAATGAACATAGACAGAAGGAGACACACCAACTCTCCTCCATATTCATTGACCAAAAAATTCCACAAGATTAAACATGGTAGGCTATAAGTTGGGGACAAACTTCTTTTGACTCCCAGTGGCAGTGGGATGAGGCATCAGTTGTCCATTTAAGGTGCTTAATTTGGCCTGAAGGCACAGCAGAGGGGGTGGGAATGGCAACTGATGGTAGAGATCCCTAATTTATGTATTCACTATCTGTCTTCACACCTATAGGTGATGAATTAAATTCAGCCCACATAATATAGATGCCCCCAAACATTTTTCCCACTGTAGCACATCTCCCTACTTTTTCCAATTCCTACCATTGAGATAACTCTGCAAAACCCTCTCTAGATGGCAAGGATGTGAGCTGGTGCTTATCCAAACAGCACTATTTAATGGCCAAACCAACTTTGAGCAAGGAGTCTCAATTTGCACTTTCTCAATCAATACCTCTTGTATCTTTGAGTTACTGAACAGGGTCATATTAGATTTCAGTTACACTCTTTCACTGATGTAAATGGATACCTGCACCAATTTCTAATTTGGAACCAAATGGCATCATACTATTGAGGCTATAAAGTTCATATATCTGAAGCCTCTCAATTACTGAAGATGAAGTGCTATTTACATAGTCAAATGATATTGCTAGATTAGGCACCTTCTTTTTCACAATACAATAGATTATTTCTAAATGGAGGAAGGATATTGTATATTTAACCCTTATAAGCAGTAGCAGTAAATACAATGTAGTACTCTGTCCTCACTGAAATTAGTGCTGTGCTGAAGGAGTACCACACTATTGGTAGGGTCATTTTTCAGATGACCTCTCAAACTTTCTACGTGTTAACTGAACACAAATAGAACTTTGCAGAAACATGTGGTTTGACCAACATATTTAGACATTTAGGTTGGTGAGGAGAATCTTGCCAGGGCCAAAGAGATAGGGTCTGGTGCATTGAACACTTTATTACACGTGACCATTTATTGTTGGTGATGTAATTACTTTATGAATCAAAATTAAAACTACTGTTAACTGCAAGGTGGGGGTGACCACAACATTGTGACAGCTGGACTGAAAGTAATTCACTCTGAAATCCTGTAAGTACAATTCCACATGTCTCCAAAATGTTCATACTCTAGTTTTTGGAGAATATTGGACATGGATGTGATCAGACAAGAGTGTGCGAGGAGGCCTCCAATTGACATTGGAAGGCTGTGGGAATGAAGCACTCTTCTACCCTCCCACCCTAACTCCCAATTTTCGTTGAGCAACAGCCTGCAGGACTAAACCTGACAGGCAATAGGTTAGCTGCAGACATTGTCTGCCATCCTTTATGTCTGAGACAAAAAAAACTGCAGATGTTGGAATCCAAGGTAGACAAGCAGTAGGCTGGGAGAACACAGCAAGCCAGACAGCATCGGAAGTTGGAGAAGTCAACATTTCGGGTGTAAGGATAAGTCTCCTGCTTGTCTCCCTATTATAAGAGCCCTGTGATGGGATGTGGCTGTTTTTTGGGGTGGACATTAAAGACCCAAGGCAGTATTTTAAACAAAATTTGAAGAGTTCTCTCTGATAATATTTACTCATCAAGCATTATCACTGAAGCAGATTTTTTTCATCCATGAGATGTGGGTGACATTGGCAAACCCTGATTGCCCAATGGCCCATTAAGACGTAACTACATTGCTGTGGGGTGGATTCACATTTTGGCCAGATCAGCAGATCTTCTTCTGTAAAGAACATTAGTGAACTGCCTGTGCTGTTATGAGATTTGACACTGTTTAACATTAGGCCAGCTTTTTCATTCCAGATTTGTATTGAATTCAAATTGCACCATCTGTTATGATGGATTCAAACCCATGTCCCTAGAACATTAGCTCAGGAGTCTAGTTCAGTGACATTACCACTATGCCATCACCTCCCTTTCTGATCATCACATTTATGCTGCTCTGTGGGATTTCACTGCAAGCAAATTGGCCCCCACATTTCTTAACAACTGTCTCTATGTGCAAAAGTACTTAATTGAGTGTAAATTGTTTTTGGATGTTCTGAGATCATGATTTAGTTATAAATGCAAACTCTTTCTTCCATCCATTGAAGATCCGTAAGTGAACTAATGATATCTTTCAGTGAAGTAGGCTTTAGCAACCATATAATCCTCTCCAGTATAACAAACCCGACAGAAGAAAACTAGAGTATGAACATTTTGGAGCTATGTGGAATTTAGGGTGTAGGTTTGCTCGCTGAGCTGTAGGTTTGATATCCAGACCTGGCTAGGTAACATCATCAGTGGCGACCTCCAAGTGAAGCCATGTGGAATTGTACTTACAGGATTTCAGAGTGAATTACTTTCAGTCCAGCTGTCACAATGTTGTGGTCACCTCCAACTTGCAGTTAACAGTGCGGAAAATGCATCTTCAGGTTTAATTTTGATTCATAAAGTAATTACATCACCAACAATAAATGGTCACGTGTAATAAAGTGTTCAAAAAAGTTTGGTCTGATTCAGGGCATCTGTGACAGTGTTATGCAAAGTTTTATTTCCATCTGCAAATTAAGTTGACCTTATTACACGATAATCTATTGAGATCTTACTGTGAAGCAGGAGCAGATGTATTTGTATCACTCAGCTGCACTAATAAAGAGACTTCAACTGAACAGACACGTCAGAATGGGAACTCTCCACATTTCTTTTGGAAACATGTCAATTTGTTTGCCAGATCTGTCTGTCATTTTTCAGTAAATTGTATTTTGTCTTTTTAAGATAATGTGTCCCTTGATTTTTAGCATTTTCAATTAACCCATAGGTTATTGGACCAGATTTTGACTGTCAATCCAGAAGATGCACTTCGCCTCATAAAAATCACTTCAGGTTTCAGAGATAGTTTCACGATTCTTGGAAACAAACTAGTGAACCGACACAATTTGATTCTCATATAACAAGCGGTCCACTGCATAATGCAAGGAGCAAGATTGCCACTACACTGTGTTCAATTTAATCTGCAGCCTGCAAATGAAAATTGCTGTGATTTTGTATGACTTCAAATAACACACTACAAAATTATAGAGAATTTACAGTGCCAAAACAGGCCATTCAGCCCAACTGATCAATACCAGTGTTTATACTCCGCAGGAGTCTCCTCTCACTCTATCAATGAGATCTTCTATTCCCTTCTCCCTCATGGTTTTGTCTTCATCTTCAACACATCTATACTATTCACCCTGAATTATTTGTTGTATATATTAATGGTTATCTTGCATTTATTGTACCATTAATTGAATTACTCACACATGAAAACTGCTCTATCAAACTCTTTCATAATTGAAACCATGCTTCAGTATTTGTTTTTGCAGAGAGTAGTGCCCCCGTTGGTCATTCTTTTGCGATGATATCTCAATTTTGGTACCAGCATTTTTGCATCCTCTCCAGTTACTCTACACCCTTTTCTGTAACATGCTAACTAGGGTAGTGCATAGTATCCCAATTGTGGTTTGACCAGAGTTCTATTTGGGTTGAGGACATTTTCTCTATATAATATTTCTAGAACAAGTCATCATAGGAATTAGAAGAAATCGGATGTCCAAATGCAATGAAATGCTTGTGGGAATTGGATCAGTTGTTACGCTGGGAAATGTGACAGCCAATTTGCTCACAGTGAGATCACACAGAACAGCAAATAGGTCATTGGAGAGGATCAGTCATTCTGTTAGCACACACAACAAGTTCATCAGTTCTCATATTTATCCAAGTCCAAACAACAACCAGATTACAGTTTATCTTTTAACCTGCACTGAATAAAGCATTGGTCTGGAACACAAATGAGAAGACAGGACAAACTTGTCTCTTGACAGTATATGTCAGAACACCCTCCGCTGATGCTGTAGCTTTAAGAGATTATTTTCAGATATTGAATGAGAGATGCCAAGCTGGTTAATTAAGACCACTTGAGTAAACAGCTTGTGTGGCCTTGTTTTGTTTCAAACAGCCTGAGTTGGAAGCTTCAGTGAATGTTCCTTGGCTGCTACTCTCTCTGAATGTTCCCTTGATGTGTTTTTCTCTGGGATTGGAGAACTGCTTGATTTTTAATCTATGCCTGTAGTTTCTGTTTTTGCCATGGGATGTTACTATATTGGAACAGTTAACTAGTAATAGTTACTGTATCCATTTTCTGTTAAGTTTCCAATAGAGTTAAGTAATGCTACATTCCTCTTTCTTTGTTTATATTTTAACTACAGTGTTTAAATAAATTGTCTTTTGCTTAACAAGTAGTTTGACCAGTCGCATTGCATTTGGAACAGAGACTTCACATTTTCCTTTAAAAATTACCAGAAGTGAGACTCTAGGCTACCTTCTTTAAAAATATTTGAGGGTATCTGGTCTCGTCCATAATAACTCTAAGGATACCTCAAATTATTTGAAAACCAACCTAATACTTTGGACACTCAGTTGGTTACTTGGGCACAGCTGGGAAGCCACATGTTTTGCAAAGTAAAATTCTATCACAACATGCTATTTCCCTTTTATTAAACTGTAGCTAAAACAGGGATTTTAGATAGGACTTCAAGAGAACTCTTTGCACTTCTTTGAACATTACCATGGAGTATTTTCACCCTTGCACCTTCTGTTTAATATTCTAAGTGAAATACATTTCTGGCAATGCAATACTCCCTTACCACTGTACTGAACTACTAACCTATCTTATATATTTGTTTCCTCATACTTAATACTCGCTACCACAATCTTACGCTTCAAGAGCAGGAATGTTATGTCTAATTCTCTTGATTGAAAAGATATTTCAGTTTGACAAATCAAATCAAAACTACAATCTTATATTTCATTTGAGTGGTAGAAAAGAAATATAAATTGTTATGGGTTCTAAATACTGTTAGAATCATCCTCTGAAGCCATAGAATGATATAACACAGCAAGAACCATTCAGTTCATTGTGGTATACAGTATGTGTTTTGGGCGATTTAGAAAAATGAGGTAATGTCACTAGACTTGTAACCCAAGCCCCGAGGGTAATTTTTAGAGGACATGGATTCAAACCCCACCATTGGCCGACGGTAATGTTTGAATACAATTTAAAGATAATCTAATGGTGACCATTTGTTGTGACACCCATAAGGGCAGCATGGTGGCCAGTGGTAAGCACTGGGGACTCAAGTACAATTTCAAAGAACAAAGAAAAATTACAGCCCAGGAACAGGCCCGTCAGCCCTCCAAGCCTGAGCCGATCCAAATCTACGATCTAAACCTATCACCCAATTCCTAAGTATCTGTATCCCTCTGCTCCCCACCTACTCATGCATCTGTCCAGATGCATCTTAAATGAATCTACTGTGCCTGCCTCTACCACCACTGCTGGCAACACGTTCCAGACACCCACCACCCTCTGTGTAAAGTACTTACCGCGTGTATCCCTTTAAACTTTTCACCTCTCACATTGAAAGCAAGACCTCTCGTTATTGAATCCTTCACCCTTGGAAAAAACTTATCTCTATCTACCCTCTCTAAACCTTTCATGATTTTGTAAACCTCAATCAGGACCCCACTCAATCTTCTTTTTTGTAATAAAAACAAACCTAACCTACTCAACCTCTCTTCATAGCAAGCACCTTCCATACCAGGCAACATCTTCATAAACCTTCTCTGCACCCTCTCCAAAGCGTCCACATCCTTTTGGTAATGTGGTGACCAGAACTGTACACAGTATTCTAAATGCGGCCAAACCAATGCCTTATACAATTTTAACATGACCTGCCAGCTCTTATACTCAATACCCTGTCCAATGAAAGCCAGCATACCATATGCCTTCTTGACCGCTCTAACCAGCTGTGCAGCAACCTTCAGGGTACAATGGACCTGCACTCCCAGATCTCTCTGCACATCAGCTTTTCCCAAGGCTCTTTCGTTCACTGTAAAATTCATTCTAGAATTAGTCTTGCCTAAATGCATCACCTCACATTTGCCTGGGTTGAACTCCATCTGCCACTTCTCCGCTCAACTCTCCAGTCTATCTACATTCTCCTGTATTCTTTGACAGTCCCTTATGCTTTTTGCTACTCCACCAATCTTCGTATCATCTACAAACTTGCTGATCATACTAACAGTGCCATCTTCCAGATCACTTATATATATCACAAACAACAGTGGCCCCAGCACTGACCCCTGGAGAACACTGGTCACCTTTCTCCATTTTGAGAAACTCCTTTCAACTACTACTCTCTGTCTCCTGTTGCTCAACCAGTTCTTTATCCACCTACCTTCATTTTCTCCATTAGTGTCTCTTGGGGAACCTTATCAAACGCCATGCTAAAGTCCATGCATATGACATCTACAGCTCTTCCTTCATCTATCAACTTGGTCACTTCCTCAAAGAACTCTATTAAGTTGGTAAGGCACGATCTCCCCCACACAAAACCATGTTGCTATCATTGATAAGCCCATTCTTTTCTAAATATAAATAGATCCTATCCCTCAGTACCTTTTCCAGCAACTTTCCCACCACTAACATCAGACTCACTGGTCTGTAGTTACCCAGAATATCACTGCCTCCCTTCTTGTACAGGGGGACAACATGAGCAACCCTCCAGTCCTCCGGCACCTCACCTGTATTTAAGGATGTCACAAAGATATCTGTCAGGGCCCCAGCTATTTCCTCTCTCACCTCCCTCAGCAACCTGGGATAGATCCCATCCAGTCCTGGGGATTTGTCCACCTTAATAACCTCTAGCCTACCCAACACATCTTCCCTACTTATGTCAACGTGATCCAGACTAATCAAACATCTATCTCTAATTGCAACATTCATCATGTTCCTCTCCTCAGTGAACACTGATGCAAATTAACCATTCAGAATGACAGCCATCCTCTCAGATTCGACACACAACCTTTCTTCACTATTCTTTCGTGGACCAATCCTTTCTTTAGTTACCCGCTTGTATCTAATATAAGAATAAAATACTTTGGGATTCTCCTTAATTCTGCTTGCTAAAGCTATTTCATGACCCTTTTTAACCACTGTCCTTCAGATAACTTGCACTGAAATTCATAAACTTGGGAGGTATCGATTTAGTTTCTCATATGCCACATTAAAACCCAAACATGGCTCCAAATCTAAATCAACTAGTAGAACGATGCTTGGCAGTTTGTTTCTCACTTGGGCTATCAGGGAATTCCAATAGGTTAAAGATAGTCCCGTCAGCCTCAAAGCATTGTTATAATCTCCACAGTATCCCCTAACATTTAAAAAGAGATTTGAACTTATAGTTGACAGCTAAGAGAATAAGACGACTTTGTGGTTTTACATGTTTACTGTAACAAGTGACTAAAAAAATAAATTTACTGAACACCAGAGGAACCTTATTCCATATCTAGCCCCACCCCTCCTCCTCACCTCACTGACCTGTCCATCTTTCTACTCACCTATCCACTCCATCCTTCCCACTGACCAATCTCAATAACCCCCGATCTGCATCCACCTATCACCATCCCACCTGTGCATGCCCTGGCCCCACCCTCCCTTCCCTCTACATGTATCTGGGCTCTGGAGGTAGTCGTTATGGCTGATTGCCTGCCCCTATTCCATGGTTACATCCGGACCTAGAGAAGGAGCATGTGGTGTCTACCAACACCCTTGAGGTTTTCATGGAGAGCTGGGCACCAAGGAGTTGGGGGGCGGGGGGGGGGGGGTGTTTTATTTCCCACTTAGTCCTATTTTGACTTGTCGTCCCCTGTTGTCCCCTTCACTTTTTGATCACTTGAGTATTGCCCTTTGTTGAGAAGATACAGCTTTTCACTGGCCATTCGGGTTTTTCTTCCTGGTAATGCAATATGAATAAAATTTTCTGCACTGTTTTTTTTCCTGAGTGTCCTTCACCTGCAATGCACATACCGTGGGTGCTGGGGAAAAGTAAGCATTACCGCTGAAAAGAATATATGTGTTTCTGGGCTCCCTGCCCCCTACCAGTCCTGATGACGGGTTTTAGCCAGAAATATTGACTTTCCTTACTCCTCGGTTGGTGACTGACATGCTGTGCTCTTCACATTTATTGACCCCCTCTCCCCTAACATTTTTGAAAGCGTTTTGCAAAAGAAGGAAATGCAAGGTGAGGAAAATCCTTTTCACACAGCCGTATCTGCAGACACCAGTGTACATGTGCATTTAACAGACATGATTGTAAACTGGGGGATTGTCGGAATCCAGCTGGGAAAGAGAGAGAGGGATAGTCAGGGGTGGGAGTGAGATGGGCGTGAGGGAGGGATGGTTCAGGAGGGAGGTTGGGGAAGAGAGTTGGCGGAGAGAGGAACCGGACAGAGGAGCAAGGTGATGGAAAAAGGGCCATGAGAGAGAGGATGGGGCCATCCCATTCAGATCCTTTCCTTCACATTCCCAGCCCTTTCTTCTCCATTCCCGACAGGTTCAATTGAGGCATAGGGGAGACTATTGGATGATCACTTAAGTACAATCAACTCAGGGAGTTGTGGGGAAGATGCAGGAGATTGACACTCAGTCAACATGCTCAGAGAGCTGGTGCAGCCAAGTTGGGTCAAATAGCCTTCTTCTGCACTAACAATAATTCTGTGATTCTATTTTCTTAACACAGGCAACTTATACATTAAACTACAGAGAGGAACATTTCTGCTATATATTTATCACACATTATACTTTACAATCCTTATATAAACAGTCCACGATTTCTCCCAGCTTCCAATCGAATACCGAAACCCTATCTTACTGACAGTAATTTTCAATGACTGCAAATACTCTCCTAAGCTTTAAAAAAGGTTTCTCAAATCCATCACCAACAATAAATCCTGTTCTAATAATTCTTATTCTCCTCTGGCCACAAAAGAATGAGCCTCCTCTGCTCTTTAAATAGATGCAGGATGCATTCGTTCAATTAAGTTTGTTTAGCTGGATCTGCCTGCCTTATTCATTCATTCAGTTGTGGTAACTCACAAAGCCTCAGTCTTTTATCCCTGTTGACCACACCGAACTGCTGTCTGTGATATTTATTGATTTGGAAGAAAGCTTGTAAACTAATCTCAAAAATCCATTTGTCTGATTACTCGTACCTTGGCAAAAATGCTGATTACCTTCTTTTTAAACCTGCACTCCCGTTTAATTATGAAGTAAATGGACAGTTCACAGTGCAACTATTTAGTCCTATAAAACTTTTCTTGGACTTTGAGAGACTCAGGACCTACGCATGGCAGATTCAGAACCTGTTGCCAATGTCCTCAAGTTGTCCTCCATGCACCTACTTCTCAGCAGAACCATCTAAGTTCTCTTTTGACGTGTAAGTCATGTTCCATCCCGACTTGGAATATTGCCATCAGTCCTTCACTATCACAGATTCAAAATCTTGAAACTCCCTTCTGAAAAGCACAGTGCGCATCTCCTCACTACAAGAACTGCAGCGATTGAAGAAGGAAGAGCATCACCATCTTTACAAGGGCAATTAGACACGGCAATAAATGCTGGACTGGACAGCAACACCCACTTCAATTGAACAAATAAAAAAAGACATTCACCTGACTAATCTCATTTAGTCTAAATTTAAAAGTTACAGATCCAAAATATAGCAATCCCCAAGAATGTCCTCTTACATCACGAGGCTGGGTAAATAACAATAGAGAACCAAGAAATGGCAGAGGAGTTGAATAAATATTTGCTGTTGGTTTTCACAATAGAAGGCACTAACAGCATTCCAAAATTACTAAACACAGAAGAGGCAAAGGAAGAGAGGAAATAACACAATAACTACCACAAAAAAAAGTACTCGGAACAAAATAGGGCTGAAGACTGGTAAATCCCCTGGACTTGGTGGAATACATCTTTCGACTTAAAGAAGGTAGCTACAGAGATAGTGAATGCACTGACAGTCATCTTCCAAGAACTTTAGATTATGGAAAAATCCCAGAGAATCGTAAACCTGCCAATGTAACATCTTTACTTAGAAAAAGGAAGAAGTCAAAAACCGGTAACTGTAGGCCAATTAGCTTAACCTCTACTGTTGGAAAGATATTAGAGTCTTATTCTAAGGGATGTAATAGCAGAGCATTTTGATATACATAACATGATCAGGCAGTGTCAGCATGGCTTCACAGAGGAGAAATCATGCCTGAAAAATTTACTAGAATTCTTTGAATAGGTAGCAAGCAGGATAAAAGGGAAGCAGTGAATGCAAGATATTTGGATTTTGAGAAATCTTTTGATAAGCCACCACACATTAGGCTTGTTTACATGATAAGAATCCAATGTATTTTAGGTATTGTGTTCGCATGGAAAGAGGATTGGCCAACTAATAAAAGACAGAGAGTAATGATAAAGGGGGCATTTGCAGGTTGGAAAACTAACTAGTGGTGTGGCACAGGGACCAGTGCTGGGGCTGGTTTATTGACAATATATAATAATAATATGGATGAGGCAATGTGCTACAGCCAAGTTTGTAGATGATTCAAAAATAGAGGGGAAGGCAAGTGGTGAGGATAATACAAAGAATCTGCTGAGGGAGGCAAAAACTTGGCAGATGGAGTATATTGTGGTAAAAGGGAGGCAGGAAGTATTGAAGGGATAAATATTACTTAAATAGAGAAAGACTGCAGAAAGCTACAGATCAGAGAGATTTGGAAATTCCTATCCATGAATTACAAAAAGCTCACAAACAAGTTCAGTGGATAATAGGGAGGGCAAATGGAATGTTGGTATTTATTTCAAAGGGAATGGAGTGCAAAACTGAGAAGATTTTGCTAAAACTTTACAAGGCACTACGCAGAGTGGAGCTGGAATACTGATAACAATTTTAGGTCCATTATCTAAGGAAAGGTATACTGGCATTGGAGCTCATCCAGAGAAGGTTCACTAGGCTGATACCAGTATGGAGGGACAGTCTCATAAGGAGACAGCGAGTACCTCAGGCCTGTAATCATTTGAGCTGAGAATGAAAGGTGACTATGTCCAGAAGACTTAATCTCCAAATAAGGGGTTTAAAAAATTGGTAAATTCAATTGTGCATCGTAACCTTACAGCCTTAATTAGCTTAGCTTTATTGACCAGCCACTTTGGAAAATCAAAAAAAGATAAGGTAATATTGATCCACAAGATGTATGATTTCTTTAAAAATCTCTAATTGCCTCCAAAGAATTTGGCAACTTTATGCTCTTCTATCCTTTTATCCTGTCCTTTACTGCTGGGATGAAATAGAAAACCTGCTGGATGCACAAAATTGGAAAGTGCATTGGAAAAATGGGAGCCAATCCAACCCCTCGGTTTTCGATTCAAGTGGAGATTTGGGGCAGCTTACCCCAGAGCAGGGGACCTAACAATGGAATTCTGGTGCTGACAGAAAGCTGGCAATTTTAATGATTTAATGAGTAATCAATGACACTTGGCAAAGAAAAGCAAATTTAGAAACCAGTGAGTCCATATAGTACTATGAAGAAATTGAGTATCTGAGTTCCTACTTCCCAATGGAAAAAACTGGTAGAGAATCTTTATGATGGATCTAAGGCACATCTGGTTAATTGTTTCATACGTGCAATGTGTTAAATGAAATAGAATAGATGGGAGTTAAAATTACATAGAATTTCAGTAATGAAGTTATCTTAAAATTTTGTAATGCATACTTGAAGATCATGCATACTGATTATACTTATTTCTCAATTACCTTACCTAAAATGGACCTGTTTATTACCCCATTGTTGATATGGATCTGACTGAGTGTAAATTTGCTTCTGGGTTTTATACAATACAACAGCCACCATTTTTTTAAGAAGTTTATCATTAGTTATAAAGCATGTTGAGATGTCTTGAGTTTATAAGATGTTATATAAGTGCAAGTCTCTTTTTATGTACAGGCAGTAAAACTATAGGCACTTGTAGCCTTGAAAATGTGAGGTTTCAGTGAAACACAGGCAAAATTAAATGTGGCAGTTTGAAACTGTGCACAGTAAGTTGTTGACAATCAAGAAAAAGCAGCATGGAATAATCTAGAAATCCTACTGAGCTGGGAACAAATATTAGTAAGCACAGTGCTGATTCATTGCATTAACTATGCTTCTTGAAGATATCAATAACAAGCAAGAGTGTATTGGAATCAGAGCAGCTTCATCCTTCAATGAATGACAATAACACTAATTTCAAATAAAGAAACGGGTAGTAGCATTTCAATTTTAAAAGTAATGAATAGAAAGGAACAGCAACCCTGTATAATGGATGGCATTTACAAATGCATTGGTTATGCTACAGTACAGGAGAGACAGCAATACTTTCCAGCCTCTCGCACACACACAGAACAGCTCTATTTAATGATGGTGATTTAAAGGAAGCATTATTTTAGGCTCTCGTGCCATTTCTAGGCATTTTTAAATCCAAGTGTGATCTGGTTTGTACAGGGTTTGAAATTGATCTCCCTCAATATATGAATACAAAGACTGGTATACACAGTAAGTCCAAAAGAGGTTGGGAATACATTGTTTTGATGCCCCTATCTCATTTTTAAAATTTCCAGCATGACCTCAGTGGATCCTATGCTGTATTTCTGTAATACTGCCAGCAGCTTCACGCACCACATAAGCTGGACAGCTTTCTAAGCAAACTATATGGTCCACACCTCCTTCTTTGGTTAAAAAAAAAAAATTCCTTATGAAATGGAACCTGTATTGAGGGAGGGAAGGCTGCTGGATAACCATCAGAAGATAAGAACTAGGAGCAGGAGTAGCTACTTCAGCCCTCGAGCCTGCTCTGACATTTAGTACGACCACGGCTGAGCTCATCCCAGCCTCAACTCCACTTTCCTGCCTGCTCTTCATGACCCTTCAACTCATTAGTAATTAAAAATCTATCTCCTCCTTAAATTTACTTAATGTCCCAGCATCCATCACACTCTTGGAAATGAATTCTGCAGATTCACAAGCCTTTGAGAGAAAAATTTCTCCTCATCTATATTTTAAATCGGTTACCCCTTGTCTTATTATTGCAAAGGTTCAGGCTGATAGGTGTCTCAACCATGGGATTATGTTCTTCAACTCAGTCACAGGGCATTTGAGGTATTGTTGACACAAGTGGAGAGATAACATGATTTCACCAAGCCTCAGATTGGTACAACTATGGATCCCTATACAAGGGCAGAAGCTGTTTTTTAGAGCATTCCACACTTCAGCAGATCATTAGGATTGCTGAGGCTTTTCCCCCATAGCAGCATCAGTGTCACCATGAAGCATGAACCAGTTATCATCCCAGGTTGACAGCGTTCATGCTCCCATCACTGCTGTTGCCTCTCACGATGAGGTGAAATTTGAAACAGAGCCCAGAGATTGCTCAAGGGTGTCCTGGAAGTACATTTCCAGTCCCTCCCAGTGAAAGTTAGCAGCCACGCTAAAATTGTAGTGGAGCATTGCGTAGGAACATAAGGACAAGGACACTAGTAAAATGATGACTAAGTAAATGCAGTAAGGTGAAGTTTCCTTTTCTATAATTGACATTTTGCTGGTTAAAGTTGCTGAGTAAATGATTTTTCCGCAGGTGCTTGTTGATTCATGTTGGCTGGGGAATTTGCAATTGGGACTCTGATATGAATTCTAGGTTGAGAAATGGTGGATCCATACTGAGGGGTAGAAAGCCCCATTCCATTTAAGTCATTCTGTAGGCATGTTGTAGCCTAGACTGATTGTTTGGCAAGGAATGGTGGGCATCTTCTCCATACAGTCCAGAAGGGTTGCCCCTGTGGTGATTTGCTGCATTTTGCACTTCCTAGCCTTCCATGTTGTAGATGTGTTGAATGCAATAGAATAGGTGGAAGTTAAAATTGCATACAGAATTTCAGTAATGAAGTTATCTTAACATTTTGTAATGCATACTTGAAGATCATGCATACTGATCATACTTACTTCTCAATCTCCTTACCTAAAATGGACCTGTTTATTACCACATTGTTGATATGCTTCTGACTGAGTGTAAATGTGCTTCTGGGTTTTGTACAATAATAGCCACTTTTTTAAAAAAATAAGTGTTTCATTACTTGTAAAGCACTTTGGGATGTTTATAAAAGATGTTATATAAGTGCAAGCCTCTTTTTATGTACAGACAGTAAAACTATAGGCACTTGTAGCCTTGAAAATGTGAGGTTTCAGTGAAACATGGGCAAAAGTAATGCGGCAGTTTGAAACTGTGCACAGTAAGTTGTTGACAATCAAGAAAAAGCAGCATGGAATAATCTAGAAATCCTACTGAGCTGGGAACAAATATTGGTAAGCACAGTGCTGATTCATTGCATTAACTATGCTTCTTGAAGATATCAATAACAAGCGAGAGTGTATTGGAATCAGAGCAGCTTCATCCTTCAATGAATGACAATAACACTAATTTCAAGTAAAGAAACAGGTAGTGTAGGGATAAAAGGTTAGCTGGCAGAAAACAAAGATTCTGTGTAAATGGGGCTTCCACTTGAAAAATAACTGTGGAAGTCCAAGGTGCAGACAGATCTCTGTGTTTTTGTGCATAGGTTACAAAAAGTTAATATACAGATTCAGCACATAATAAAGAATAACACTAGGGTTGCCTTGATTATGACAGGAAATGAATATGTGTGTGAGTATATTATGCTTCAGTTACACAGGACATTGATGCTAATACATTTCTAATACTATATGCAATTTTAGTCTCCTTATTTAAGAAATCATCCTTGTGAAGCAATCCAAAGGAAGTTTACCAGATTAGACAACACACTCATTCTGGGTATCAATGAGGATAGGTATGACAGACTGAGATTGTGTCCACTGTATTTCATATATGAATTGGAATGGTCTCAAAACACAGGATGTGGAAAGGGTGTTTTTCCTTGTGGGGGAGTCCAGACTTGGGGGCACTGTTTTACAAATAGGAGTCATCCTTTTAGGACAGTGATGAGAATCATTTTCCTCTCAGACATGGTGCTACTTTGGAACTCTGCCTCAGAAGGTGGTGGATGTGGGTTCATTGAACATTTTAAGATAGAGATTGATTTTAATTAGTCAGGGGAATCAATGGTTATTGGGAGTAGATGGAAATATGGAAATTGAAACACAAATAGATCATTCATGATCTTACTGAATGGTGGAACACACTTGAGGGGGAATGGTGTACTTCTACTTGTATTTCATACATCCATATGCAGATTCAAGTGAAATCTCACAACGTGGTCCTTCTTGCTCCATTCAGGTGAATGGGGTGGATATGAAATCTTCATCTTCCATCTCAAGGTGGGTCCCAGATCACAAAAAGGACTTAAAGGCTCTCAGGGAAGGTAGGATGTGCAAAATGCAGCAATTTACCACAGACACAAACTTTCTGGAGCATATTAAGAAGGTACCCACTACTCCTTGCCAAACAATCAACCTAGGCAGAGGAAGTACTATTTGAAGAGATATTGGCTTACTCCAGTGTTGTGAGCAGTTCTATGGTTCCCAAGGTCCCCCTGAATTGGTGTGGCAGAAGGGTGTCATCGGCCATATCCAGATGGGGTAGTCCTCATCTCTGATCAGCCATTCGCTGGTGGATATTGGAGGCCTGAAGGTGTGTGAACTGGTGTAGACTCAGTGCAGCATTTTATGCTACCAGGATGATGAACAACCACCAAGATGAACTTTCTGACTTTACTGTGGTCATGCACAATTTCACATTGGGGTTCCTGTCATTGCTTTCTGAGTGTGTGGGGCCCCACAGTGCCGTGCGTATGGAATCAACATAACCCTGATCCATCGGAATGCAGGCTCTTAAAAAAACTAGCATATCCCTTCTTCCTGTTGCTCTTGACCTTGACAAGAATGTCCTCCACACAGCACCTTTGTGAGCTCTTTGAGGCATCTTTAATAATAGCAAAAGGCAAGCAGTTTCTGATTTCACCTGCTTCCCCAGGAAGGATCTCCTGGTATAGAATGATAATGCTACACCGAGGGCTGTCCATCCTTCGATTTCAAGCATCAACATGGTGCGAAGGAGGGAGCACAACTCCATGTCACTTTCCTTAGTGACATGTAGCCTCTTCAAGCACGGTTTCTGGCTCACGACCAAGTCACAGAGGTACTCCCAAAACAACATTTCTGGGTAGGACTTTACAGAAAACACTTTTCCTCCCTCCATGCAGAACTTCCCACATGCAGCATCTGGGTTGGATTTGGTGTCTCCAATGTCTTGCTCATGTCATAGACTAAATGATATTGTATGAGATACTCCCATTCTAGTGTTAGGCACTTGACCTTCTGCCCTTACTATGTGCTGCAAATATCTCAAAAACATCTCCATCAACTTACTGCAGTGCTTCTACAAAAACTGCTTTAGTCAAAACTGGTCAGAAATACCTGATAAAACTTTTCAGGCCTGAAATGTTTGATTTGTTTCTCTTACTATGGTCTTATAATGGTGTTTTTTTTAACGACAGCTTGCCTGAAAACTGAGTAGTCCTTTCAAAGATTCAGGGTCAGGGTTGACAGCATAAGTTAGAAACATCTGAATTGTCCACTCACTCCACTTCAGACTGCTTGTTGCTTCAGGAGTTTTTAAATGCATATTCTGTCAGCATGTATTGACCACACTTGGCATCATTTGGGCTGTGAAGAGTAATGCCAATGGTCTTTATAGTGTTATGGTCTGCCAGAGCATCATGTGGACTATGCAGGAAATAGGTGGTGATGATGATACATGGCAGAGAAACAGAGGCACCATGTGGGACAATTTTTCACCCACAGAGTTTCAAAACCTTTCACTTGAACCAGACTATTATGGGGCTGTGTAGAATAGTAGCTGCAATCATTCTGGAAAGATAATGCTGACCTCCTCAGTGAAGCATGAAAAAAAAGCCTTCAAACATGAAATTTATACCAGCAGCAATTATAATAAAGTGACAAAAGTTTAAGATCACTAAATTTGAAATTCAAGATCTCTAACAATCAAATGCACTGCCTGTTAATTACTGAGTATTAGTACAGAGATTAAATTTCCTTCAAATCGCTCCTACCTGACGTCACCAGCTGTTGAAGCCAGTGGGAAATGTTTTGTGCATGCATTTAAATACGTCTGCCAAGTGCTCCATTAAATCTGATTAGAGACTACTGTGAGTAAAGCAGCATTACCTCAGACTGTTCCAAGGCCTATAATGATGTTTCATCTCACTGCATGCTTTTGAAACAATAAATTATCATTTCTTGCTGCATGCAAATGTGAATCATGACAACTTCAAAACGTGGGGAGTAATGTGATCATTAAAATGAACTGTGCATGAAGTTTGATTAGCAAATGGATGCAAAGGATAAGTGTTTTATTCCAAAAGCAAAGTTAGATTTTTTTTTATTGAGGGAACAATTCAAATTGTTTAGGATTTGTGAATTATGGGCGTGGATGAAACAATGTTAAATGAAGTTGACTGCATGGGTGAGAAACATCTTAACTGTTCACCCACTCCACTCCAGGGCAATTAGGTATGTGCAATAAATGATGGCCTAGCCAGTGATGCTCACACTCCCTTGAACAAATAATAAAAAATATTCAATCCCCAAAATGACAAAGGATCACAATACATAAAATTTAAAGACTTTCATTTCTTGGTGGCTACTTATCACAGGGGGCCAAGCTAAATTGAACGATGAAGCCATTCCTCAGTTGTTTGAACACAGAGCATTATAAATTAATTGCTGCTAGATCCTCAGCTCGAACAGGTTAATTGCCAAAGGTTAGTTAACATTAGCTGCCTTCCAAATGTTAGACTGGAGTTAAAGGTTGTGAGTAAACCAAGGTGGGAATAATAGATCATAAGTGTACAGTCAATCAAGATTTTCTCCCTTCAGAACAAGTCAACAAAATCTTGACAAAACTCAAATAAATAAACAAAAACCATTTGGGATAGCATCAAAAAATGGATAGGTTTGGGGAAAATAAACTATAAAACTATTGACTGAGGCGTTAACAGATCCATTAAAGAAGATAAATATAGAATATTAAATTCCACATGAATGCAAACTATTTTATACAACAATTCCGTCTGTTTTAAGTATGCATCCTTCAATGTCATTTTGCCAGTTGTCAGACCCTATCAACTATTAACTTACACTAGAATACTGAAAGAGAAGATGCATTCCACTGCATTCATAAAGCTCATCTCAAAAGTCAAGTGGCTGAGCAATCCTATATCAGTACTAAATATTCTAAATTACTTTGCTCCAGTTACAAGGTTTATAATTGCCTGGATTCAATTTGTCATCCTTTTAAAACACTAGGTATTGATTTCCATGCATTTACATGTCCAGTACCTCACTACAATCATTAACTGTTGAAAAGAATACAAGACTTTTGCACAGAGAAAAAGAAATCGTGCTGTTAAAATTATATATAATGGTTTGCACACAATGAAGAGTCATTGAGCTCAGCCAATGATACAAACTGCTTTTATTAAAAAATTAATATACAAACTTTATAAAGTGATACATGAATTGAACTGCATGATGTTAAAGCTCCAAGTGGAGGGCAAGTAAATGTTTCATTATACAAGACACTTTTCCAGCCAATGAGAAAAACAATTTGTATATAACACGTGAATTCTGTTGACAGAATCTGCCATTGGGACACTGAACATATCTTTCACCCTGAGTAATTTCCAACTATTTGGTTCAATAGCATGTTCTAGATGGTTTTACACATAGAAGACTTACCGTTACATGGCAAATTACTGTATTTAAAATGGCAAAAGATAGCAAAGGTGGACTGGGTAACTAAGAAGAGTATAAAATACTTCATTGGCTGTAGCTGCAGGTTAGTTCTCATCTAAACTTGGCCTTTCTACTGGTGTATTTATTTGAAATGACAACTCACTAATGTAAACTGGGATTCTCCACTGTGCAACTTTTATTTTTTAGAACAAAGCTTCCAATCGGAAACTTGTAATGAAACTCAGTTTTGGTCCTTTAAAACCCGAAAGTTACAAAATTGAAAAAATTCTGATTGTGTCATGGCCCAAGAAATACTGTACACACCTGTCTCCACAAACGTGTTGTTCAAATTTTACCCCATTGTCTTTTGTTACAGAGGCTCTTAGTACACCAGATTTGGTTTTCCTATGTACAGTTTTGGCTTTTTTTGCAAAAAAGATAATAATTATACTAAAAGACGCTCAGCTGGTTCACTTCTCTCATTCTTGGGATGAAGGGATTATCTTCTAATAAAAGGTTGGACACATTTAATATATACCTACTGGAGTTAAGATGAACAAGAGACCTTAAGAAGATCATACTGAAATTTTCAAGATCCTAAAGGGACTTCTCAGAGAGGTTAACATGATGATGTTTCTCTTATGGCAGAGATTTGAATCAGGTGCCACAGTGTGGAGTTCTCCTCTTAATAAAGCAGATAATTTTCTTTCAGCAAATTTATTTAAGGCAAAGTTAGATGGATTTGTGATTGACATAAAAGTCAAGGATTATGGAAGGCAGCCAGAAAAGTGAAGCTGAGATCATTATGAATCCACCATAATTATATTGAATGCAGAGTAGGCTCAAAGGGGTCTAATTCTCCATTCTTGGCTTATGAACAGTGAAATCAACAACTAATCAAAACCTTATTACATTTGAAAGTAATAATTGTTGGTTTTCTAATGCCTACATTTGTACATGGATACTTATAGTTCACTTTATATTTTATTTCATTTACCAGGAGCCAATTTTCAGATTTGAATCATTAACTAAAATTAGGAGGAATTAGCAAGACAAACTAATTTGCCTTTAAATTCACCTAGCTCATAATTCATCCATAATAGCAACCACACCACATAACTTGACTCTCTAAGGCTTCAGTAAAACTGGCACTGCTGGCAGAAGTAACATCAGACACTCAGCACAGCAAGATGGAGAAAAACAATCAGGAATGAACCAACAGTTATGAAATGGCTGGAATTAAAACCAGAGGACAAAATCTACAGACCCACATGGTCCCATTGCCCAAAATGGGTGACATGGCAACATGGTGGCTCAGTGGTTAGCACTGCTGCCTCACAGCACCAGCGTCCCAGGTTCAAATCCAGCCTTGGGCAACTGTCTGTGTGGAGTTTGCACATTCTCCCCGTGTCTGCGTGGGTTTTCTCCGGATGCTCCGGTTTCCTCCCACAGTCCAAAGATGTGCAGGTCAGGTGAATTGGTCATGTTAAATTGCCTGTAGTGTTTTGTGCATTAGTCAGAAGGTTGGTGTGGACTGGTAGGGCTGAAGGGCTTGTTTCCACATAGTAAGGAATCTAATCGGAATCTAAAGAAAGCCATCAAAGATATCTACCTCCTATCAATTGTGTAGCAAAGAGACCACTTTCCTCACTCAAAGCTCAAGGAAAAGGGGACTGAGTCTGTTCAACACTGATGCTCAGATTTAACAAATTAAACCAGATTTAATTCCTGGTTAGCTCCATTGCCAGTCTCAAAGCCTTATTTACAGAAAAAGTAACTCTGACAGTGCAAGAGAAACACAAAGACCTGGAAGTTCTACATAGTTGAACTTAGGGATAGTAGGGTTTGTCAAACCTTTAGGAATATTTTACTGCATGACTCCAAATAGCAAAATACTTCATAGAATGCGAGAACATAAATGCCATCTAATGTCAACATCCACTTATTGGTTGGCCAGTTCATCTATGTTGGTGAGCATGGTCATCACTCCACAACCAACATGGCCAACTAACTTGCCCTAAACCCAATAACCACATGTGACCTTTCCCTGTGTCACAATGTGTAAAATCTACTTAAAAATAGCGAAAAAAAAATTTCTCCAATGAAGATGGCCCTAAACCTTATAATTAAAACTCCTCTTCAGTTTGATCTACCAATTTTCTTCTTCCCCAGCATTCCGCAGGCAGACAATCTCCTGCACTACACCCAGCTAAAACAGGTTGTTTATATGGGAACTTATGAGCATCAGTGCACAGTTACTGTGGCAAGATGCATCACAACAGCTCTAACCCTAGTCAGCATCCCTGTAATGCATTTCTTAGGGAAATCCTGATGACAACCATGCATCAAAACCCTGAGCAACTTTCACTTCTCTGATTCGGAGGGAATGGGAGCAAATCTTCTCAGGCCAGCTCATGCGACTGAGGCTAAATAATGAACTTCCAGAGCCCGCTAGTTATCCGTACACGCTGGAGGAACCCTAGTTAGGGAAACATGCGGTGGTTTTTAAAAGTTGCACATTGGAAAATGATTGCCACATTTCACCCCATTCAAGTGAAGTTTATGCACATGCTACTTTGACTCTAGTTTTGCATTAAGTCACCTGCCCACTTTAAACGATTCTACAGTTCTATTAGCTTGCCTGACAAGTTCCTGAAAAGGATGACATTTTTATCCTGAGCTTTTTAGTACAGTAATTCCATTAGGAATGTAGCAACAGGACAGAAAAGCTGCACAGCCGTAAGAGAGACTATTTACAATGTCATTATGCCATTCATAATAATCAGTACTGCTGCACTGCTGTTTTACAAAATATTCTGCAAGAAATAGATATAAAGAATACAAGCACATGTTTATAATATCTACAAAGCATAATATATCGTGTCTATAGTGTTACAAAAGATTCATCCATAAGAGATTGGATAGTTGAGCATTATCTAGTTACATGATTATTTTTAGGCCAGGCAACTAAAACCAAACCTGCTTTCAACAGGTTTCATATTTATGCAAATTGGCAATATTTCTGTTAGAAATAAAATAAAAATCTTACAAGCAAGTTTTAAATTATTTTTCTTAAAAAAAAAGCACATTTGTGATCTGTTGTACTCCCCTTCCCCTTAGAGGTTATTAGGGATTCACACAAAAATGCAATTTGTAAAGCCCTGTATTGTTTTACCCGCTATTTTCCAGCGATTTGCCATAAATCAAGCGTTGTCATCTCCAGAGGTCTAGAAGAAACAAACAGTAGTACAGTGCAATCTCAGACCACATGAACTAAATTATTAATATTTGTTTCTGCTTGAAGTTCAAGTATCCCTTTTATTTTTGGCTTATTTAATCATAAATTAAAATCTTAAGTGCATCTTACTTCAATTATAGACTTCACAAAGTTTTAAAGCATTTTTGCAAGCCACTCCAGGTAATTTGGATATCAATATATTTTTGTTTCGGTTCTCAAAGATGATGGGACGTTTATTTTAAATTATACATGTGGCTTACATTTAGCTGTCAAGAGTATGGTGCTGGAAAAGCACAGCAGGTCAGGCAGCATCTGAGGAGCAGAAGAATCAACATTTCAGGCATTAGCCCTTCAGCAGGATGAAGGGCTTATGCCCAAAAATGTTTATTCTCCTGCTGTGGTTTTTCAGCACCACACTCTCGACTCTGATCTCTAGCATCTGCAGTCCTCACTTTCTCCTAGATTACCTTTAGCTATATGCCAGCATTTTATTCACTTGAACAGTCAGATCAATTATTTGCATAAATTATGATTTGCTTGTTTTTATTAGAAATAAGATAATGAAGCCTGTAGAGTTTGACCCTTTGAAACAATGCAAAAACAAATATACAATCCTAATCCTTATTGTTTTTAGAATATGCTGAAGAAGGGGAACTTGCATTTATATAATGACTTCCATCACCACTTTACAGCTTTTCCTCTACAATGTTTCTCACGTGTAAAGACAAACCATACAAACTATTCTCCTCAAAATGGAAGCGAAACATTTCAGTCACTGAAGGACTCAGATCTGCCAATATTTAAATTACAAATTTGATAAGTGATATCCTATGTCTCACCAGCCATTCAGTTGCCCCTCAAATGGAGTAGATTGTCACTTTGTTTGATTGGCAAGCTTTAAATTTATTGATTAGTCTTCTGCAATTGCTTCACAACCATTCATTGAGAATTACCTGAAGGAACTACCTGCCTAAAGGAAATCACTGAACACTACTGATCAGGCAGAGACTTCACTTTACTGTAAAAGTGTAACCCACATTGATCTACGTCAATGTTGATGTTCCTGCATCAATTTGCCAATGATAAGGATATTTCAACATTTCACGGATGTTGGGAACTGAGCACTCCAATACCAGCAGTACGTTATTGGACAGGCTGAGATCAAGAGTGTTAGATGGAGAACAATAGGCAGTATGAGTAACTATAGAGATTTAGACCATCATGCTGTAGTTGCTAGAACTCTGCTTCAGAGTTGTAATGTTGTGTGGTCAATCCTGTGGGGGGAGTCCAGAACTAGAGGGCATAGGTTTAGGGTGAGAGGGGAAAAGTTTAAAACCTAAAAAACCTAAGGGGAAACTTTTTCATGTAGATGGCGGTGCATGTATGGAATGAGTTGCCAGAGGAAGTGGTGGAGGCTGGTACAATTACAACAGTTAAAAGGCATCTGGAGGGTATATGTACAGGAAGGGTTTAGATGGATAAGGGCCAAGTGTTGGAAAATGGGAATACATTAGTTTAGGATATCTGGTCAGTATGGATGAGTTGGACCAAAGGGCCTGTTTTCATGCTATACATTTCTAGGACTCTATGACTAAAATATAGGCTTGTGCTTTAGTGCAGTGTTGAGGGAGTGCTACACTGTGAAAGTCACAATCCATTGGGAAAGAAGTTAAACCCAGTCCCCATCTATTCTCTCGGGTAGACTTGACACTATTTTGAAAAGCATATGAATTCCAGCTAAAATGTATTCATTAACAAATATCACTAAAACTGGCCACTTCTACATTCCTGTTTCTGGTCAGACACAAACTGCCTGACACGTTTCCCATAGAACAGTGATCAAAATTCAAAATTACTTCATTGGCTGTAAGGCATTTGGATGGTACAAATAATTTGGAAGATACTTTATATATGAAAGTTGTCCTTTCTTCAAGAAATAATTTATCAAATGCTCAAGCAAGTTGCTTTTGTCTGCAGATGTATTTTAAAACAAGCCAGCAAGACAGGGATACTTGCATAAGAGTATAAATCTGTACACAAAACATTATACACAACACAGTAACATGCAATATAAAAGCTGAAATGTTAAAGAAAAAAATGTCAAGGGAGGATGGAAACAAATTTGCTGCTTCACTTGCAACACAAAAACAATACTGTAAAAAGGTGAAAGCTAGCTGAAACAAGCAAAGGAAATGTAGCTCAGTTATTGCACAGTTCCAGAATAAGTCGACAATTCCATTGTAACTGTTTAGTGATGATGAACGTCCATAGAGAGATTTTAAAGTGTCATCATTTGAAGGTAACAACTTTGTCCAAAGACGACAATATGATCTTGCGTTGTCATTCCAGACTTTTGAAAATTTGCAATTACCTACACACAGTGTTATATCTAACAAAAGCTTACAAAATGAAACCAAACCAGATCACAAAACATCCTGCTTGCAAGCATGACATGCTGTGTTTTGGTGTATCCTGGAGATAATTGAACCTGAATAAATCTATATTAAGTGACAAAGAACACTTGTGCCAATTGAAACTAGGAAATATATTACCAGCAGTGAACTCCTTACAAAGTGTAGCATTTGTCAGTCTGCATGAATAAGGTTCAACCCACACTCAGCACTGATGCATCTAGAATCACCTACTTGTTTAACTTTTGTTAGGTCTTGATAGGGCTACCGGATGCCATGCTGCACGGCAAAAACATGCCAGGGAGGTACAGCTGATAGTGGGAGTATGCCTCTTTGAAAAAGTCTCTCTCTAGCTGATCACAGAAACTAATATTGGGTCAGCATATGATGTTGGAATTAACAATTTGTGCAGGGAAGGCTATTAACAGTGAAGACAATGTATGTCACAAGAATCAATTTACATATTTGGTTTAAAAAAAAGTCTTCACTTCCTTACTGTGTGTCATAATCAGAGACTGTGTAGGATATGCACATTTCCAAAAGTCTAACTGCTATGGTCCACAGTTTCTGCTAACTGCTACTACAGACTGAGCACGAAACAAGCAAAGTAATTCTCCTATCCAGTTGATTGGCAAATAAAGAAACAGAAACAGCAGGACATCTTGAGTGATACACAAAGCAAAGACTTCACCAGAGTGAGACCAGTCTACAAAGACAGAAAGAGACAGATAGTAACAGTGAAATTCCTGGAGGATGGCCGACTCTTCACTGGCACCTACCATTGATTTCATCTCTGCCCCACGCCCACCTGAACGCATCGCTTTCCTGCTGTCATCCATGAATTCCTGAAAAAGGAACAAGAGATTGCAATGAAGTCAAAGATATTGCTTAGAATCAGTAAAACTTGGCACTTGAAGTTTGTACAATAGTGGTCAACTTCCATTACCAAGGATAGTGGTGGGGGAGGTGCAGATTAGTAGTACTAAGAAATCAAAGATGTAACTACACACCCCTTGGACATGCTGTATAGTGAGTACAGTGGGTTCTTTCTTGATTATTTATTTTTGGAGAGAAGTCTCTTGATTAAACTTAAAATATAAGCCATAGCTCTTAATTTAACCTGGTGCAGTGTTTTGTAGAGGAATAAGACGGCGTTATTTTCTGGGTTGTGAAGGAACAAAAATGGCCTTTGCAGTGATATGTACTTCTTGTCAGATGTGGGAGTTTAAAGAGAGTTTAAGGATTACTGCGGATTATATCTGCCATAAATGCTGTTTGATGCGAATCTTATCAGATCGAGTGGATCAGTTGGAGAGACAGATAGAAGCGATGAGGAATTTGCAACAGCAACAGTATGTGATGGATGGCAGTTATAGGAAGGGGGAAAAGTCTCAGATACAGTCACATAGATGGGTTAACTCCAGGAAGGGTAAGAGAGATAGGCACCTAGGGCAGGGGTCTTTTGTAGATATACCCATTTCAAACAGGTATGCTGTTTTGGAAAATGTGAGGGATTCTCAGGGGAACGTAGCACGAACAGCCAAGTTTTTGGTACTGAGACTGGCTCTAATCCAATGAGGAGTACGTCGGCTTCCAAGAGATCAATTGTGTTAGGGGATTCTGTAGTCCGAGGTACAGACAGACATTTCTGTGGCCAGAGAAAAAGCAGAATGGTGTGCTGTTTCCCTGGTGCCAGGATCAAGGATGTCTCAGAGAGGGTGCAGAATGCTCTCACGGGGGAGAGCGGCCAGCAGGAGGTCATTGTCCACATTGGAACCAACGACATAGGAAGGGAAAAGGTTGAGACTCCGACGAGAGATTACAGAGAGTAAGGTAGAATTTTAAAAAGGAGGTCCTCAAGGGTAGTAATATCTGGATTACTCCCAGTGCTACGAGCTAGTGAGGGCAGGAATAGGAGGATAGAGCAGATGAATGCATGGCTGAGGAGCTGGTGTATGGGAGAAGGATTCACATTTTTGGATCATTAGAATCTCTTTTGGGGTAGAAGTGACCTGTACAAGAAGAACGGATTGCACCTAAATTGGAAGGGGACTAATATACTGACAGGGAAGTTTGCTAGAACTGCTGGAGGATTTAAACTACTAAAGGTGTGGGGGCTGGGACCAGGGAGATAGTGAGGAAAGAGATCGATCTGTGACGGGTACAGTTGAGAACAGAAGTGAGTCAAACAGTCAGGGCAGGCAGGGGCAAGGTAGGACTAATAAATTAAACTGCATTTATTTCATTGCAAGGGGGCTAACAGGGAAGGCAGATTAACTCAGGGCATGGTTAGGAACATGGGACTGGGATATCATAGCAATTACAGAAACATGGCTCAGGGATGGGCAGGACTGGCAGCTTAATGTTCCAGGATACAAATGCTACAGGAAGGATAGAAAGAGAGGCAAGAGAGGAGGGGGAGTGGCATTTTTGATAAGGGATAGCATTACAGCTGTGCTGAGGGAGGATATTCCTGGAAATACATCCAGGGAAGTTATTTGGGTGGAACTGAGAAATAAGAAAGGGATGATCACTTTATTGGGATTGTATTATAGACCCCCAAATAGTCAGAGGGAGATTGAGATACAAACTTGTAAGGAGATCTCAGCTATCTGTAAGAATAATAGGATAGTTATGGTAGGGGATTTTAACTTTCCAGACATCAACTGGGACTACCAGAGTGTTAAAGGTTTAGATGGAGAGGAATTTCTTAAGGTGCGTACAATTCAATTTTCTGATTCAGTATATGGATGTACCTACTAGAGAAGGTGCAAAACTTGACCTACTCTTGGGAAATAAGGCAGGGCAGGTGACTGAGGTGTCAGTGGGGGAGCACTTTGTGGCCAGCGACCATAATTCTATTCGTTTTAAAATAGTGATGGAAAAGGATAGACCAGATCTAAAAGTTGAAGTTCTAATTTGGAGAAAGGCCAATTTTGATGGTAATAGGCAAGAACTTTCAAAAGCTGATTGGAGTCAGATGTTCGCAGGTAAAGGGACGGCTGGAAAATGGGAAGCCTTCAGAAATGAGATAACGAGAATCCAGAGAAAGTATATTCCTGTCAGGGTGAAAGGGAAGGCTGGTAGGTAGAGGGAATGCTGGATGACTAAAGAAATTGAGGGTTTGGTTAGGAAAAAGAAGGAAGCATATGTCAGGTATAGACAGGATAGATCAAGTGAATCCTTAGAAGAGTATAAAGAAAGTTGGGAAATCAGGAGGGCAAAATGGTGACATGAGATAGCTTTGGCAAATAGAATTAAGGAGAATCCAAAGGGTTTTTACTAATATATTAAGGACAAAAGGGTAACTAGGGAGAGAATAGGGCCCCTCAAAGATCAGCACGGCAGACTTTGTGTGGAGCCCCAGATAATGGGGGAGATACTAAATGAATATTTTGCATCAGTATTTACTGTGGAAAAGGATATGGAAGATGGGTGTAGGGAAATAGATGGTGACATCTTGCAAAATGGCCAGATTACAGAGGAGGAAGTGCTGGATGTCTTGAAACGGTTAAATGTGGATAAATCCCCAGGACCTGATTAGGTGTACCCGAGAACTCGGTGGGAAGCTAGAGAAGTGATTGCTGGGCCTCTTGCTGAGATATTTGTATCATCGATAGTCACAGGTGAAGTGCCGGAAGACTGGAGGTTGGCAAACGTGGTGCTACAGTATAAGAAGGGCGGTAAAGACAAGCCAGGGAACTATAGACCGGTGAGCATGACCTCAGCGGTTGGCAAGTTGTTGGAGGGAATCCTGAGGGACAAGATGTACATGTATTTGGAAAGGCAAGGACTGATTATGGATAGTCAACATGGCTTTGTGCGTGGGAAATCATGTCTCACAAACTTTATTGAGTTTTTTGAAGAAGTAACAAAGAAGATTGATGAGGGCAGAGCAGTAGATGTGATTTATATGGACTTCAGTAAGGCGTTCAACAAGGTTCCCAATGGGAGACTGATTAGCAAGGTTAGATCTCATGGAACACAGGGAAAACTAGCCATTTGGATACTGAACTGGCTCAAAGGTAGAAGACAGAGGGAGGTGGTGGAGGGTTGTTTTTCAGACTGGAGGCCTGTAACCAGTGGAGTGCCACAAGGATCGGTGCTGGGTCCTCTACTTTTTGTTATTTACATAAATGATTTGGATGTGAGCATAAGAGGTACAGTTCATAAGTTTGCAGATGACACCAAAATTGGAGGTGTAGTGGACAGCAAAGAGTGTTACCTCAGATTACAACAGGATCTGGACCAGATGGGCCAATGGGTTGAGAAGTGGCAGGTGGAGTTTAATTCAGATAAATGCGAAGTGCTGAATTTTGGGAAAGCAAATCTTAGCAGGACTTATACACTTAATGGTAAGGTCCTAGGGAGTGTTGCTGAACAAAGAAACCTTGGAGTTCAGGTTCATAGCTCCTTGAAAGTAGAGTCGTAGGTAGATAGGATAGTGAAGAGGGCATTTGGTATGTTTTCCTTTATTGGTCAGAGTATTGAGTACAGGAGTTGGGAGGTCATGTTGCTGCTGTACAGGATATTGGTTAGGCCACTGCTGGAATATTGCATGCAATTCTGGTCTCCTTCCTCTCAGAAACATGTTGTGAAAGTTGAAAGGGTTCAGAAGAGATTTACAAGGATGTTGCCAGGGTTGGAGGATTTGAGCTATAGGGAGAGGCTGAACAGGCTGGAGCTGTTTTCCCTGGAGCGTTGGAGGCTGAGGGGTGACCTTATAGAGGTTTACAAAATTATGAGGGGCATGGATAGGATAAATAGACAAAGTCTTTTCCCTGGGGTCGGGGAGTCCAGAACTAGAGGGCATAGATTTAGGGTGAGAGGGGAGAGATATAATAGAGACCCAAGGGGCAACATTTTCACGCAGAGGGTGGTCCGTGTATGGAATGAGCTGCCAGAGGATGTGGTGGAGGCTGGTACAATTGCAACATTTAAGAGGCATTTGGATGGATCTATGAATAGGAGGGGTTTGATGGGATATGGGCCGGGTGCTGGCAGGTGGGACTAGAATGGGTTGGGATATCTGGTCGGCATGGACAGGTTGGACCGAAGGGTCTGTTTCCATGCTGTACATCTCTATGACTCTATGATATACCAAGATCTACATTCTGGTTGGCACATTACAGGCACTTGCCCATGATATGCCACCAAACAGCAAGAGCCTGATCTAAACCCACCAATAAATTTTCCCAGCTTACTGCCAAATTAACCCATTGGTAAATTATTTCCTTTAAATTCTAAAGGATTCTCTGTTACTTACCATTAAACTTTTATCCATGTAATACTCGCGTCCAGGAGTCCCATCATTTTGTTTGGAGTCAACAGCAAAGCAGAGGAAAAGAACATCCACCACCATCTCATACGTGGACAAGAAGCAGTGTGACACAAAGAAGGCAAATAGGCAAATAATGATAAGTGGTAGCACCCACACAGTGTAATCACGTTGGTGATTGAGCAGCACAATCCCAATAAACCCTGTGATTAACACTATAAGCACCTGAAAGGTGAAAGAAAAAGCATGATAGGTTATTTAATGAGATCAGAAGAAAGTGCATAAAGAATACACACATTTTATAAAGTTTCGATAACTGACAACTACTTTCTCAGCACAAATGTGCCAGAAGACTATGAGATCCAACAAGACAGAATCTAACTGTCACTCTTGACATTCACAGACATTACCACCCCCACCATCAAAATCCTGGGAGCTACCACTGACCAAATCAGAACTGCTTTAACCATATAGAAAAGCAGGGCAGAGGCTGAAAACTCTGCAGTGAGTAACTCACCTCTTTTCTCTTCAAATCCTCTGCATGATCTACAAGGCACAAATCAGGAGTATGGTGGAATATTCCCCACTTGCCTGCATGACAGCAGCTCAAATAACACTCAGGAAGCTCAAAATCATCCAAGACAAAGCAATCCATTTCATTGGTAACCCTCCTGCTGTCGCATTCTACATTCATTCCCTATAGACTGATGAACACTGGCAGCAGTGTGTGCCATCTATAAGGCTAACTGCAACAACTCACCAAGGCTCCTCAGACTGCACCTTCCAAACCAGTGACCTCTATCACCCAAAGGACAACAGCAGCACACACATGAGAACATCAATGTCTGCAAGTTCCCCTCCTAGTCACACACTATTCTGATTGGAAATTATCTTGCTGTTTGTTTACCAATGCTGGGTTGAACTGTTGAAATTCTCTGCCTGACAGAACGTTGGGCTCCCTACCCTACTACACATCCCCACTCCTCCCACAGACCCACAATGAACTACAGAAGTTCAAGCAGGCAATTCACCGCCACCTTCTGTGGGGTAATTCAGGATGGGCAATAATTAGTGATCCAGTCAGAAATTTCCATACCCAATGAATGACTTGAAAACAACTTTTCTTTTTTGCTGCATGCTCCATAATGTGGAAGTAGTTGCATATGAACAGTTGTTGACCCACAGTTAAGGCAAATAAAATCTCCAAAATTCTTTTGCAAAACACATAAATCTATAGATGGGGCACAAGTTGCCCAATAAAATAGCCGCAAGAGTGACAAAACATTTTTTTTAAGTGCAAATAATCAGCCACAGATATCATGTATCAAATTAAGTGGCTCTTTAGAGATAATTACAAAATTAATGCCCATTTCAAAAATGCTAATGGAGAATTGAGGTTCTGCTTACGATTTTAAAAAGATTGTTAAATCTCATTTTATGTTGTATCTGAGTGAAGTTAAAGTTACCAAATCCTCTACTGATGCCTATGTTACCTCATCATCCTTCAGTTGGGTGTGGCGATGACCGAGTGGTACGATGGTTCAATTATTAACCCAGAAACTCAGCTATTACTCTGGCAGGTGGTGGAATTTGAACTCAGTAAAAAAAAACTGGAATTAAGAGTCTACTGATGACCACAAAAACATTGCCAATTGTTGGAAAAACCCATCTGGTTCATTCATAGGCCTCTGGAACCAGGGAAAGATATCTGCCATCGTCACCTGGTGTGGCCTACGTGAGACTCCAGACCTAAAGTAATATGGCTGACTTTCAATTGCCTTTTGAAATGGCCTAGCTAGCAAACTGTTCAGTTGTAACAATCCATACAAGGTCTTAAAGAAACGAAACTGGACAGATCACCTGGCATTGGCCTAGGCACTTGAAAGACAACGGCAGAAACAGCCCTGTTGACCCTGCAAAGTCCTCCTCACTAACAGCTGGGGGCTAATGCCAAAATTGGGAGAGTTGTCTTACAGACCCGTCAAGTCTGACATAGTTGTATTCCCTCCTTAATAGTGTTGTGGGTCAACCCACAACAGGTGGACTGCAGCAGTTCAAGCAGACAGTTCCCCACCACTTTCTCAAGGGCAACTCAGGTTGGGTATAAAATGCTGGCACCAACGACGCCCACATCCCACAAATGAATACATTTTTTACAAAAATTAAGATCCTCAATAATTTCTGGTAAACATAGTAAACGCAAGAAAGTTGCATTATTTCTCTGGTAACAGCGCTATAAACTCAAGACCCCATATTATGAAGCAGTACAAAGAGTAAGATTGCAAGAAGATGGTAGCTGTTATGTCTCACTGAGGTAATGTGCTGCCAATTAAGCCCCACAATTCCCAAGAGAACGACGCCTATTTTGAGATGATAGGGAGCAAAATGGATAAAGGTGATTTTCAATATTAATGTTCGCAACAATGAGAAGACTAAAAATTATCTTCTGTATACCCTTTTAGAAAATATTCCACATTAGCATTCATGAGAGTGAATTTTCTTTTCAAATAGTTATAGTCTTCACGTTCTGAAGAACGATCACTGGGCTCAAAATGTTAACTCTGTTTCCGATCCACAGTTGCTGCTGGACTTGCTGAGTTTCTCCAGCAGTTTCTGTATTTGTTACAACATTATTGTCTTTTCTTCTTTCAAGTACATTTAGCCCTTTTTCCATTAACATTCTAAATGACTGTCATATGCATCACAATGCAAAGTAATGTCCATTAATCTTCTCATCTGACCTTTCAGAAAAACATCAAACCAAGTCAACCAGCAACGTGTGAGCACTGAAATGCTCTGCTCCCAATCAGCATGCAAAATGTAATCCTCAATGTTGCCTGACCATAACTCATTTCCTTAACTGCTGTATTGTGCAAACCATGGTGAAGTCATCAAATCCAAGGAAGGAAAACCTGAACAGAAGGATAAATTTACTCCATAGGCCATGATACCACAAACAGACGCAGACATTTTGTATCACTTTCCTAGGTGGAGAGAGATGAATAAAGCAGACTATCATAACTCCACAGAAACTAGGAGCAGGAGTAGGACATTCAGCCCTTTGAGACTGTTCTGCCATTCAACGTGATCATGGCTGATCTCCTATCTCAATGTCACATTCCCTATTTTTCTCTACACCCCTTGAAACCTTCAATATCTGAAAGTTTCTCTTTTTCTTCAATATGCTCAGCGATCCAGCCTCCACAATGTCTGTAGCAGGCCGCCAACCTCCCGAGAGAAATGCTTCCTCATCTCTAAACCTAAATGGTCTACACCATATCTTAACACTGTGACCCCTGGTTCTAGACTCCCCAGCCAGGGAAAACATCTTTCTTATATCTAGACTGTCCATCCCTAGTGGAGTTTTTTTACATTTCAATCAAGTCCCCGGTCTTTCTTCCAAACTCTAGTGAATACAGACCCAGTTGAACCAATCTCTCTTCATTTGACAGTCCTACCATTCCAAATATCCGCCGAGTAAATTTTCACTGCACTCCCTCTATGGCAAGTTTATCATCTCTTAGACAGGGGGAGCAAAGCTGCATACAGCAATCCAGATTCGGTCTTACCAAGGCCCTGTATAGCTGCAGAAAGGCAGCCTAACTTCAGAACTTAAATTCACTTGCAATTAAGGTCAATATACTGTTTGCCTCCCTAACTGCTTGCTGCACCTGTCTGTTTACTTTCCATTGTACATCCACATTTCCCAATATACCACCATTTACATAACACACTGCCTTTTTGATTTTCACACCAAAGTGTATAACTGCACATTTATCCACGAGACTGCACCTGACATGCCTCGACACACACATTCACTTCTCTAGATTGCTCTAACGCCTCCTTGCATCCTCCTCATAAAAAAAGTGGTTTGGATTATGCATTATCATTAGTAGACTTGAAAATATTGCATTTGGTTTCCTCCTCCAAGTCACTTACATTTATTGTGAATAGCTGGGGCCCAAGCACTGATCATAAAGGTACCTGACTAATTAATGCCTGTCATCACATAAAAGATCCATTTGTTGACAATAAAAAACAAAGTTTCTGGAGAAGCTCAGCAGGTCTGGCAATATCTGTGAAGAGAAATCAAAGTTAACATTTCAGGTCTGGTGACCCTTCCTCAGAACTGATGGTAGCTAGGAAAATGTCGCTTTATATGCAGATAACAGGCCTGGTGTATGTGGTAGGGGGCTAGGACATGAGGAAATTCAGGCCCTAAAATTAATGAACTCAATATTGAGTCTAAGGGCTGCAGGGTCCCGAAATGGAAAATGAGATGCTGTTCTTCCAGCTTGTGCTGAGCTTTGCTGGAGCACTGCAGCAAGCCTGAGACAGAGATGTTGGCCAGGGAACAGGGTGGTGTATTAAAGGGGCAGGCAACTGGAAGTTCAGGGTCTTTTTACAGGCAGAATATAGATATTCTGCAAAGTAGTCACCCAGTTTACGCTTCATTTCCCCAATGTAGAGGAGACCACATTGTGAGCAGCAAATGCAGCCAACTAGGTTGTGTAAAGTGCAGGTAAAGTGCTCCTTCACCTGGAAGATATGTTTAGGCCCATAGATACTGAAGAAAGAGGAGGTTAATGGGCAGGTGTTACACCTTTGGTAGATGCAGGGGAAGGTGCCATCGGGGTGTATTGGACCAGGGTGTCCCGGAGGGAATGGTCCCTGCGGAAGGCAGACAAGGGAGGGGAGGGGAATATGCGTCTAGTGGTGGCGTCTAGTAGAGGTGGCAGAAAGGATAGCTGATGATCTTCTGGATGTGGCTGCTGGTTGGATGGTAGGTAAAGACAAGGGGAAACCTATTGCTGTTGAGGGAAGAGAAGGGGTGAGGGTGGAAGTGCAGGAGATGGGTCGCACCCGGTTGAGGGCCCTGTCAACAACGGTGCTCGGGAATCCTTGGTTGAGGAAGAAGGTGGACATCTCAGAGGATGGAATGGATCATTTACTGGAAACAGGGTGCGAGGATGTACAGTCCAGGTAACTGTGGGAGTCAATGGGTTTACAGTGGTATTCTGTTTTTGGTTTGTCAACCAATTCTCAATCCATACCATACTATTAACCCCAGTCCCGTGTGCATAAAATGGTCAATAAATATAAAATCACCATACAATTTAAATTAGTTTGGGTCCCTGAAATGTAGCAATACGTTCCAACTATAATCTGCATTTTCACAGTAAATATATTCGTTCACTTGTTTCAAAACTTGCCAGCAATACATGCATTAAGTATGGCAACTCTTTCAGAGGCTGTTATTTTTAACTTGACTAATGTGTACTTACGTAATTTAATTCCTACTTAATTGATTTTCCAATGTCTGCAGAGTACTTCCTGTCTGGAAGTCTATCAACTACTTATAAGCTTACTCATAAGGCTGCACCCAACAGCTCTGCTACAAAATGTAAATGTCACCCAGAAAATGCAAATTTACAGGAAGTCTCTTCATAGGACAATGGTACAAAATCAGCTGACAAGGAATTAACAAAATTGCATTCCTACACTTTATGCCCTGTATTACAACCAGAACCCTCCACATTCTAATGATCTACTCTTTATATCCACACTATAATTCACTTTGATTTGGGCGTCAAAACTCCTTACCTTCGACAACGCTCTTTTCTTCTCTACAATTTATAGATTTCGTTTAAGACTCAAACTTGCTGTTGCATAATCACAACCTGAGTTATCTCACTTTACAGTTACACTTGCCATTTTCAGTGAGATCCTACACTATGAGCTTCAGCCCTCAGCTTATTTTCAATGCTTTAAGGAACATTTTTTATTTGTTCAGAGGATGTGGGCATTACAAGCTCGGCAAGCATTTATTGCCCTTCCATGATTGCCTAAAAGGGTAGTTAAGAGTCAACCACATCGATGTGGCCCTGGATTCACATACAGGTCAGACCGTACATGGATAACTCTTTTCCTTCTCTAAAGGGCATTAGTGAACCAGATCATTTTTTATGATACATCAACAGTTATTACATGGTCACTGTTAGGCTAGCTTTTAATTGCAGTTTTTTTTAAAAAACTGAATTTAAATTTCACCATCTGTCACATGGAACATGAAACCATGTCTTCAAAACATCAGCCTAGGGTCTGGATTATTGGTCCAGGGACATTGCCACGACACCACTGCATGCCCTAAATTATGATTTAATTGAGATTTCGGCTTACACGGTTACAGAATAAAATTTGCTATTATGAAAATAAATCTTCTGAGGCTTGTAAGATTTTAATAAAGCAGGGTCATGTTTAAAACTGTAGATGTTGCAGTCACGAGAGAACAAGATTTTTATTATTTAGTAATGGGGCACAGGCATTGCTGGCTATCCCAGCACATACTGGATTAGTGGTGCTGGAAGAGCACAGCAGTTCCAACACCACTAATCCAGAATCTGGTTTCCAGCATCTGCAGTCATTGTTTTTACCTTTTTTATCCCAGCACTTATCCGAAATCACCTGAGGTGGTGGCTAATTGCTTTAAGAAATTAGGCATCATGAAGTGGTAATGATCACACCTAAAATACAAACCTTTCCTAGAAACAGCACAAAATCGCCAACTGTGTTTATAGCAGCCACTTTCAAAGCATTCTCCACCAAGATCAGCAAGGCATCTCTGGCGGACGTGCAGAAGCTGGTGCTGTTTATGGCTGTCGCTACATATGCATTCTGCAAAACAAATAGAACACATTTAAAAAGGTAATTAAAATGTTCCAGAGAAGGAGTTTTCAATCTTTCCACAATAGAATCCTCCAGCAGAGCAATCATTCCACTGCCAATTTGAAAACGTTCCATTGCATCATCAGTGATGACATTAGAATGACCAAGTCCACAAAAATTCAGCATTTATATGAAAGTGGCTGGAAAGAATGTACTTTAGCCTTCAGCCTCCACCAATGGTTCAACATTTTCTCCTATCAGCAGCTCTAATATTCCACTGACTATTCTTACAAGTAAATTGCCCATCGAAAATTATTTTATTGCCCTTGATGTACTTTATTAATTTTCCCTTCTATTGCCTGACAGAAATACTGCAAAAGAGAAATCTTTTTCTTTTTCACCTTTTCTTTATTATAGTTTCATCTTTACAAAGCTGCAAACAAAACACATCACATGCCATGTGGTCTTGGGTTAGTGGCCTTTGTACTTTTAGGGGTAAAGAAAAGCATTGCACCAACTGAAGGATTATCAGCAGCATCAAGCAAAATATTTGGTGTAGATGGATGTGCCAAAGCAGAGGCAAGGGAGCAAGGTTACACAGCTCAAAGACAGCAGGTGCCTGGTTCATTGGATAGGCCACAGGGGACAGAATTGGGAGTCAGAGAATAAATTAGCAAGGGAGTGGAGCAGACATTATCTCATAGCAGGAGCAAGGCAAAAGGCAGCAACAGTGTGTGAATAAATGAGAACAGAGATGAAAAAAAAACAAACTTAGCTCATTAATCAAACTGCAATGTCCTTGGCAAAGGAATTCGATTATGGGTTTCAACAGAAGCAGGGAGCTAGTAAAAAAATGAAAAACATAAAATAATTTGCAAAATTAGCATGATTAAAGGCTGTAGTGGTTCAAGTAGTCAGTTCACCACGACCTTCATTCGGGCAATTAGAAATAGACAAAGAATGCGGCTAAGACAGCAATTCCCTCGAAAGAATAAAAACAAATTAAAATAGGTCATCAAGAAAATCAAAGGACTGAAATAACCAATTAGGTAAATAGGCTACAAAAATATTGGGAAATGTATACAGAACAGAATGGGAGTGCACAACAAGGAATGCAGTTCCACAAAGGGCCAGAGGACAACGGTGTAATTGCAGTATCAGGAAAGGAGACAACGGCTTCTCAAGCACAAGCCAGAGCAAATCGGTTGAACAATAAATGATGGAGTCAAAGTATTCAGCTGGGCAACGTGATAGGGTGAATGGCTAGCAACAGCTGCTTCTCAAGACCTAGAGATGAATAGTAGTCCTCATATAAATCTTAACCACATCATGGCTGCTTCTCTGGGATCCATGGCAGCTCGTGAGGAGGAAAAAAAATAAAGTTAACTCAATTTCCTAAACTAAACTAATTCAAAGATGTGAAGCCAATTTAGTAGTTTCAGGCAGATAAAGGAAATATTTCAACTGTAAAGAAAAATAAATTAGCTCTAAATTAATTTAACAAGCAAGTTGATAGAAGTAAATTAGAACAGGTTTTTATGTTGGGCTCATGATGTGAGTTGCGAAGTCTTTTAAATCAAGAGGAACTGAAGTCATCTAAAGTAAACCAGTTGTAGCATATCCTCTAGGCTGCAAAGGCTGTTAAAGTGTACTAAATCCTACTGGAGACTAGTGGCAGGCTACTCCAAATAATGACACAGGGCAGAAAACAATAATGGATATTCATCTACTCAAATTTGTAGTTTGTTCCCAATTAAATTTCAGATAAGAGCTACCTGTTGTGCAGAGTAACATACTATTAAAATCAGTTTATGTTTGCAAATTTAACTGACTGCAAAATCCAAAACTGTAAATTGAATGACCACTTACCCTGTTCAGATACAACAGACACTTCTCCAAACACCAGAGGCAGCACATGCAAGCTTTCAACATGCATTTTGCGACAGCGTTTTCCTGGACAAAGAAAAATTAAGCCATTAAAAAAATCTTCTGTCGGTAGAAATGTAGGTTTCAAACATGAACAGTCACGCCAATATACTACTGAAATTAAAGGTTTACACATTCTGGAAACAACATTTACCTTGCCTTTAAGTTGGTTATGTATATACATGAGGATCAGTCGTGGAATCTTTACTAAAGTGATGATGAAGGAGCCTTTGGCTACTGTTCCTAGATGGTATTTAATCAGTCGACATATAGATGAAAGAATTGGAGTTGCTGGCAAATTACTCTTGTCCCTACATAAAAGGGGACAGAGATAACAATTGGAATTTGTCTGATCATTTAGGTGGACAGCCATTATATTTCAAACATTATTACAGAACAGCACATGGCCAAATGGGTCAGAGTTTTCACCGATGTTTCTTAACCAACATTCAAGGCTTTAAATCACTTGACTGAAGTCACTTGAACTGCACTGCCAATATAAAATTGTTAAATAAGTTTGGAAAACTCAGAATATGCTTGTTGGGTGGCTATGATTGAGAGGTATGATTTTACATGGTTTGTAGCAGCTCCTTAAATATGTTTCAATACTGATTTTTAAGAACATAGTGCAACTTACATTTGAAAGAATGCCATCATAGTGTCATAGAGTCATACATCATGGAAACAGGCCCTTCAGCCCAACTCGTCCAAGCTTCCTAAACTGAACTCGTCCCATTTGCCTGTGCTTGGCCCATATCCCACTCAACATTTCCTATCTGTGTACTTGTCCAAATGTCTTTTAAATGCTGTAACTTAGCTATGCAATCAAGTTTTGCATCAAGGCAATCCAGTCACTGTCAGCAGATTTGCACAAGGATAATGCATTAGCTTGGAGCTACTTCCTGATGAAAATCCTGGTACTATTGGGTTTAATATCATTTCTATATGAGATGAGGTCAGATGGGAGGTTCTGTGGTAACTGCTTGCGCAGTTGCCAAGCAGATTCCAATCACACACTGGATACCAAGAGAGCAGTGATTACATTCAGGGAAAGTGTGAAAACATATAAGAGAGATCAAGTCTGCATTCAGTGTACATAGCTCAACAGTGGTGCAGCTAGTGTCCTAATGAGATGTCAGTAATGCAGTAGACTAGTGTAGGCATTTGATAAATGTAATTTTTAGAAAACACTGCTGACTAATTACCAAGCAACCATCCTAGCCAGAAATGATCCCCCAATCAACACTTCAAAAAACAAAGAGCTTGGCTGGTCATCACATGTTTTGTTTCCAGAGTTTGCTGCATGCAAATTAGCTGCTGTATTTCCTACGTAGTAACAGTGAATGTTCTTCAAAAGTATTTGATTGGCTGTAAAGAGTTTGGAATGTTCTGGGGTTATGAAAGGCCCTATATAAATGAAAATCTTTCATTCATGTGGAAAGGATCTTAAGCACAGATGAAATCTTAACCAGCCAATGGCAAACTACAACAGCCATCATTCTGGTTAATGATTATATGCAATGGCAGCTCAAAATGACTACCTCAGAAAAATGAGACTACATACAGTGTTTTGTATTCAAAGTCAATTTATACACAGTATATCACAAGCACACTCATACCTTATCATGTGCATGCCAATGTGTGAGCAGGGAGTTATGACAATGGTTCAAATACACTTGCTGAAACCAATCCTGGTTGTTTTGAAACTAAACATATGTCAGGGTACAGAATCGTAGGTCACTTCATATATCACAAGTGAACAGTGAACTATCATTAATTAGAAGCATGTTACCAATATCATAAACATATTACTTTTCAGTCAATGTATTGGTGCATTTTATCATATCATTCGAATTCAACAATTAAACGCACCAGAAGTTAGAATGACGAGAACAACCCAGCTAGGCAAAAATGAGGACTGCAGATGCTGGAGATTACAGTCAAGATTAGAGTGGTGCTGGAAAAGCACAGCAGGTCTGGCAACATCTGAGGAGCAGGAAAATAGATGTTTCGGGCAAGAGCCCTTTGTCAGGAATTTCTGATAAAGAGCTCCTGCCCGAACGTCGATTTTCCTGATCCTTGGATGCAGCCTGACCTGCTATGCATTTCCAGCACCACTCTAATCTAGAATAACCCATCTACCTTCCCCCCAACCCTACCCTGCCTCCCATTGATCTCTCAGCCCCCTGACCCACAAGCAATCATTCCTGATGAAGGGTTTATGCCCGAAATGTCGATTTGCCTGCTCTTCAGATGCTGCCTGTCCTGCTGCGCTTTTTCAGCACCACACTCTCGACTCTAATCTCCAGCATCTGCAGTCCTCACTTTCTGCTAGAATAACGCATCCCCATCACAAGGTCAAAGCAATGGTGCATAAAAGTAAAACTGTACCAGAAGGTTTAAAACTTGAGCTTACATATAAATAAATTCCAGAAAAAGATCTAGCAAGCAGCTCTGATTCTACATAAATGGCTGATACCAAGACTGGCTTAACAACTTGGCTGTAGGAAAAGAGTCTGAAAGCACTATGATCTGTTGAAGATCTCTCTTTCCAAGCCAAAAATGCAAACCACACAAAAGGTAATATGTAGTCTTGTTTCGACATACTGCAGGAGCAATGGCAGAAAATCAGTGCACTGAATTTTCAAAACTAAATTCAATGGATTGAGAAACCTCCTTTGCTGCCTGGAATACAGCCTTCAGGCCATAAAGTCAATCACACATAAAGGTGAACCTGAAATGCAAACTTATGGATCAGACTTTGTGTGCATTTTATTGCATTGTCTCTTCAACTTGACTATCATTAATGCCAAGGATGCAAAATATTGACAATATACCACTATACTTCAGTGTGACAAAAGTCAAAATGCCACACCGAAATGCAGAATTGTACAACATGGGAATTACTTTATTACAAAATGCCTGCTGCAAATTTTTAAACTTAAAACATGAGAGATAAACATTCATTCAGGTGTTTTACAGAACAATATGTTGCATAGCTAAGTCAAGACAAAACTCTAACTGGGGAATTTTGATTGTACCTTCCCTTTCAGAAAAACTGTTAAATGGATTGTATTTGATTATCAGCACGATGATCAAAGCAATTTGCAGTTTATGTGCAAACTATAAAATAGTTGACATAACTTCACAGCCAAGGAATAGAGGAGTCTCTTGAATAACTAAAAAACTATTTATCTTAAAAGCCACAGAACTGGGACAGAATGTTTGTAAACCATAGTACAACACTTTTATAACAACATATTTTGTATAACTTAGTTTTGCGATTTGAGTCATTCCAGATTTACCTGTGCTTAGTTTCCAAGAGGTCATCTCATACATTAAGATCATGCATATGCCTACTGAATGAGCCCACAGTAATTGCAACAAAAGTCACAAAACTAAAGTCTTTTGCAAGAGTGTTTACTGTGCAGAAGGATAAGAAAGATGGAGAACTTGGGGAAATAAATAGTGACATCTTGAAAAATGTCAATGTTACGGAGGTGGTGGTGCTGGATTCTTAAAATGCATGAAAGGTGGATAAATCTCCAGGACCAGATCAGGTGTACCTTCCAACTTTGTGGGAAGCTAGGGAAATGATTGCTGAGGTATTTGGATCATCGATAGTCACAGGTGAGGTGCTGGAAGACTGGAGGTGGGCCAAACTGGTGCCATTATTTAAGAAAAATGGTAAGGAAAAGCTATAGAACTGTAGACCAGTGAGCCTGACATCGGTGTTTGGCAAGTTGTTGGAGAAAATCCTGAGGGACAGGATTTACATGTATTGGGATAGGCAAGGACTGATTAGGGATAGTCAACATGGCTTAGTGAATACAATTTCCCATGCACAAACTTGATTATGTTTTTTGAAGAAGTAACAAAGAGGGCAGAGTGATGGATATGATCTATAAGGACTTGAGTAAGGTGTTTGACAAGCATCCTCATGTAGCAAGGTTAGATTATATGGTACATAGAGAACTAGCTATTTGGATACAGATCTAGCTCAAAGATAGAAGACAGAGGGTAGTGGTGCGGGATTGTTTTTCAGACAGAAGGCTTGTGACCATTGCTTTTCATCATTTACATGTGCATATAGGAGGTATGGCTAGCACATTTACAGATGACACCAAAATTGGTGGTGGAATAAACAGCGAAAGAGGTTACCTCTGAGTACAATGGAATTTCGATCAAAAGGGCCAATGCGCCAAGGAATGGCAGATAGAATTTAATTTAGATAAATTTGAGGTGATGCATTTTGGAAAGGTAAATCAGGGCAGGACTTATACACCTAATGGTTAGGGTTGAGGAGTGTTGCTGAACAAAGAGACCGTGGAGTGCAACTTTATCATTCCTTGAAAGTGAAGTCGCAGGTAAATAGGATAGTGAATAAGGCATTTAGTAAGCTTGCCTTTATTGGTCAGAGCATTGAGTATAGGAATTGGGAGGTCATGTTGCAGCTGTACAGGAGATTGGTTGGGCCACTTTTGGAATAATGCATGCAATTCTGGTCTCCCTGCTGCAGGAAGGATGTTGTGAAATGAACAGGTTCATAAAAGATTCACAAGGATATTGCCAGGGTTTGAGCTAAAAAGGAGAGGCTGAATAGTCTGGGGTTATTTTCCCTGGAGTGTCAGAAGCTAAGGGGCCACTTTGTAGAAATTTATAAATTAGGTTGTGTAGTTTACAAAGTCATGAGGAGTATGTATAGGGTGAATAGACAAGGTGTTTTCCCCACAGTGGGGGAGTCCAAAACACGACAGCATTGGTTTAAGATGAGAGGAGAAAGATTTAAAAGGCACCTAATGGGCAACCTTTCCACACAGAGGGTTGTGCACGTATAGAATGAGCTGCCAGATGAAGTGGTGGAGACTGGTACGATAACATCATTTAAAATGCATCTGGATGGGTCTATGAATAGCAATAGTTTAGAGGGATATGGACCAAATTCTGACAACTGGGACTAGATTAATTAAGTAATTCTGCTTGGGATGGAGAAGTTGGACCAAAGGTTCTGTTTCTGTGCCATACAACTTTGTGACAACCTCAATATACGATAAGATGGCAGGACAGATGAATGTTAAAACTATGAATAGCAAATGGACTTCAATTTAAATGATGTTGCTCTGAAAATGTCTGAATTCATTAAGATAATGAATGGTTTTTAAATAGCTTTGTAGGATTGAGGCTTTTTTTAATAATTAATGTTTTGACTTGTCTAAGTAAAGGAGGAATGAGATTATATTCTGCTTTATTGTATATACATTACACATTACTATATAATTAATCCTGTGAGAGTAAAACACAAACAAACAACATGCATATTCTTTGTTTGACCAGCTTATCGAGTTGCAAATGACTGTTCACAATTTGAGGTCATTCAACGGGTCAGAAAAAATCAAAAGTACTTGTTAGATAGATTTAATTATTAATAAATGACAGGGCAGATTGCAAGAAATCTGGAAAAAAGATTAAGTTTTTCAGTAAAAAATTTCATTACTAACAAAGCTCCATGAGCAAATACTAATCCTCATTTAGTATTTGTAAGCAAGAACTCTGCGTGGCAGACTGTGTTTAGCTTTTTCTGAATTGATATTAATACTACCACAAAGCGATGGTAAGAATACAAAATGTACTCACTGCCATTGTACTAATAATCAATTTTAAAATTGAATGGATGTCGGTGAAATTGCTGTTAATAGATCATTTAAATCCTGAATTGAACTAGGTTGCGTAGTTTATAGCCACTAAGCATTCAAGTAACTGTTATTAGCTACATCCCCAAGGTTCGGCCATACAATATTATAGCCTTGGAGACTGGGAAACGCAATATCAATGAGAAAATTGCAATTTGACAGAGCAAAATAAATTTACCCACATCGATTTAAGTACAGACGATTTCACTTAGCATCAGGGGTGGGGAAAATGCTGAAGTCAATTAAAAAAAAGTGAGAGCAGCACACTTGGAAAGCATTAACTGAATTAGGCAAAGTCATCATGTATTTATGAAAGGGAAATCAAGCTCAACTAAGCTTCTAGTGTTTTTGAGGATGTGATGAATGGGATAAGAGAGAACTAGTCAATGGTCGTGCATTTAGATTTCAAGAAGGTTTTTGATAAAGTCCCACATAAGAGGCAAATGGGAAAAATTAAAGTACTTTTAAAGGGGATAATATATCGGCATGGATTGAGAATTGCTTGACAGAGCAGAAAGAGTGTAGAACTAAATAGATCATTTTCTAGGCAGTAACCAGTAGGATACTACAGAAATCAGTGCTTGGGCCCCAGCTATTCACAATATAAATAAATGATTTGGATAAAGGAACCAATTACAATATTTCCATGTTTGCTAATGACACAAAATTAAGCAGGATTCAGAATTACAAGGAGGATGCAAGGATGTTTCAAGGCAATCTAGACAAGTTGAGTGTGTGAGGAAATGTGAAGCTGTACATTTCAGTGTGAAAATCAGAAAGGCAGTAAAGTTCACGTTCCAATTAAGTACCTAACCCAAATTTAGCTCTGGATTAAGCGACCTGTTATTCATTCATAAAACATTCAACTTGTATAAGTTACTACCACAGAAGCTGTGGAAGCCAAGTCACTAAGTATATTCAAGAGAGTGGTAGATTTTTCAGATACTAAAGGCATAAAGGAGCTTGGGAGAAAGCAGAAATATAACATAGAGATAGAAGACTTGCCTTAATTATATTGAATGGTTGAGCAGCCTTGAAGCCAAATGGGTTTTTCCTAGTTTCTATTGTGTTTAATGCTATATATTACAGCAAATTATACAGTAAAACATTGAAGTCCATGATAATTAACTAATTCTTCTGGAACAATTAAATCAATTCCATGACTATACAAGTCAGTTAATGACTCGAGAACTTGTTGAGATGGGGCATGACTAGCTGGGCTAGTATTTATTGCACCATCCTAAATGCCCAGAGGGCAGTTAAGAGTCAACCATATTGTTGTGTGCCTGGAGTCACACAAGTCAAGGTAAGGACAGTAATACATCTCTCCTAAGTGGCGAACCAGAGTTTTTATGACAATCGACAATGCTTACCTGGTCACCATTAGGATGGTTTTTATTTCAGATTTTGTTGTTTGAATTCAAACATCACCATCCACCATGATTTGAACCCACATTCTCAGACCATTAGCCCGAGGTTCTGGAGTACTAGTCCAGTGACATCACCAGTGCGCCACGACTTTACCACACCACTGCTGAGCAATAAACCGTGAGGAACGAAGAATTTACCAGGGTAATATCAGAACAAAGGGAGCATAGAGATTACAGGAATTATATCAGAATTTGTAGTTCTAACTCTCAAGAAAGAATGAACAACTTGGGGCTCTCCATATGAGAGAAAGATTGTGGGATGACCAACAGCCTTTACAGTTATGGCATGGGTTACCCAGGTTGATTGGGTTTTGGCACCCAGTCCAAAACTTTGGGCCATAAATGCAAGGCACTCATGAAATAATCCTTTAAAGAATTCAGGAGAAGCTTTTTTACCAATGACAAGCTGCAATGGCAAAGATGCTGTCATATAAGTGAGGTGAGGTCATATTGAGGTCAACAGCACAGCTGAGAAAGCTAGGTATGTATATGAGGGGGTAAGGAATAGGAAGATATAAAAGGACAAGGTAAAGTAGGGTGGGAGGAGGTCTATGCAGAGCACAAAGATGGACATAAATCAGCTGCACGAAATGATCAGTTTCTAAATTCCAAATGAACCTGAGACGCTTGGATACCTTTATATTTATTGAAATATTGAAGTTTTAAATTGATATCTTTCAAACACAAACAAAAATTTCACGTTTAAAGCCAAGTACAAAGATATGAGAGAAAAACTGGCTAAAGGTTGCTTTGTTAAATAAACTAAAAGTGGATGGTGGTAAATAAACAGTGGAAACATTCAAAAGAGTCAACTTAGCTAATATTGCTGTGAAGTCCTATGTTTCAATAGAGAGGACAGTTAAGGGCTATGCTGTTGGATGGAATTTGTGTACAAATTGGCTAGTACATTACAGCAATGAATACATTTCAAATGTACCTCATTGCCTGTAAAGCACTTTGGCAGATCCTTGGATCCCAAAAGGTGCTTTCTAAGCCCCACTTTTTCAAGAAGGTAAATGTTGAAACCCAAATGTCAGTTTCTGGAAAAGAAAACAAACTTACATCTGGGGTATTGACAACATAATGAACCCTTTCTCCTCTAAACCTCCAAGTGGTTAAATGTAATGATAAATGACTCACTTCCCCAAAAATATCTTACCGTGTAAAATAATAGGTCACTACAGCTCCAGCCACGGTCATCTGTTGACAGGCCAGTATGAACTCACTGATCCAGATTAGACCAACTAGATGATAAATCCATGTATACTGTAAAGGACCAGACACTTTAAATTCTATGTAGCCTTGAGAGTTTTTCTCAGGAGATCCTACAGAAAGGGACAAAATAAAGGAGATGGTCCATATTAAAGATATGCCTACTTAAATAAAAAGTAAAAATGCTTGATGACTTAAATGATTATCAAGTTGAATAGGTTATGTGAACGAAACTAAGATGTGCATTTATGCTTTTCTGGTGAGCATTGAACACTTTGTCGTCCATTACAACTAACAAAATACAGAACTATCATTGAGAATACATATTCATATGCAAAACACTGGAAGATAATGAGTTGTTGGACATTGTTTGGATTAAACAGAATTTTGTTAAGGAATTAAGTCGATGCTCACGTGGGCTGTGAGCCACCTACCTATCAAAGGCAAGTATAAGAGATGGGCTGTATCGGTCTTAACTACTGGGAAAACCACATTTTGAAAAGACCATGGGGGCCTCTGTGCTACTGGTTGCCTAGCAACATAGGGATGCAGAAGAAAGTCCAGCATTACTCTCGAACTATGCTTGAAAAACTATCAGCATAAATTCACATCCAACAACAGCACACACATTATTTTTGTATGCTGTAAACTACATGTGTAGATTGAAACTTGTGGGACGGCAAAATCAATATTTCACTCTGGAATCATTGTTGAAATTTCATAATCCCTTTATGCAGGATCTCCATATATTCTGTCTAGCCTTCCTCAGTTTGTCTTTAAGGTGATCCATCCCTTTCTGATGAAAGGGCAATGTGACTATTTCTAAGAACTTGTAAACATATGAAAGAACAAAAGGATACTCCAGGCTTTTCAGTAACCTGCACAAAATTTCTCAGAATATTTCCATTAAACGCTGGAATAAAATCCTTTCCAAAAAGCATTTTTCTGGTTAAGATTTGTCAATGCAAGCTAAAGACAGACAAAAAGTTCTGCAAATGTATAGTCATACCTGCAGTGCCCAATAAAAGTAGGACCGTAACCCAATAGACCCAGAATAATGCCAATGCCAGGAAAGTCCAGAGTGGCTGAAAGACTAGAAGTGGAATGTGAACAAACACTTTTCCTGCCACATGGAATAAGGCAATTGTAAGAGCGACTCGCTTCCTCATTATTAGCATTAGTAACAGTAAAATGACCTGCAAAAATGAAATAATCACACATTATATTGCTTCCAGCACACAACTGTTTGTTACTTTGGATACATTACTAGAAGCTGCAGCAGCAGTAGGACCTTCATTTCAATACATTATTTCCCAAAAGTGCTAAATATTAATTTGCAATATTGGTTAACTTCTTCTCAAAAGTCATAACAAGTTGAGCTGATTTTTCTGGAGGGGTACCTTCAACGGCAAATGGAATGTACGGATATAAAATCTCAACTGCATAGCTGAGGAAAAGCAGGGATGGGATTGCCCAATTGCCCAGCAAAAGTTGACAAAAATAGTCACAAACCAGGAACCTACACCCCAAGGATTACAAATGAAGGTTAGCAGCTTCACTGATGCAGAATCTGCTTTTGAGGAGGTCCTCTCAATGCGGTCTCTCTCAACTGATCCCACGTTCAATACTTTCCTAGCTGGTCATGTCTAGTGGGACAGAAAGCAATATGTAAAGTCAGCACATCTCCATCTGGCAGTTTCTTTGGGATAAATCTGACTGCGTATGACTTCACTCCCACAGGCTCCTCATTAAGCTAAGCTTCAAACACCACCCCAATCATTTCCAAGATCATCTGCTGTCACTTCTTCACATTTCATTAATATAGCTGACAAAATACTTGACCCCCATACATTTATCTCCAGACATGATAACAGCAATAGTAGCCTTGATGGTATCCAGGTGTCACCCTTCATAAAGAATGGCTGCTTCAGAACAGCACCACCCATAACGCTCCTACAGTAAGTCCTGCTAACACGTAAACCTGGCCTTGACAAATTTCAATGACTTCCCTTCCCCTACAAGTCCCTAACATATTCATGCCCTCAACTGCAACTTCATCACAGCTTCCCACTCTCTGCAAAAACCAATACAATCCTGCATGAGTCATGACTCCAAATCTGGCCTTGTTTGCCACATCTGCCTCATATGGCAGTTACCAGCAAGATTGATCCCACTGCTAATTTCACACCTTTCTGATTGTTTCTGGATTATGTTAATATTTGGAAATTAATCCTTCAGGTGACCATCCTCCAAGGCTGATGTCAGGACAGGCAACAATGCAAAGTGGCCGAGCAGAGGCTGATAGTCAAGTTCAGAACCCATGAGGATGGCTTCAATGGGGACCTTGGGTTTGTGTCACACTACAGGTGACCCCACTACACTATACACCATGGGCGGCACGGTGGCACAGTGGTTAGCACTTCTGCCTCACAGCGCCAGAGACCCGGGTTCAATTCCCACCTCAGGCGACTGACTGTGTGGAGTTTGCACATTCTCCCCGTGTCTGCGTGGGTTTCCTCCGGGTGCTCCGGTTTCCTCCCACAGTACAAAAATGTGCAGGTTAGGTGAATTGGCCATGCTAAATTGCCTGTAGTGTTAGATGCAGGGGTAAATGTAGGGGAATGGGTATGGGTGGGTGCACTTCGGTGGGTTGGTGTGGACTTGTTGGGCCGGAGGGCCTGTTTCCACACTGTAAGTAATCTAATCTAATCACTCTCTCGCATACACTTTTCCATACTCACATTCATGCAGGCTTGTGCCCCATCACACACTTTAACAAGCTTGCACACACACTCACACAATCACTCCCTCTCTCCTGCATGCACACACAAATATAAGTCTACAGGGTGAATTTATATTTATAGAATTATATTTACAGATACATTCTATTTTGCTCAAAAAATGCTCAACTAGTAGGCAGTTAATGCAGACAGTCAATCCATGTAATATTTTGTAAATTCCACTTTGGAAATAGAACCAGTCTGACTCAAGATTGGGATACAGACTCTGACCTACACCTTTAACGTATTGTCTGAGCTGAGATGTCACCTTTTTTTAAAAATATAAAACTTTAACTAATCTTGAGAAAATTGACTTAAAAGATGTTCTGGGATTTACACATTAATGAACTGAAACCTGTAACCCGTTCTAAAAGATGAAAGACTTGACAATTCAGGCTTGTTAAATGTATCATTTTACTTGCATGACATTGTAATGTTCTGTTATAAATTCTGTGTCTTATAGTCCTACAAGACAACCACCTGATGAAGAAGCAGCAGTTCGAAAGTTAGTGCTTCCAAATAAGCCTGTTGGACTATAACCTGGTGTCATGTGATTTTTAACCAATTTCAAATTAGTTTTCCTGTGACACCCACAGCAACATGAATGTAGAAACAGGTCATAAAATTAACATGCATATGAAAATTAATGTATTCTGCAATTAATACATTCGACAGTTGTCCAATGAATGCTAAAAGACAATATTCATCCATTGTTACTATTTATTTTACAGTCCAGATTTTATGTGGCTATTACAATAAGGAAAACCGTAGGAAGATAGAACAGAGGTATTTAGGCAAATGGAATGTTGGCCTCTCTACCAAAGGACATAGAGTATAGACATAGGGGCACTTTTAATAAAACTGTACCTTCCTGGACCTCTCCATCTCCATTAATGATGACCGATTTGACACTGACATTTTTTACAAACCCATCAACTCCCACAGCTACCTGGATTACACCTCGTCCCACCCTACCTCTTGCAAAAATGCCATCCCATATTCCCAATTCCTCCGCCTCCGCCTCCGCCGGATCTGCTCCCAGGAGGACCAGTTCCACCACAGAACACACCAGATGGCCTCCTTTTTTAGAGACCGCAATTTCCCCTCCCACATGGTTAAAGATGCCCTCCAACGCATCTTGTCTACATCCCGCACCTCCGCCCTCAGACCCCACCCCTCCAACCGTAACAAGGACAGAACACCCCTGGTGCTCACCTTCCACCCTACCAACCTTTGCATGAACTGCATCATCCGCCGACATTTCCGCCACCTCCAAACAGACCCCACCACCAGGGATATATTTCCCTCCCCACCCCTTTCCGCCTTCCGCAAAGACCGTTCCCTCCGTGACTACCTGGTCAGGTCCACGCCCCCCTACAACCCACCCTCCCATCCTGGCACTTTCCCCTGCCACCGCAGGAACTGTAAAACCTGCGTTCACATCTCCTCCCTCACCTCTATCCAAGACCCTAAAGGAGCCTTCCACATCCATCAAAGTTTTACTTGCACATCCACTAATATCATTTATTGTATCCGTTGCTCCCGATGCGGTCTCCTCTACATTGGGGAGACTGGGCGCCTCCTAGCAGAGCGCTTTAGGGAACATCTCTGGGACACCTGCACCAATCAACCACACCGCCCCGTGGCCCAACATTTCAACTCCCCCTCCCACTCTGCCGAGGACATGGAGGTCCTGGGCCTCCTTCACCGCCGCTCCCTCACCACCAGATGCCTGGAGGAAGAACGTCTCATCTTCCGCCTTGGAACACTTTAACCCCAGGGCATCAATGTGGACTTCAACAGCTTCCTCATTTCCCCTTCCCCCACCTCACCCTAGTTCTAAACTTGCAGCTCAGCACTGTCCCCATTGACTTGTCCGGACTTGTCGGACCTGCCTATCTCCTTTTCCACCTATCCACTCCAACTTCTCCTCCCTGACCTATCACCTTCATCCCCTCCCCTACTCACCCATTGTACTCTATGCTACTTTCTCCCCACACCACCCTCCTCTAGCTTATCTCTCCACGTTTCAGGCTCACTGCCTTTATTCCTGATGAAGGGCTTTTGCCCGAAACATCGATTTCGAAGCTCCTTGGATGCTGCCTGAACTGCTGTGCTCTTCCAGCACCACGAATCCAGAATCTGGTTTCCAGCATCTGCAGTCATTGTTTTTACCTTGTACAAGATACTAGTCAGACCGCAGCTGGAATACTGTGAAAATTTTTGGGCCTCTTTTCTAAAGAAAGATATATTGGCATTGGAGGTAATCCAGGGGCACTAAGCTGAAACCAGGTATGGAGTGACTTTCTTATGAGCAGAGATTGAGTAGTGTGAGTCTGTATTCATTAGAATATAGAAGGAGGTGAGGCAACCTTATTGTAACATACTAGATTCCAAGGGGACTTGACAGGGTAGATGCAGAAAGATGTTTTTTTTTCTTATGGGAGAGCGTAAAACCAAAGGGCATAATCTCAGAATAATAGAATCTCTATAGTGCAGGTAGAGGCCATTCTACAAAAGAACTCTCTCTGAAGAGCATCCCAGCTAATACCCAGAACCCCACATGGACTTTTTTTTTAAAACAATGGTCAAATCACTTAACCTGCACATCTTTGGATTGTGGGAGGAAACCACGGCATCCAGTGGAAACTCACACAGACATGGATAGAATGTGCAAACTCCACACAGACAGTTGCCCAAGAGTAGAATCAAACCTGGTTCCCTGGTGCTGTGAGGCTGCAGTGCTAAGCACTAAGTCCCTGTCATGGTTTGCACTTTTAAAACAGTGATTAGAAAGAATTTCTTCTCTCATTGGGTCTGAATCTATGAAATTCTTTACTGCAGAGGGCTGTTGCGGTTCAGTCATTAAGTATATTCAAGGCTGAGAATAACAGATCTTTAATCAGTGTGGAATCATGGGTTACAGGGAAAAAAAACAGGAAGTGGAGTTGAGAATTATCAGATCAGCAATTATCTCGTTGAATGGCAGAGCAGACTCAATGGGCTGAATGGCCTACTTCCACTCCTACATCATGTGGTTTATTTTTGAGAGGGCTCAAGAACAATAGACAGGTTATTTCAAATTGCAACAAGTTGAAAACAGATTCTGAATCACATAACATTGAAATTATGAAAATTACTTCCCGAAAGCAATTTGGCAACATTCAAGACAAGAGGTGTAATCTTCAAAAGTTAAGCTATCAGGTAAATGCTTCAGAGCACTCTTCTTTGTATCAGAGTTTAAAATGGTAATGCAAATGGAAAATACATTCTTGATTATTTTTAAAGCAAGGCGACCCAAGCCCCTAGCAATTTTCCTCCACCCACACCTCAAGTACATCAACATGAACCTGAGAGTATGATAAATGATATCACTGTAACCACACACCAAGACAGTCATTTACTAAGTGTGAACTGAATCAGGCCATTCAGCCCAACAGATCCATGTTGGTGGCCACTTTTCACACTCCTCTGCTCATTATCTCGGTCAACGTATCCCTCTGTTTATTCTTCCATTATACTTTTACAGATTCTGCTTGGATGAGTCAGTGCTAATCAGTTCAATTATACAATGTGAGTTCTCCAACAAGTTCAAAGAAAAAAATCTTGTGAATTCATCAAACCATAAACCAAGTATTGTTGGTGCTGTAAAAAATGGAAATCCAGTTCCGAGGAAGGGTCACTGGACCTGAAACGTTGACTCTACATTCTCTTTGCAGATGCTGCCAGACCAACTGAGTATCTCCAGCAATCTCTGTTTTTTCACCTGAATTCTCTTCTGAATTAATTAGTGACTATATTTGTGGTCCCTTGTTACAGCCTTTCCTGCAAGTGGAAACATAATCTTGAATGTCTACTGTACGGAACCTTTTCCGATATCTTCAAGAACTTAGTCAGATCACCCCTGAATCTTCTCTATCTTGAGTAAACAGCTTCATTTGTTTAATCTTTACCGATTGATATGAACAGCATTAGGCACCTTTCCAGTTTTTCCACACTTAAATTAGTAATGATTAACTTAGAGTACATTATGGATGGAGTACTTACTGTAACTACTGTTGCAATAATGGCATATATCAGAAGAGCCTTGCTATTGTCTTCTGCCACATTCTCATCTTCAACTGATTTTGCTTTGGCTGCCTTCTTCTGATCAGCATACAACCACCAAAGAACAGCAGTACCACCTGTGTATGGAGAGATGGGAGAAACAGTTAGGCAGACAACAAAGTTTGACAATAAAGAGAAAACAAAGCTTACAACTGAAGTTGATGTCTAGAGGGGTTTAGGGCTCGAGGAGATCAAAGACAGGAGAGTGCATGGTAATGAGGGATTTGGAAATGAAGAAAAGAATTACAAATTTGAGGTATTGCTGGACTGGGAGCTAAGGTAGGTCAGTAGGCATCCAGTGAATGGAATTTGGTGTCAGCTATGATACAGTATGACTTTTGTATATATTCTAGTTTAAAGGGGATAGTATAGGGGAGGATAACCGAAAAAGCATTGGCATGGTTAAGTCTGAAAGTGACACTATCAGTAAGATTGTCAGCAATAGAAATGGTTTAAACAGGTACAGGGGCAGGTGATGTGATTACTTTCTGATGGAGAACTGTTAGAAGCTTAGCACAAGTTCAGACTGTGAGTAATCTGGCAGAACCAGGAAGATTAGGAGAAAGTGAGGACTGCAGATGCTGGAGATCAGAGCTGAAAAATGTGTTGCTGGAAAGGCGCAGCAGGTCAGGCAGCATCCAAGGAGCAGGAGAATCGACGTTTCAGGCATAAGTCCTTCTTCATTCCTGAAGAAAGGCTTATGCCCGAAACGTCGATTCTCCTGCTCCTTGGATGCTGCCTGACCTGCTACGCTTTTCCAGCAACAGATTTTTTAGAACCAGGAAGATTGCCTACTGAAAGGGACAGAATTGACAGCAGAGTACACAGTGGGGACTGGATGACAATGGATTTTGCTTTTCTCTTGTTTGACGCAAGGAAACTGCAGCTCAATAAGGGCAGGTTGTTGAGGGCAGTTTGACAATTGGAGAACCGTATTTCGTGCTCCCCAGCAAATGTGTAATGTTCATCCCATGTTAAGTTGAGGATGGATTGAGAGAGCTTGGGCGGGTTGGGGGTGAGGCACAGCTGATGGCTTTCGGTGACAATATTAGAAGATACATCACATGACTGAAGGACAACATATGGTTGTGTACAAAAGAAGGGACTCAAAAACGAACCTTTGGACATCTCCATAGGTTATCGTATGGGTGCAAGAAGAGAAGTGATTGCTGGAATTGATTGGTCTTCAATTGGATCCATTGAGCTAAGCCAGGGAGACAGGGATTGAAGGAAGTCCAGTGAAGTTAAAATTACAAAAATGCATGATATACCAGGGCCCCAGTCACTAGAGGTGTAATTTATGACTTTGATTGGAATTGCTGTAGTACTATGGAAAGACCACATCTTTACATATGATAAGAAGCAGAATTTTTTTACATGAAAAATCTTGATTCTTTTTTCTTTTTTGGAATCTAAGCTCATTCCATAACTAGCAGAAACTGAAAAGCACTATATCTGGATCAAATAAATATTCTCTCTTGGAATGGAAAATTAGAAATAGATACAAATGGATCTTTAAAAAAAAAACAAGAATTAATAAGCTCAGTTTTAAAACATTCTTATCACTTGCAATCAATCAACTTACCAATTGAACCCAGGATGGTGAGAATTGCAAGGATCCAAACAAGCACTCGAGAGATGTATCGAATTATAACCATTAACAACATCGATAAAACTGTCAAGACACAAATAAATAATTAGGGCACAAGTACTATATAGGATTGAACTTGCAAGGAATTTCAAGTGACAGACAAGGTGAGATTGTAAATGTTGCATTCACCATCTTTTTCAGAAGTAGAGCTTCAGATCCAACTGAATGACACAGCAGACTACTAGCACACTGGACTTCCTCCTCTGGGAAACTGGGCTCTAAACAGGGCCAGAAAGAAGCAAGAAAATCTCATGTCCTGCTGCCTCCTGGTAGATATACCCTTTGTTGGATCACTAACCTCCCATTGAGAACCACATTTACCTTTGCATCAAAACTCAACTCTCCTCAGACAGAGGAACACTGCAAGAGGATTGGGAGGAAAACTTTGGCAATTTGTGAGGCTGTACAAACAATACACTTCAGAGGCAAAATCTCTTGATCTTTGAAAGCAAGTTGGAAATGACTATTTATTCATCATTTCAGAGCGCAGGTCTCATTCAGATAAGATCTATTCATCAAACAATACTGAAATCTAGATGGGAATCATGATGAGACTGTACCCGCTCTCACTTGTTATTCTCTGTTACTCTTCTACTGTTTCCACACTCTCCCTTCCTAAGTATTTCCCTCTTCCTCATGATTGACTTTCGGTGAGATGTTACTCATGCTCCCCTGCAAATTAACAGCACAGAGGTGGAAGGAGTAGAGATTGTCAAGCACCTGGGAGTGGTCATCTACAACAAGCTTTCTTTAACTCTTTGTGTGGACGCACTGGTTACAAAGGCCCAACAACATCACTTCTTCCTCAGGCAGCTGAGAAAATTTGGCATGATGGCAAATACCCTTGCCAACTTTTATAGGTACACCATCGAGAGCATTCTGTCTGGATGTGTCACTACTTGGCATGGTAACTGTATCATTCAAGATCGGAGACGGGGTTATAGAGAGTGGTGAACTCAGCCCAGACAATCACAAAGGCCAACCTCCCATCTATAGAATCCATCTACCAGGCCCACTGTCGAGGAAAGGTCGCCAGCATTCTTAAGATCCATCCCACCCTGGTAATGCTTTTCTACAACCTCTACCATTGGGGAGAAGGTACAGAAGCCTGAACACACGCACCAGCCGGTTTTGTCACACTTTCTGCCCTACTGTTGTTAGAATACAGAATGGACTCTCAAACTCTTAACATTCGCCTGTTCCTGTGTTTTTGTTTTTGCCGCTGTTTACCTATCATTTACTATCTATGCTACTTAACTATATGATCTGTCTGTATTGCTCGCAAGACAGAGCTTTTCACTGTGCCTCGGTACATGTGACAATAAATTCAATTCAATTTAGTTCAATTCAATTTCCACCCCTTCCTCAGTCTTTCCCTTTTCACTGTGTTGCTTCGTTCCAGCACTTTTTCTCTTATTTTGCCTGGATGTTGCAGCTGTTGCAATTGCAAAGAACAGAGATTGGACTAAATTCACAGACATTCCAGAATATAAGCTTCCTTTCACTTACAGACCACATGTTCACAGAAGGTTCTACTTTGATGAAGATCTGCATTTAAAAGTTTGAGGAGGTCAAATTATACTGAAGTTAGATGATGCTGGCTCATTGATATCAAAAATAAATTTAGAGCCTATAGGAGTAGCAGACAGTTTAAAAATCAGAGATTTCTCTTTTAAGATAAAGTAGCTTTTTTTCCTCTCAAGATTCTGTGCAATTCACTTTCCCAGAAATTACTGAAAGTTTAGTCTTTAAATGTTTTCAAAGCTGAGTTGGATGGATTTTGAAGACCAACGAGTCTATGATTATGGTGGGAAAACAGGGACGTGGAGGTGAGACCACAACCAGATCAGCCATGATCTTATGAATGTTGGATCAAACACCAAAGGCTAAGTGGCTTACTCCTGCTTCAAATTCTTATGTTCCAATAATCCCAGATTCAGGGTTAAACTAGTCCTTCTGAAACCTACAAAATCCCTCCCAGGCAGCAAAACAGATACTGTGTCTCTTATATAACACTATAACATATTAGCTTCTCTCTCTCTATATTCTCAGATCCAGAAACGACAAGAGGTTAGAAAGGTGCTCAAAGTCAAAGGCATGCAGCATTAACCCATAATGACAGCAACTAGATACAAGCATTGAAATATACAGATATAAAACATATATAACTGAAGAGCATCTAAATTAATTTTAAAAACTTACTTTAACCTTTAGCCACTAAAATTGGAAAGTATTTTAAGTTGTTTACTCTAAAATTCAAATGTGAGCTTGTTTGAGGCTAATTAATTATAGAAATGTGCTAAGAGGTCAGAGGAACATGGCATTTAGTTTAAGCTTGATTGTTAAGAGAAGATAATAATGAAAAGTTGAGTTTGTGATGGTGCAAACTCAAGTTAACGTTATCCACGTTTTTAGAAGTTAAACAGAAAATAAACATAAATGCAAGGAATCTTGTAATATGCATATAATGTGGGCTATTACTGACAATCTGGATCCTGGGAAGCATGGTAGTTTTATTTTTCCTGACATTAATTGCAAAATGTCTTTGAAGCAGACAATGCCTGTGCTTTAATGCCATACAGAGTGTGGGTGATCATACCCTACTTCAATGAAAATGAAACATTTCAGTAACACACTGTCCAGAATATGGTCACTGGAGAAATGGGAGGGAGTGATTGGACATCTGAGAATCAGCAAGTTACAGAACAATTCAAAAGTTGCTGATGGATGAGGAGGTATTGAACAGTGACATCATTCAAAAGGAGAGTAATCGAGAACATTAGTGCAGAAGCATGGAGCAAGGGACAATCCAAGAGGGCCAAAGTGTTCTCGCCAGGTATTCCTTCCTGCAATTGCTGCAGATATTATTCCCCTCTGCCTGTTTGTCCATCCAAGGGTGGAGAAGAAGAAAATTGCTGGAAAAGAGTGACAGTTATGCCCAAATATGGTAGCTAGCAGTGCATTTTTAGAAGTTTTAAGAATAGATTAAAGAATTGAGCACTAGACTGGAAAAGAAGGCACCAGAGGTGACTAATTCCAGATTCCTCTCTGTGCCACATTCTGAACAAGCTGGAAGGTAGAGGTAAGATTAGAGGGCTGCTTGAAGACCTCACATTCTTGAGGCACTGACATAATTTACTGCAATAGAGAAGGCTACACCAAAGGGACAGTAGAAGGCTTACCTCCAACACTATAACCACTCCAAGACTATTGTGCCCATTTTTATCTTCAGTAACACAAAATATTGACACTATACATTTCTTTGACTTCAATTAACCTATTAGCTGCAGATGTACACGTCAATATGTTTTAATTTTAACCAGTCATATTATACTCTGAAATATTCTATTTAAAAACAAAAAGATTTAAAGGATTGTTAAAAATCTGAATAGAATCCGAGGAACAGGTAGTCCTTCTGGATAGCCTAGTGAACATTTATATTTTAACTGATTCCACAAATTAACTGGTCATGGTCAACCTGTGCAACCTGGCTATGAAGAAATTGGAGACTGTGTCTCTTATATAACAATAATAATCATACTTGAGAGATATTTAATTGGCTGTGAAATGCTGTAGGACATTGTAAAAATGGAACCTACAAAGTGAATGCGTTTCTTTCCAACAAGAAAAAGCTCCATTTCTGTTATTTTTCTACTACTTTCTCAAATAAACAAATCACCATCAACAACACTTTTCCTTAATGGTACTTTTACAAGAGAAATGTAGCCTCAAAGCAATGAACTCTAGTTTTGATTCTTTTTGCCCAGTTCAATAACATTTTATCAGCATGCTAAACCACCCTACACCCCACCTACTTATCTGACAGAGCTCAACTTACTACTTTGTATTTCTACAGAATGTGGATTATTTGCTGAGTCCACTTTTGCACTTTAAAGTTCCAGAGGCAACACAATAATCATATTGGTGGCTTCTGAATTAGAGAATACATTTGTATAATGCCATTAGTTGTTCATTAAAAATAACAGTGTGTCACCTTTTTTATGTTAAGTTAACATCTATTAGAAAAATACAATGCAAAATAAATTGTGGTATATATTACATGGGTGACAATGTAATAAAAGCATTCTAAGTTAAATTTTATTATTTGATAATGCAATGCTTGGTTCAAAATTGTTTCTTTTTAAAAAAGAAAAATGTATTCAAGATGTATTACCTAGAGATAAAAAGCAAAGTCCCACTATAATTTCTTTGCTGGTCATTACTCCAGTAACCACTCTCTGCAAGACACTATTGTCACTGACGAAGGTGGTCAGGGCCTTAATAAAGTTGACATAGCAGACATCTACATCTGGGGCACAACGATGGAAGAATGGTATAGGTTTACTAGTGTAAAACAAAAACACAGAAAAAATGGAATGTCAAATTAATATCAACAATGGGGATGAGCGACGACTGTGAGAGGCACATATACATTTAGAATACTAGGTCTTCATAAGTATCAAACATTTAGGAGTAGCAACAAGTCCTACTCATTATTAATAAGAAATCAAAATTAACAAAATCAAAACAGAGCTTTTACTTTATAGACCCAGCTTTCACTGCAAGGGAACAAAATAAAATTGCTTACAACTTAACATCTCATAAAACTCAGTATAAAGGCCATGAAAATGGTATCTATTGATAAATTTTATGCACAACTTCTATATATGTATTCAGTTCCCCATTAGTTCACAGTGACTGAGTAAACAATTGCAGATATTTCATAGAATTCAATTCCAACCAAAGCAGTTCAAAGAGACTGGTACTGAAACTCTGCCCATATATTTCAGCTGGACCTTTCAGGACCTTTATTTTCTGTATTGTTCCCCTCTACCTGGAGTTGAAAGCAACTGCTATTGTGCAGTGCTTTGACTCAAATTTTCCTACATGGGTGGTAGTGCTTTACCATTACAATTACTTGGAAAGAAACTGCACAGTATAAGCCAACAGTACCTATGCATGCAACTTCAAAAGGGACTGAGCATGTTTATAACTTTTATAACTTATAACTTTTACAGATTCTTGCTGAATTAAATGTTTTTCCTAACAATTCTGAATGGACAATAGAACACTTTAAAATGCAAACACATATGGATATTTAAGCACCAAACCGAGAGTTCAGAATGGCTCCTTCTTTCTTGCATGCTTATTTCTCTTTGATGGGACAACATTGCAATCCTCTCATTTTCACTGTGTAAAGTACAATAGCTGGGTGAAAGTTTCTTCAGAACATTCATGTCAGAGCCAGCTGGCAACAGGCTGGAGTTGGTTGCACACTATTCCATGGATACATGTGCGTTAATTAGGGACAGCCAATGTGGATTTGTCAAGGAACATTCATGTTTGACTAAGTTGCCAGAGCTTTTGAAGAGATACCAAAATAAGTGTTGGGGAGGTAAAGCTGTTGACCTGGTACACATGGACTTGCAAAAAGACATTCAATATTATCACTCAGACTTGTGAAAAAACATTATAGCTCATGGAATAAAAGGGACAGCAGCAAGAGGATACAAAATTGACTAAGCGATATGAAAACCAGTAATGGTTAATATCAACCAGGAGAAATTGAGGACTGCAGATGCTGGAGATCAGAGTTGAGTGTGTGTGCGTGCTGGAAAAGCAAAGCAGGTCAAGCAGCATCCAAGGGCATAAACCATTAATGGTTACTTTTGAGCCGAAGGAACATTATACTGGAGCTCCCTGGGGGTTAGTATTGGGATCTTTGCTTTCCTGATCCTAAGTGCCCAGCTTTGTGGCCAGAAAATCATTTCAAAGCTTGCACATGACCCAAAATTCAAGAGAACTGTAAAGTCTGGAGAGTACAGTGTAGAATGTCAAAACAAAATGACAAGTTGATGGGAGTGTGCAGGTAGATAGTAGATGAAGTTTGATATACAGACGGGGCGGTGATACACATTTTGATACAAAGAACATGGAGAGACTGTACAAAATAAAGGGTATCATTCTAAAAAGGTGTGTGCAGAAGCAGAGGACTCTGATGTAAATGTACATAAGTAATCATTATAGACTTTTTTTTAGAAACTGCATCAGTATCCTCGACTTCATTAATTATCAAGAGCAGGAAAGTTATGATGAACTTGTGTTAGATGCTGGTTAGACCTCAGTTGGAGTACGAAGTACAGTTCAGAATTTCACAATTTAAGAAGGATGTGAATGCATTGCACAGAGTACAGATGATCTTTCAGAATGGTTCCAGGTATGAGACACTTCAGTTAGGAGGACAGATTGGAGAGGTTGGACTAATTTTCCTTGGAAAGCAGAAGGCCAAGGGTGACTTCATTAAAGTTCTCAAAATAATGCAGGGTTGGACAGAGTAGGCATGGAGAAACCACTTCTGTCTGCAAAAGAATCAAGAACCTGAGAGCAAACTTTGAAGTATTTTACATAAGAAGTAATTGGGAGATAAGAAGATACTTTCAAACAGCACATGGTTCAGATGAAGAATGTATTGCCTGCACATTTAATGGAAGATGTTCGACTGAAGAAATCAAATTGGCATTGGATAATTATTTAAATAGAAACAGTGTGCTGGGATATAGGGCAAGGGCAGGAAAATGACATGAAGTTGTTAGTCCAATTTCGGAAGCTATTGCAGACACAATGGGCCAAATGGTCTCTTTCTGTATAATAATAATAATTCTGTAACTGTGATAGCATAATGGGTCTTCAAGATCCAGACAAGATTCAGGTTTAATTTTGGTTTTGTTGCAGAAGTAAGCCACTTAGCTCCTCAAACCTGCTCCGCCATTCAGTAAGATGAAAACTGATCTAATTACTTCACACTCCTGTCCACCACTGGTAGATTCTTCAAAAGTTATCTACCCCTATTTTAAACTATTCAAGGACAGGCTTATAAAATCATGATAGGTATAGATAGTGTTAATGGTAGGTGTCTTTTCCCTAGGATAGGGGATTTCAAGACTACGGGGCATATTTTTAAGGTGAGAGGAAAGAGTTTTAAAAAAGACATGAAGGGCAAATTATTTACACAAAGGGTGGCTCGTGTGTGGAATGAACTTCTTGAAGAAGTGGTGGGATGGAAACACAGTTACACTTAAAAGGTACTTGGGTAAGTACATGAATATGAAAGGTTTGGAGGGATATGGACCAAGAGCAGGCAGTGGGACTAATTTTATTTAAGATTAGGCTCGGCGTGGACTGGTTAGGTTAAAGGTTCAACTGTAAGACTCATTGACTCTGCTTCTAAGGTCTTTTAAGGAAGTTCCAAAGATTTAAAACATATTTGAGAAAGAAAAAAAAAAATCTCCTTCACTCTGAAGGAGATTCTAAAGATTCATGCTGAAATCAAAACTTCAACTCTGTCTCCACAGATGATTCCCAACATGTTGAGTGTCTCTAGCACTTTGTTTTTCTTCCTCCCCTCTGCCATAAGTGGATAATCCCTTGTTAATATCCTTTCATTGTCAAACTGTATGACTCAAGTTATGAGATACAGAGGAGAAACTGTTCATGGTCCCCAGGTTCCATGCTTCACATTGTCTGTACGACATGAAACAATTGAGGGATTCCATTTGGCATTCACTGAACTCAGAGATACTAAAAATAATATTTCTGATAACTTGTTTTTGTTATAAAACATCTCATGAAATGGACAAGTCATGCATTATACCAACCAGTCTTCCCTCCCTATGATGCTTTCCTACGTAATACATACATGTGAAAATAAATCCTACTATAAGATTAAGCCCCAAAGCTTAACCCTGATTGTGTTGTATTCATCATCTTACAGAGTAGCCACAAGAATCCAGTGGACAACCCTCAGGCTCTGAGACATATACCACAATCAAACAGCATTTGTTGGTCCTTCAGGACGTTACTGTAGTTACAACACACAGAACAGGGCATGGCTCAGTTCACAGGAATGTCAGTCTCGCTATGGCAACAGTTTATTGTCACCAAGTGCAATTTATCAGAATTGGTTTCGGGGACAACAAATTATAGTCCACATTGTCACAGGGGTATGATGTCATTGATCTGGAGAATAAACAGAGTGAGCAGATAAAGGAACTTCTAGGCAATTCTTGAACTAAAATTGATAGAGAAAAAATGAATTATTAACAACACTGGGAGGTCATGTTGTGGCTGTAAAGGACATTGGTTAGGCCACTTTAAGAATACTACATTCAATTCTGGTCTCCCTGCGATAAGAAAGATATTGCGAAACTTGAAAGGGTTCAGAAAAGATTTACAAGAATGTTTCCAGGGTTGGAGAGTTTGAGCCAGATGGAGAGGCTGAGCAGATTGGGGCTACTCTCCTTGAAGCATCAGAGGCTAAGGTTTATAACATCATGAGGGGCATGGATAGGGTAAATAACCTAGGTCTTTTCCCTGGGGTGGGGGAGTCCAGAACTAGAGAGCATAGATTTAAGGTGAGAGGGGAAAGATTCAAAAGGGACTGGAGGGATAACGTTTTTGTACAAAGGATGGTGCGTGTATGGAATGTGCTGCAAGAGGAAGTGGCGGTAGCTGGTACAATTACAGCATTTAAAAGGCATCTGGATGAATGGAAGGGTTAGATGGATATGGGCAAAATGCTGGCAAATGGGACTAGGATATCTGGTCAGCATAGACAAGTTGAACCAAAGTGTCTGTTTCCATGCTGTAAATCTCTGAGACTCTGTAACGCTGACATGCAATTTGAGGGGAAACACACAGCAGTGAAAACAGCTTTGTTCGAAGACCTTAAAACACTAATGGGCCTGGTCTTGTCAAATATGTAATAAGTGGATTAGCAAGATATTTAGCACATGGTTCCAGAAATACAGAAGATGAAACATATTGAATACCATGGATAAAATAAAACTTGGCTTCAATGGCAATGACAACATTCAAACTTGGGTGTTACTGGTTTTGATAAATCTCGTTACAAATACAAAGCTCACTTGGGGGATTGAATAAACAAGTCAATTCCCAAAACACGGAGAAATAACACATCAAAGGATTAATCAGAGGAAAGGTTCACAAGGGGCACACCTCAGCATCAAGAGATATCATCAAGACCACAATCAATACTAGAATCCAGAGACAGAAGTATCTAATACATGAACAACACAGAGTAAAATTGTTTCATTAGGATTTGGAACAAAGCAGCCAGGCCCAGCCAGGGATGGGGGTGGTGGTAATGCTGAATAGTGGTTGTGGTTGAGATCTATATCAGATTTGAAAGAAGAGTGATGAGCTTTTTGAGATCAAAAAGAAATTATGATTAAATGCCGGATTGGAGAGAGGAAAATGAGAGATGGGGCTTAACAACTTTTCAGCAATTTCACACCAGACTTTTGGCAAAGGACCAGACAGGGAGAGAGAGTAAAACAATGTATAGGCAAAAGAGGCTGCAACCAGCTTTAGGCACAGACCTTATAGAGAATATTTTCTTCCTTACCAATAACAGGAAAGGCACTTCCCATTTAAAGAGCACATGTGTTACAAAGCCAAATTGTGTAAGATGCTCAGACACAAGGTTTGTATCCAAAACACAGGTACAGTGCTTTGAACTTACCATTTTCATGTGTCTATATTTTGTAACATGTAACAGTTTTTCAGAACAGAGAAAAATTTTGCAATTACCAGTAACAGTCATAGTCTCATTGAAAGATGTGACCTTGCAGTAATGAAAACATATCCAGGAAGGAAACAGATACTTTAACCATTAATTTAGAAAATACAGAAATACTTTACATTCCAAAACATAAACATAAGTAGATTTGAATTAAGAATACCTCAAGTTTTAACTCTATTGGATATACAATCACAAAATTCAGAATATAAATACATTGATCAGAACTTCTGATCAGCTTCCCACTTTACCCAAAACACAGAAAGCAGTTTGACAAAAAAAGTCTTTTTTTTTAAGTTCAATGGATATTATGACTGGGGATTTCTGATAAGGATTCTCCCTGAATTTTCCTACCTTGATTTAACAGGAAGTTTAGGGCATAAACTCGATCTTCCTGATGTATATTTTGGTGGCTCCAGCTCATATGCACACAGCCTAGACCCTGCAACAAAAAATACTGAATTAAAAAATCACATTTGTGGACTTGCTTCTATGCTGCAGATCTGGCAAATCAATATTAAAAATGTTATCTCATTAGGATACACGTATCTGGCAGATCAGCAGCAGAAGAATCAGTTTTCATTGCTTGAAAGATAGCAACTTCAAAACATTACGTAAGCAAAATTAAAATTCCATCAAAGATCTAGAGACAGAGGAACAATGCACAGCCTAGCATATCCTTATTTTCCAATAGTTTTAATAAAAATGTAAAGCAAGCAGCTGAAAAGCATAATTTATTAAAGACAATCAGTATTTAAAGTAAGTTAGGGTAGCTAGAAAATCATTTTTTTTATTTCCAAAAATTCCGGGATGCGGACATTGCTGATAGTGCCAGCATTTATTGCCCATCCCTAATTGCTCTGGAAGTGTTGGTAAGTAGCTTTGTTATAATCATTGTCATCCTTGGGAGCAGGGTCACTAACAGTGTTGTTGAGAAGGAGCTTCAGGATTTTCACTGAGTGAGAGTGAAGGATTGGCAATATAGTTCCAAGTCAGTATGATCTGTGAGTTGGAGGGATTTTGCAAATGGGAGTGACCTCACACCTCTTCCCTTGCTCTTCTCATTTGTCATGGTCACAACCTTGGAAGGTATTGTCAAAGAACCTGGGTGTGTTACTGCAGTACATCTTGTAGATGGTACACATTGCTGCTACTGTGCATCAGAAGTAAAAAGATGCATCAGAAGTAAAAAGAGTGAATATTGAAGGTGCTGACTAGTGTGCCAATCAAGCAGACTGTTGCATCCTGGATAGCTCGATTAGCACCTCGGGACAAGACTGTGGTGCTGGAAAAGCACAGCAGGTCAGGCAGTATCTGAGGAGCAGGAATTGACATTTCGGGCTTAAGCCCTTCATCAGGAATGTGGATTAGCACCTACTCAACCACATGTAGAATAGTCCGTCATACTCCTGACTTATACCCTGTAGATGGCGGATACATTTCAGGGAGATAGCAGAGAAGTTACTTGCTGCAGAACTCCTTGCTTCTGACCTTTTCTTGCAAATACATTGCAATTGATCCTGTTCAGTTTCTGGTCAATGGTAACCCTCAGGACATTAGTAATAAGGGAGTCAGCAATGGTAATGCAAGTGAATTTCATGTGGAATTGATTGGATGTCATTGTTTAGCATTTGTGTGATGTGAACGTGACTTGTCATTTATCAGCCCAAAGCCAGATATTGTCCAGGTTTTTTTTAAAACATGGATAAAAACAGATTCAACACCTAAACAGTTATGATCATGCTGAGCATTGCACAAAGTATATTCCACTTCTGACCTTATGATGGAGGAATAGTTACTGACGAAGCAGATGAAGATGTTTAGATTTAGGAGACTGCCCTAACACAGTAGATGACCAGGGACTAAAATGAATGACCCCCAAACACCACAATCTTCTTCCTCTGTACTAAGTATGACTCCGACCAGTAGAGAATTTTTCCCCTTATTCCTAATGACTCTACTTTTGTAAGGACTCCTGGATACCATACTGATTCAAACTCTGCCTTAATGTCACCATACCTTTGGGATCCAGCTCTTTCATCATGTTTGGATTCAGGCTGTTATGAAGTCAAGAGCCAACTGGCCCTGATGGAACCCAAACTGAGGGTCAGTAAGTAAGTTATCCCTCTACAAGTGCCATTTGATGGAACTGTCAATGATTCCTGCCATCGCTTCACTGACAAAGAGTAGACAGTCAGGATATTATTATTTCACCTGATTACGGGTCTGTTTCCATGCTGTACATCTCTATGACCTAGGTCCTGATATTGTGGACAGGATATAGCTGAGAAATTTTCCACAGTGTTCAGAAAATGCAGAATTGTAGGAATCCCACAACAATGTGGCTGATGGTGCACCTAATATGGAGTGCAAGCATTATCACTTTTAAAGGCTTAGTATCACAAGTAAAATGTATTCTCATTAAAAGTATGAAAGCTGTAAAAAAAGTATTTAAAGTGTTGCTATTGAACATATTTATTGAAAAATCAATTACCACCACAGCAAAGGGCCAAACTGAAGTAAGTTCTTCAGTGCATTCTTACAAAGAAAATATTAAACTACGGAAAATTATTGAAAGGACAAGCAAAATAATGTATGGATCACTATCATCTATAGGTTAACAAAGTTCAAAGTTTAACTGCTTATTAGAGTTTGGTCATTCTTATATCTTGAGTTTTTAATTCAGTTAGTTGTTTTGAGTTCTAGTAGTTGGCACCTACTGTTAAATATGCCTACAGATCATCAGTAAAATTTAGAGTTCAGTAAATTTCCTGAAGAAATAACATAATTGATCACGTTTGTTGTCAAGTGTCTTCAGAGTGCAATCATGTAAGGAATCTGATGCTAATTATGGATAAGAATGACTTAACAAGCACAATTCTGAACACTTTTAATGACTTTAGCCTGTTGCTTTGCAATTCCCCTTGACTAAATAAGTGCTCATTTTTCAAATACAGTGTGATGGGAAAATGGTTACAGGATTCACTGGTGAGGGGATGGCATTTCAATCTGTAGAGTGGATGAACTTTAGTTCGTTTGACAGAAAGAAAGTTCATTTGATTTTGGATACGCTTGCATAAATATCACCAACTGTTTGATGGTGTATTGCTGTTAGAATATTGATGCCATTCAGTAACAGTTTGGGAAGGGCCATTCGTTCCCAGTAAAACAGATGCCAAGAATGACACGCTTATTTTTATTGTATATATGTAGACTTTCAGAAAACTTGAGAAAATAAAAGGTCCTGCATATGAGGCTAATAATTGAGATAGGTAATTCTAAAATATCTTGATTGAAAATCATACTCTGAAATAAGAGACGGGAAAAGCCATAAGTTGAAACATTTCTAACTTGAATGAAGAGGTAGTTAAGGACTGGTCAGGAGCCCTTGTTATTTCTAAAGGTTATGTGAACTCTTCTGAGCAAGAGTTACAGTGTGAATAAATTCCAAATCTTCTTTCCATCACCAATGTTTTGGCCTTACCATTTTCAATTGCAAATCTTTTAACATCCTCAAGTGTGCGGAGCTCCATATCTGGACATTTAGCTACACATAGAGCCATGGATTTGATTTTGAAATTTACAACATCCAAGTTACAGGGTTCCAAGAAAAAAACATACCTGAGAGAGGAAAAGAACAGAAACATATATTAAAGTTCAAAATGCAAACTTTCACCTTTCTTGCTTCAACACATTTCTCATCAACGAATATTGAATAGTGTTGTAATCCTAGCTGTTGCTATCACTGGATAAGTTAGGTAAGTGGCTTGATCCCTGTGTCCAATCAACTCCAGTTTTGCTAGGATTCCTTGATGTCACAATCGACCTCTGAAACTCAAGGTCAATGAGTTGGTACGCTGAATGTGCGTGGAACTTCAGTGTGGCTGCATGGCCGCACTGCTTAAAGAGAATGTTGATCCAATCAGTGCCTTCAGTCATTTGTTCAGTTCATAACCTTTCATTATCACAATGGGGCAATTGTAAGTTCAGAATTTGCACGGCCACTGAATTGCTTATAAAGTATTTTAAATGGATCTATAATTACAAAGGCACGTTTTATACCTGGTTCAAAGAAATTAAATGCACTGATTAATTGTTTAATCAATAAATGTGTCTTTTTTATATAAAGAATGGTGAATTAATCATTGGACATTGAAAAACTTTCTTTAATAATGAGTTCAGAGGTCTGTCCACCAGAAAGGGTGGTTGACGGTTTGTGGATGCATGTATTTACATTAAGAGGACATAGGGCTTTTAAGGGATGGAGCTTAGGCAGTGGGTGAAGGATGGGAAGATCAGGAAAGTTGTTCTTTGTTTTATTCTTTTCCTCCAATTTTGCAAAAGTTCTGGAAAACTTTGAAACAGCCTGCCACTGCACCCAGAAGCCCCAAGGCTGCCTCTGGCACTATTCCAGGGTCAGATACAGGAATGGATCTCCATTTCATCCAGCCACAATCCACCCTGCCACAAAATAAATCTGAACCTCTAAGCACTTCACCTTGTTTGGGTTTGCAGAAAAGGGGATTAGAGGTGTACAACATGGAGTCAGACCAACTGCTCCATGCAGCATTTGACCCATATCCTTCTAAACCCTTCCTAGTCATATACCCATCCAGATGCCCTTTAATGTAACAGAACAGAGTGAGGAAGACAACATTACAGCTGAAGAGAACGTGCACAAAGTGCGAGATCAACATTAAATTCAAAACTTGAGTGGTCCATTCAGAGGTCTAATAACAATGGGCAAGAAGCCGGTTTTGAATCTGTTGGAACTTGTGTTTAAGCCTTTGCATCTTGTGTCCAATGGAAGAGGTTGGGAGAGGTTATAAATGGGAGGGGAAGGGTCTTTGATTATATTGGTGCCTTCCTGAGACAGCGAGAAGTATAGATGAAGTTAAAGGAAAGATACATCCCAGAATTGGACAAAATCTGTAATGTAACAATGCACATCATTCTGTGACACTAATATTATTTACTTACTTATTTTTTGTGTGATCAAGACCACTCCATTCTTCTCCTTCTACTTTGGCATTCTTTTGGCCACAGATGTTTCCAAAACTATCATATCCAAATATCAACCTCTGGGCTGCTCCAGAAGCTATTGCAAAGCCACAAATAACAACCTAAACAGAGTATTTCACAAGCTTATTATCATACCTTCATTATAACATTGTAATGAAAGCTGTTTTAAATGAAAAAATATATATAGAGTTTACACAACAGTAGAAAAGGGTGGGGAAAGTATAATTTTAACATTGCCAATGCCTAACTCGAGCAGTTTATTGCACCCATTTGTCAATTACAGCAACATTTGTGTTCTCCAGCACACCTCAGAAATGTGTGGTGCAAATAGATCAAAAATGCCAAACAAAGAGTACCATGTAATATTCTAAAAGGCAGCGAGTGAGTGTAAACACCATTAAGCCGCTAGCGTTATAATGCAAAACCACAACGTGTTTGGTCTCAGGATGCCACTAATCATTTCAGCTAATCAAGCTAACAGCACCTGATTCTCTGCTCCAAATTATATTATGGGTCTGTTATGATGCAGCTCTCAGAAATTAGAAAATTAGATGAGAAAAGGTTGCCACATTGATATGCATGTAATTGAACCACACAACGGCCAGCTGATGTTTGTCTTGGAGGTAAATAGGAGACTCTAGTCAGTGGCCGGTGCAGTGCTGGATGAGTAAATGTTACTGTTGACTAATCATGTTAATTGTTGTGCAAATGGCTTTCATTATGGAGGGCATATATTTAGGGTTACATTTATTCCACAAATAAAGAGACCTTAGTCAAACTGTGCTGTTAGGAAATTTACACTTGTAAATGTTTGAGATTGTTAATGAATGCAAAATTAAGTGAAGGTCATCTCTGAAATTATTCTTTGGCAACTCATTTTCTGAAGTAGGACAACTAAATAAATAGATGTACAACTTTCAGGTTCAGACACCATGGTTAAAATTAGGTTCACAGCTATGTGACACAGCACACTAGTATTCGGCTTCTTGAAATCTTTCAGTATTATTTATTTGAATAAAATACTCTTGCACTTCATTTAGAACAGAAATGTTGTCCAGAATACCAGCAAAATCCCTGGCTCAATGCCCAAGGTGAATTAGCTGATATCAACTAAGATGATAACAGCACGGTGTGTGGGTAATGTGTACTTATGAATATTAGGAGAGGACAGCATTAGGTTCTGCTTACGGTCTCCTTCCACTCTTCCAAACCATCTGCAGAAATCTGTTGTCTAAGCTTAAAAAAGTGAAAGGTCTATTTAAGTCACATTTGAGAACTGTAAGGACCTATGGAAGTAAGTACCACAGCAGCAAGTCTGCGTTTAGAACAAGGAACATGAAAAGAACTGAATAAGTGGGGTGGGGGCGGAGGGGAGAGCTTCATACATAAGTGGGGAAGACAACACAATTGTTGCAACCCTGACAAACTGCAACATCTCAGACTACGAACAGTTGGCAAGCTTGGAAGGCAATGCATTGGTTAAAAATGGGATGCTGCAGGGAGTTAAATTAGGAGCAAACATGCTCTAACCCCTAAACTAAATTCACACATACGTTTCAGTCAAATCAGCAGTTTGACAGGCTGCAGAGACTCTGACAGCAGACTCGTAATTTTCCTCAGGTGATACTACATAGTTGGTCTGGTTCCCTCCAGTCAAGTCTCCATACATTAGCCATTAATGTAAGTCATTCTACTTCTGAAGGCAGGACGATTACCACTGCTGAGGGAAATTGGCTAGAAATACAAGCTCCGGCTTGGAAAAATAAATATAATTTGTCCTTCTGCTCAAACACAAGTCTTTATCAGCATGTTTCCATATTGAAATTGGAACAATATTACAGTAGATCATAAAAGTAGATGCATTCAGAAATTTATCTAACACTAGGGATTAAGGTCTATGATTTTGGATAAAGCCATATGAGACATCATGTAGCATAGCCCAAGGCACCTTGGGAAGTGGTTCATTTAAGTTCTTTGAAGCACATTAATGTCAGCCAAGCTATTTTTCAAACTGACTGAAATAAAAGGATCACAGTTGAAGCACAGGATGTGCATACGTGCAAGTGGCAAGTTCTACTGCCTAGGGATGGGTTGTTGTTTAACTGATTGCTGCATGAACTGAGAACCCAGCATCTCTCCAGCCTCGAGTTTTTCAGCTTTTCTACATTGTGTGGGTTTAGTGCTAAATGAGTTGAGCAAGCATTATCCACGGCAGCTTTACAGGGATTTCTTTCAATGTTCTACCATAAGAATTGCTAAATGGACTGTGAAGTAAAATCTGTGCCAAATGGATACAGTAAGAGATAGAAGAGAAGCTCATAATAGCTAACTGATTCAAATTATCACCCAAGACTTTTCAAGGGCATGGAAATAAGAGAGGGCGTTACCTTCAGATCAAAGCAACTTTTATCAGAAATAGAATTGAAGAGTAGGTAAATTATTCAAAGCCAATTTACCAGATTACATTGGAGAGTACTGCACACAGTTCAATTTGCCATATTTGTAAAATAGTTACAGAGGAACTGGAGGGGGTGCAGGGATGCATGAGTAAACACATCAAGAAACATTAACCAGGCTGGGATAATTTTCCCTTGAGAAATGACGACAGAGGGGTGACCTAATAAAAAAAACCCTGAACAAAATGTAAGATTTTTCTAGAGGGGATACAGACAGACGACTTTTTTTTCTGGGAAGGAAGAGTGTAACTATAAGCTATCAACATAAGATAAACACCAGGGGAGAAAACAACAAAGCAGAAAGTAGTGAGAATTTAAAAACTGCTGCCTCAGGGAGTGGTTAAAATGAAAGGAGAAGCTGGAGGAGCATATGAAGAAGCTGGGAGACAAGGGTTACAGTGATACAGTTTAAGATTAGGAAAGAAAGAGGTGGAGTTGAATGGAGCACAAACAGTATCATGGGCTGACTGGAACAAGTAGTCTTTTTCTGCGCTGTGTATTTTTTTGTGTAATCTCTGAACATACCAAGCATCATTCTATTGTTGCTAGCCATAATATCAGAGCCAATAAAGTAACAACTTAGATCAATGAATTCTTTCAGCAAAAATGAAGCTGAACTCACCATGCCAATGCAGAATAGAATAAGTATCAACAGCCACAGGACATCTGTGCAGCTGCGTTGCTCGATTGGCTTCCATTCTCTCGTAGAGTCCTGAAGAGAAAACAAATTAACAGCTGAACTGAAATGGGAAAGTTCTCTTCTAACACAATGATGTAATAAACCAGTCGATCAAGTTCAAAGTTGTGATTATTCAAAATGCAAAAATACTTCAGTTGGTAATTTTTCTTAGGTACCAGTTCTGAAAATAAATTCTGGAGGTGATGTGAAATCTGCAATGACTGTGAGGACTCATGGGAAACAACATTAACACATTACTGAGTAGCCGTGTCTTATGGGTGTGCCATGTCAATAACCACTCAGGATGCTAAGGTCAGGGCTTGGAGCCCATATCCACAAATCAGATCTAGGGTCTGCAGTCCTGATACATCCAGTCAATAGTGGTGGAGGGCTACTAAACAACTAATAGGAGGAACAAGCTACACAAATATCCTTACTATCAATGATGGACATACCTCGTACATCAGTGCAAAACATTAAGATTTCAAAATGAGCCACACCTGTGACCTACCTGCTGTAGGCCAATTACAACACCAATGTCTATCCAGCAATGTGGAAAAATGCAGTTCCCACAAGCAAAGGCAGGACAGAGGTAAGGCAGCCAATTATTGCCCAGTCTACTCTCAGTGATCAAAATGATGAAAGGTATCACTGATAGTATTATCAAGAATCACTTATCTAACAACAACCTGCTCAATGGCATTCAGTATGGGTCTCACCAGGCCCACCATCTCCTGAAATGAAATAAGAGGTGCTGGAGAAACTCAGCATGTCTGACAGCATTTGTGGTGACAGAAACATAGTTAACATTGTTCAAATGCCTGTTATTCACCCACCTCCTGACCTCATTACAATTACCTTCAGATCAAAGGAACTTTTATCAGAAATAGAATTGAAAAGTACGCAAATTATTCTAAGCCAATTTGATAACATTGATAAAGGAACAAAACTCAAGATGAGGAACAAAAACAATCAATCAATCATTCTTGACATCAAGGCAATATTTGATCGAGTGCAACATCAAAAGCCTGAGTAGAAATTGAGGAGAGGGGTTATGGAATTCTCTACTGGTTGAGGTCAAACCTAGCACGTGACCATGCTGCTCCTTTAACAAGGTTATGCTATCCTTGTTTTTTTTCAGGAAGGTCATAAAAGACAGATTCCAAAAAGTCTAAAGTTGAAAGGTTGTAGGGCCAATTTGATGATAGCTAACAGAAACTGCCTCAGACAAAAGCACTTGTACAACGAAAGGGGTGTGGCCTGTTCTTCAGCTCAGCTTTTCTCTGGTTTGATTTGGGTTTCGGCAGTCCGGCTATTCCCTGAAAGCAGTCAGCTGGAAGCTGCTGGACCCAAGAGAAGATAGTCCATGTTGACCCTCTCTCTGACTTCTCTCCTATTAGACTCTGTGTTTGATTTTACCTTTTGTGCCAAGGGATGTACGAGGACTGTTGCAAGTATTTGAAACAGCATTATTAAGTTGGTATAATCTGTCTGGTTTTCAGATAGGTTAAGTAATTCTGTATTTTGTTCTCTTTTGTTTGTCGTTCATTCAGTAATCTTATAAATTACTGCAGCTTTCCTGGAATATCCACAATACACCTGCTTAACACAACTTGCAAAGTTAGGGTCAAGACTACTTTCTTGAAATGTTTTGAGGCGGTCTGGCCTGATCTATGACACACAGAAAGAAGATGGTTGGGTTGATGGATGCCAATTATCTTAGGCACACAATAATACTGCAGGAGTTCTTCAGGATATTGTCAAAGGCCAAATCCTCATCAGCAACCTTCCTTCCATCATAACCTAAGAAGTGGGAATGTCACTGATGATTGTATAAGGTTCAGCACCAACTGTGACTCCTAGACTAGAAGTAGTCTATGTCTGAATGCACCTGAACTACATTAAGACTGAGACTAATAAATGCTAAGTTACATTTACACTAAACAAGCATCAAGTAATGTTCATCTCCAACATAAGATAATCTCAGTCTCTCACTGACATTCATCAATATTAGCACCATTGAAACATCCAATATCAACATCCTGTGGTTTCAACTGACGAGAAACTGAATTTGACCAAATGGTGAGAACAGCAGATGACAGGAATTCTGCAGCTAGTAATTCATCTCCTGACTTATTAAAATGTGTCCACCATTCATGAGGTACAAATCATCTTTATGACAGAAATGATGAGCGAAACCTTTTATTTCCTCTTAGTTGACACTGCTCTCAGGTTTCTTTGTTACATTTTTATTGATACATGCTTGGAAGATGTACATATCCAAAAGTGGTAAACAGCTTAAATTGTTATTGTCTCAACAGAGGTTTTATGCCATTTTCACTGAAAACAAGCTTCCAATCGACTGTGCCTAGAGGTAATAACTTCCAATCAAAAGATTACATAGTTACTCGCCCCTCTCTTTGCTGAATTATATTCACAATTCACATTCCAAGTTAGGACATATGACTATATTATGCAATCATATTTAAACAAATACACATAATTATATGCTCAGTGGTCAGCACTGCTGCCTCACAGCGTCAGAGACCAAGTTTGATTCCAACCTCGGATGACTGTCTGTGTGGAGTATGCGCAATCTCCCAGTGTCTGTGTGGGTGTCTACCGAGCATTCCAGTTTCCTCCATCAGTCCAATGATCTGCAAATTAGGTGGATTGACCATGCTAAATTACCAATAGAGTTCAGAGAAGTTAATGCTAGCATGTAGCCCAGCACACTGAAAGCAAGACCGAGGAAAGCAGACACATGGAGGAGGTAGGTGGTTAGGTGGTAGACGGCAGCAGAAACAAAACAGAGGACAAAATTCAAGGTCTGAAAAATGTATGTGTTAAACCTGTGTGTTTGGAAAGATACCTCAATCACAGAATAGGAGATTGCCTTCTTGAATGAGTAGCCTGCTGGTCCATTTTAGAGGGCAGTTCATAGTGAACCACACTGCTGATATTCCTTTCTGGCCTGGATGATTTGGGACTAAGGACCTACTTATGTCCAGCCTAGACACCAAATTGAAGGCAGTGGGAACTTATAAGTTGCTGTACATCTTCACAATTTACAGGGAACATAGGAAAGGAAATCTGCCATCCTCACTAACATATATTAGTGCACCAATTTTATTTCTTTTTATAACACTCTAGCAGCTTCACAAACATTAATGTTAGTTTTATTTTCAAATTTTAGATTCACTAAATAAAATTTAAATTCTCCCACATGGAGAGATTTAATGCCTCTTGTTTGTCTCTTTGGTGGCAAAACCACTATCCCACTGCAAACCATAGGAAATATACCAGTGCTCGTTTGATAAAAAGGAGTACTGAATTTCTGCAATTCTAGACCAGAGCAAAGACAGACAAGTACATCTTATTTTTCCAGGTTACAGGTCACCAAAATAGGATGGACATTAATTTAAAACAATATGTTTCCTCAAATAAAAACAAAAATACTGGGGAACATGGAAATCTGAAACAAACACAGATAATGCATAGATGTATATGTTTACAAAATTATGAGGGGCATGGATAGGATAAATAGACAAAATCTTTTTCCTGGGGTTGGGGAGTCCAGAACTAGAGGGCATAGGTTTAGGGTGAGAGGGGAAAGATATAAAAGAGACTTAAGGGGCAACGTTTTCACGCAGAGGGTGGTACATGTATGGAATGAGCTGCCAGAGAATGTGGTGGAGGCTGGTACAATTGCAACATTTAAGAGGCATTTGGTTGGGTATATGAATAGGAAGGGTTTGGAGGGATATGGGCCGGGTGCTGGCAGGTGGGACTAGATTGGGTTGGGATATCTGGCTGGCATGGACGGGTTGGACCGAAGGGTCTGTTTCCATGCTGTACATCACTATAACTCTATATAAAAGTAGGTTCGGTCAATACAATGAGATGGAACAAACTTATGCTGATAGGTTGAAATGAATAAAAGATACGAGGATACTTATACATAACCAGTACAGGCTCATTAATTCTATGTAATCCCTCTAAATCAATTACAACCTAATAGCAGCCACTGCTTGTAAGTCATTCCATGTACACAGTAAGACCACACAAATTATAAATGGACAATTAGTCTCTCTTTTTAGCATGTCGGCCAAAACACAAGAACACCCTGAACAAAGATTCTATGGTACAGTCTCTTGAACCCAGAGAAATGGCAAGGGGCCAACTCATTTGTTCTTTGAGGAACAGAGCAGCTGTCAGTACTACAGTGGAGTTCCAACCTAGGTGGCTCTGACATGTAACTTAAACTCACATGCCCTGACTCAGAGGTAGAAGTACTTCATGAACTTAACTGGTATTAGATACAAGCTGCAATATTGCACCAGTTGCTGCTGAGCTGAACCATTAAGTGCTACCTTCCGCCACCTATTTCCAAAGACAGCACCGCCGTGGAGCCAGTGGAATAAATCAACATGCTCCTAGTCAATACAGGGTGTCAACATGTTGCATATTCCAGTTCAAACTTGTTGTGCAGCAAAGACAAGAACTTTGCTCTGAACAATCTTGATAATTAGTTTATTCATGTGCTCCCATATTTTTTGAGGAGTTAGAAAGGGTCTGTGTTCCCTAGAGTTTTAAACAATGAGGACTGAACTCATTGCAAATTACAAAATTCTTACACAGGGTATAAGTGAGATGTTTCCCACACAGAATGAGTCAATGTTCATTATCTCACAATATAAACCATTTAAAACTGAGATGAGAAAGATTTTCTTCACTGAGAGGGTGGTTAATCTTTGCCAATCTCTACCCCAGAGGATCATGGAACCTCAGTCATTGAGCAGGTTCAAGACTGAAATTGATAGATTTCTGGCAACTAATAATATTAAGGGATATGGAGATAGTGGAGAAAAGTGGATTCAGGAAGATGATCAGCCTTAGTAGGGCAGGGTGAATGGGCTGAATGGCTTACTCCTGTTCCTATGTTAAGCTAAATGCTGACAATGAGTATATTTAGCTCATGCTTTAACAATCAGGAGTTTGCATCTATAAAAGGTACCCACTATGGCAGAGCACATTGGAATGAGGAGAACTAAAGATCAAGATGATGTACTTAGTGGTTGGAGGTAAGTCAGGAAACGTAAAGGGGGAAGAGTATAGAAAATCTATTGGGAACTTGGGCTATGCAGCAAGTTATCATCATCTTTGCTATAGCTTTCTAAGGTTGCCAGGTTAGGGATTAATCAGAAGAAATAGGATTTTTTTTTCCAATCATTTTTCCCTTCTTCCATTCTTTGATACTTCACTCAAGTGATTGAAGACCCAAGACTGCTGTTACTATTTTGAAGTAAATCAGTGTCTGACAAATTGAAGATCCTGTAAACAAGTCACTCGGAGTATAAATTACAATACAATGCTTCCAGGAAGAAAACCACTTTTCAAATAAGGTAGGAACTAAAGAAATGCATCATCAATTTAAGCTGTATTAGTATCAAGTCATAAGGTTCAAGTTACATTCTGACAAATGACCATCAAAATCAAGGCTGACTCTCAAATGCTGTATTGGAGGGAGATGGGATCACTTAGCTCATTATAAACATCTGGTTTATAATGCAAAGTGACACCAACAGCACATTGTCAATTCCCATACCAGCTGAGGTAACCATAAAGGCCCCTTCTTCTCAATATTGCCCTTTGCCCAAGTAGTGTTCACCCTCGGTTAAACAACCTTCAGTCATCTCTCCCTTTTATGACAACAGCCAGATGTTCCTCTGGCTCCAAGATGGCTTTATTGAGGGAGTGCTGCACTACCATCCTTTCAATGTTATGTTAAACCTGTCTCTTCTCTGAAGTGGACTTGAAAGATACCATTGCACTATTTCAAAGGGTAGGGTAGACATCTCCAATAATAATCTTTCCATTAACATAGCAAAAACAGGCTATCTGGTAGTTATCACATTGTTACTTGAGAGTTTCCTTTGTGCAAATTGGCTGCTATGTTTCACACAACAGTGTCTAAACTTCAGCAATATTTTGGTGGCTGGGAAGTGCATTGAAATGTCTGATGGTCATGAATAGTAGTATACGTGTCTTTATATTTACCAACAGATAATTAATGTCTATCAAGTGGCCATTTGACTCAGTTTTTAGGCATCTTCCAATAAGGATCTTTTCAATTGGAATCACAGAACCATAGAGCTTTACAGCATGGAAAAATGCTCTTTGGCCCATCATACCCAAACTGGTCATCAAGCATCTATTCTAATCCTACTTTCCAGCATTTGGCTCAGTCTTGTGACGCATTGCACTTGAAGTGATCATTTATATATTTCTGAAGCATTGCAATGGTTCCTATCTCTACAACCTTTCAGACAGTGAGTTCCAGTAACCTACCACCCTCTGGGTGAAATGTCCTTCCTTAAGTCTTCTCTAACCCCCAACACTTTATGCCCATTAGTTACTGACCACCAAAAAGGGAAGAGTTTCTTCTTACGTACCCTTCAATGGTCCTTCTTACGTACCCTTCAATGGTCCTGTAACAAAAACAGTTTCCCAGTCCACTGCTCTTAAAAAAAAGCAATACCAGACTACCTAGTCTCTCTTCAAATGGTCAAGCGCAGCCAATATCCTGGTGAATCTCCTCTGCACCTTCTCTAGTGAAATCTTCCTATGTTGTGACAAGCAGAACTGCACATTGTACTCTAGATGTGGCCTAACGTCTTTTACAGATCCATCATGATGCCCCTAAACTTGTATTCAATGCCTCACCTAACAAACGCAAGTATTCCATATGCCTTATTCACTTTATCTACCTGTCTGCCATAGCAAGTAGCCAAATTTGCAAACAATGAAAACATAGATGGAAAAGTAAGTTACAATAAAGAAGAAAAAAATTTAAATGAATGGACCAAAATTTGGCAAATAGAGTTTAACATAGATAAATCTGAAGTTGGAAAAAGCACAGCAGGTCAGGCAGTATCCGCGAAGCAGGAGAGACAACATTTCAGTCAGGAACCTTCATCAGTCTTGACGATAGGTCCAGTCCAAAATGTCGACTCTCCTGCTCCTCGGATGCTGCCTGACCTGCTATGCTTTTTCCAGCACCGCAGTTTATCGATTCAGACCCTCCAAGTAACTGCAGTCCTCACTATCTCCTAAATGTGAGGCAATATATTTTGTACAGTGGACTCGAAACATAACTTATTTAAGTGGAGAGAAACTTCAGAGAGCTTTGGTGCAGAAGCATCTGGATGTCCTCATGCATGAATCACGGAAAACTAGTATGTAGGTACTGCAGGCAATAGGGATTTTTGGTATTTATTGCGAAAGGAATAGAGCATCAAATTAGGGAAGTATTGCTGCAACTGTACAAGACATTAGTGCAATCACACCTCCAGTATTATGTAGAGTTTTGGCCCCCTGAATTGAGTACGAGGCAATTCAGCAGCAGTTCGCTGGATTAATTCTTGAGATGAGGGTTTCTCTTATGAAGAGATATTGAGCAGTCTATACTCTCTGAAATTTAAAAGAATGGGAGAATGTCTAATTGAGGTATATCCAATGCTAAAGTAGACACAGAGAGGATGTTTCCTCATGTGGGGCAGTCTAGAATAAGAGGTCATAGTTTTAGGATATGGGGTTGCAGATTTAAAACAGAGATGAGGAAAAATCACTTCTTCCAAAACTCACGAATCTGTGGAGTTCATCACCCCAAAGTGTGGTGGATACGGGACATTCAGTACTTTTAAAGGAGCAGACAGACAGATTTTTAATTAGCAATGGGCTTGAAGGGTTATGGAAACAAACAGGAAAGTGGAGTGGAGGCTGAGATGAGATCAGCCATGACCGTTTAAATGGGAGAGTGGGCCGGCGGGACTGAATAGCCTATTCCTGGTTCGTATATTCGTTCTATCACCTTGTCAAAGAAAATTAGGATTAAGTGATAAATGCTGGCCCAACCAGAAAAGCCCAGATCTTGTGAATAAAATTTTCAAAACAGCAGTTACAAAGAAATTCAGCTTTGATAAGTATCTAAACCGTCGCTGTGCTTCACCTGGTTATTTAAAAAGGTGCAGTAAACATGTTGTCATACTTGTAGTTCTCATTACTGAGCAAGATTTCTCCAAGCTTACTATATGAGGTGATTAAATGTTATTAGATTATCCTCTGAAGGGAGCTGAGCTTAGTTGCAACAACAGACTTACTGCTGCCCAGTTGGTAGGAATTATGAGCAGCAAGATAGTTCAGATGGGAGTTTACTGAAATGCATCACCACAACACAGGCTTCCAATATTAATGACATTCATAATCTTACAGAACAAACCTGAATAGTTAACAATCAGTAACTTTATACACTAGCTTTGACTATAAAGCCAATTTTGAAATATACTGAAAGGTTTTAAAACCTTTCTGTAGTGCTCTGAAAGTTCTCTCAAACTCTCAATGGTGTTTCAAACATTTCCAATCTTTACTCAGCCTCTTGAAATAAAATTTTAAAAATGATACATTTTAAAACATCCACAGGGGTAGGGTTAAGCAGCTTGTCTACTGGACTTCAGCAAATTCACAAAAATAACTCTTATCCCTGTTATAAGGATGAGCCAGGAAATGCACAGCAGGTCAAGCAGCATCAGAGGGGGAAGGGGAGTCGACATTTCAGGTCGGAACCTTTCACCAGGGCTGGAGGAGGGATAGGAGACAGTGAAATAAATAGGAGGGTGGAGCTGGGGAAAAAGTAGATGGGATGGCGATAGGTGGATGCAGGTAGGAGATGTCTGTGATTGGTCAGTGGGAAGAATGGAGCAGGGAGTTGGGAAAGAAGAGGAACATGTAGGGTCAGGTTAAGGGAGTGGGGTAGAGACGGGGGGGGGGGGGGGGGGCTGGGGAATTCTATGTTAATGCTGTCTGGTTGTAAGCTCCCGAGGCAGAAGATAAGGGGTTCTTTCTCCAGTTTGCACACTGCTTGTGAGGAAGGTGGAGGTGGCCCAGGATGGACATGTCGTTGGGGGAGTTGGATTGGCTGGGAACCAGAAGGTGAGGTTGATTGGAGCATATGGACCATAGATGTTCCGTGAACTGGTTCTTGAGTTTGAGCTTGGTCTCTCCGAAGTAGAGGAGATCACATCGGGAGTAACAGATACAACAAATCAGGTTTGAGGCAACGCAAGTTGGAGTGATTCTTTGGGGCCTTGGACCAAAGTGAGGGATGATGTGTGGAGGCAGATTTTGCACCTTCTTGGCTGCAGGGGAAGATTCCAGGTGTGGAGAAGGGGTTGTTGGGGAGTGTGGACTATCGAGGAAACAATCCCCATGAAAAGCGGGTCGGGTTGAGGAGGGAAATATCATTTTAGTGGTGGGGTCAGACTGCAGGTGGCGGAGGACTTGGTCTTGGAGATTAGTGGTGTGAGAGGACCAGGGGGGACTCTATCCTTGCCTTCTGGTTGCCTTCCATTTCAACACCACCTCCCACTCCCCCAACCACATATCCATCCTGGCCCACCTCCACCATCAACACAAGTCTACACACAAACTGGAGGAAGAATACCTTATCTTCTGCCTCGGGAGGTTACAACCATATGGCCTTAACATAGAATTCATCAGCTTCCAAACATCTCCACAAGCCCCCTAACACATCCTGGGCCCAGCTCTCCTTCTCCACCCTACTCCCTTAACCTGACCCTATCTGTTCATCTTCCTTCCCACACATCTGATCCACCCTTCCCACTGACCAATCACAGCCACCTCCTACCTACATCGCTATCCCAACTACCTTTTCCCCAGCCCGAGCCCCCCCCCCCCCCCCCCCCCCGCCATTTCTTTACATCCCCTTCCTGTCCCCCAGTCCTGATGAAAGTTTTTGACCCGAAACACTGATTCCCATTCACCTCTAATACTGCTTGACCTACTGGGCTTTATCCAGCTCAACTCTTTATCCACTCTGACTCTCCAGCATCTGCAGTTCTCACCAACTCCATGTTGATGAGTTACTCTGGCTAACTGTAAGTGCCTTTCACAAGCTTCCGACAGTAAAGCTGGACAGTATCCTAAATATGATTTCCCTTTAGTACTTTCAGCTTCCAAACATCTCCACAAGCCCCCTAACACATCCTGGGCCCAGCTCTCCTTCTCCACCCTACTCCCTTAACCTGACCCTATCTGTTCATCTTCCTTCCCACACATCTGATCCACCCTTCCCACTGACCAATCACAGCCACCTCCTACCTACATCGCTATCCCATCAATAAAACAAAAAGGGTAAGGGTACCCTTTCCCAAAAACAAAACACCTTTGATCCTGCATAATATCTGGAGCAATCCATTTACACAGCCTCAAAATCTAGAAGTCAATTTGACTTGACACAGATTTTATAAATGAATAATGCAAGTAAGTGATATATGTATGCACTTATCCTACAGCAGATTCACTGAGAACTAAGAAATCTCATCTAGGGATTTCCTAATCCTGAATTCCCCATTAAAGGTTTTCATTACATATGTATACTTTCATTGAAACCCAGTTACTTGCAGGGCTTTTATTTTTGTCTGTACCATTCATTCTGACTTAGCAGGTATCACATTACTGTTTTCAACACAAAAACATGGGAATTAACCATCCCAGCTCCGAAAAACATTGTTCAACATTGCTAATTCCTTCATTTCTCAATGTCCAAGTTAATCCTTTGGCCTTCATTCTTTCCCAAAATTAACTTAGGGGCAACCTTATCAAGGTTTATAAAATCATGAGGAGCGTAGGTAAGGTGAAAAGTAAGGGGCTTTTCCCTGAAGTGGGGGAGTTCAAAACAAGGAGGCATATTTTTACAGTGAAAGGAGAAAGATTTAAAAAGGACAGGAGGGGCAACTTTTCCACAGAGAATGGTTAGTTTGTGGAATAAACTGCCAGAAAAAGTGGTGGATGCAGGTACAATTACAATATTTAAAAGTTAATTGGATAAGTTCATGAATAGAAAAGGTTGGGAAGGATATGAGCCCTGATTGGACCAAACTGTCTGTTTCCATGACTCTATGGCTATGACTCTTATGTGCTTTGTTATCTTCACTGGGTATTTTCATTACTTGCAGTACATTTCATACAGCATTCAATCATGGAAATGAAACATACGAGATTCCTAAGGGATTTTATATGGTAGATGCAGAAAGGTTATTTTTTCATAATAAGAAGTCACACATTTAATACAGAGATGAGGCGGAATATTTTTCTCTCAGGAAGACTGTAAATTGGTGGAATTCTTTACCAGAGACAGCTCTCAGGGCTGGATTTTTGAGTATATTCAAGGCTGATTATAGATAGAGTTTTAAACAAGAAGGGAACTAAATGTTTTGGAGAAAAGGCACGAATGTGGAGATGAGCATTATCAGATCAGCCATGTTTTTGATGAAAAGACCCAATTTTGTTTAAAAGCCATTACAATGTGGATAATCCAATGGAGTGTGTTAGCCTTTTCACCAGTAATGACTGAAAAGATACTCTTTGAAGAAGCTACAAAGTGCATTTCTATCCCATCAAGTGGTAACTGATGAATAAACAATGGGGCAAGGCTTTGTGAAGAAATTTATAGATTCCAAAAAGCGTGATTCTGGAGCACTAACCCCCAAATGACAGTAACCCAAATCAAACTCATTGAAGGAGCAAAGTCAGATCAGCTCTGATGAGGAGTCATCTGGACTCAAAACGTTAACTTGATGTCTCTCCATGGGATGCTGCCTGTAATTTCCAGCATTTTCTGTTTTCAGTCCAAACTCAACAGACCATGATGGAATGGCAGTTAGACATACACGTGACACCACACCTGTAGCAATATAGTTGACTTTTAACTGTCCTCTAAAATTACTTCGCAAGCCATTTAGTTCAAGGAAAATTATGGATAGGCAACAAATGCTGGATTAGTGGTGCTGGAAGAGCACAGCAGTTCAGGCAGCATCCAACGAGCAGCGAAATCAACGTTTCGGGCAAAAGCCCTTCATCGGGAATAAAGGCAGTGAGCCTGAAGCATGGAGAGATAAGCTAGAGGAGGGTGGGGGTGGGGAGAGAGTAGCATAGAGTACAATGGGTGAGTGGGGGAGGAGATGAAGGTGATAGGTCAAGGAGGAGAGGGTGGAGTGGATAGGTGGAAAAGAAGATAGGCAGGTCGGACAAGTCAAGGAGCCGGTAAATGCTGGCCTTGCTAGCAGTGCCCATATCCCATGAAAGAATAACAACAGAAACAGCACATGGTAACTTTCAGTTTACCCAAGGGCCTCCACAGCCCACAAAGAGCCACAGGGACTTGAGAGTTAACTGGATATTCAGTATACTGTTATTTATTATTTTTCAGCTCTGTTTTATGATTTAGTTCCTGTTTAAGTGTATCACTCAAACAAAAAAAGCGACTTTACTTTGATTACATTGGTGGTCTACTCAAAGTCGTGTTGCTAGTTTAATTTAGGAAACATACTAATCTTTCCCAGACTGACAGAATCTTTACTGTTGTTGCCATGGTGATGCTTCTCCCTATCACATGCAACTTCCCTATACTCTGTGCTGGTTTTAAAAACTTTGGTAACTTGATCTCCCAGTTTTAAAGATGCAAATACTGAATGTGAATACTAACTCTTTCCAATCTTGACATTTTTAAAAGTTTTACTGCATACTGTCTATACAATTGAAGCAAATTGCAAAACAAAACAGATTGCCTTGCCAAACCTTTTTTGACTATAAGTTCTCCACAATGAACAGTAATCCGAAACCCATGTTCCCAAACTATTCTCATAGCCCTAATTCCTCTTTTTAATCTACCTAATCTATTGTTAAGTGAATAATGACCTCTGGTTCAATCACTAACTTCAGTAACAGCTACAGCCTCACAACAGAAGGTTCGGAAACGGTTTTCTCTGTCTATTCTAAAACCTTTACAAAAAGGAAGTGCTGCTCTTAATACTTGGCAAACCATAATTCAACCCATCCCATTCCTAGTGCTCTCTGACATCATTGAAACTTCCACAGAGTACATAAAAAGAACTTTCATGCATAATAAGTATTACCCTTTTGTTTGCTATGGTCCTTTATTCCACACCCTCAAATATTGAAGACATTCTATCTGCATCCACTCTGCCCACACCTTCATAACATTTAGTCCTCAAATTATGAATAACTTCCTTCAATTCTTATAAAAAGAAAGCATTTTTTTCAAAATCTGTCTTTATATTACTGTGTCCTATTTAATCTGTTCCTTCCTGTAGTGCAGGGCATAAAACTGCATGTAGCATTCTACCATTGCATCCAAACTTCTATTCAGGAACACACAATATCCCAGTACCTTTCTATTGGCCTTATCAATGAGAAATGCTACTTTTATTGCCTTGTGTACTGAGCAAACTCTTCCAATCCCACCACATACCCACATCACTGATAAAAAGGATCTGTGAATGGTCAATTTATTTGAAATTCTTTCAAGGACTACATACTCAAACTCCTCCAAATTGTACAGTAGATCAAGCTGTACTGTGAATAAGCTACGTTCCTAACCTTCTCCTTTGCTTTTGGTTGCACTGCAGTCCCACGCTCCTGACATTCGGGCACCTGGTATGGAGAAGGGAGGGCAGGTCTGAAGACCTCCTCGTGGGTCTGCTCCTGGGCCTGGCCATAAACAGGTCCAGCCGGTGGGCCATGGAGAGGGTCGTTAGGGCCGACTGCCTGCCCCTCTTCCGCGGTTACGTTACAGCCCGGGTGTCTCTGGAAAAGGAGCACGCGGTATCCCCCGACACCCTGGAGTTTTTCAGGGAGAGGTGGGCGCCGCAGGGAGTGGAGTGCATTATTTCCCCGTCCAACTCTATTTTGATTTAATCCCCACCCTCCCCTTCACTGTTTGATCACACAGCATTGCCCTTTGATGTGAAGGGCACTGCTTGTCACTGGCCACTCGGGTGTTTCCTTTCTTCCTGGTGGTGGAAACTGAATAAAGATTCTTGCACCTTGTGTCTTTCACTGTGTCTCACACCTGCACGCACACATGGGTGCTCGGTAAAAAATAAACACTACTGCAGTTGGGTGGTAGTGTGGGGGGGTTTTAAAAAAATAAATTTAAAAAAGGGAAATAAAATAAACAAGAGAGTGTCAGAGGTTCTGCTCACTCTGAGAGCTGAGACCAGTGTGTGTGTCTGTACTGCAAAAAAAATAATAAGCTACGTTCCTTAAGCAAAAGCTATATTAAGGAAAATCCTTTTCTTCCCTCCTAACTCAAATGTGTTTGAAAAGTTTGACCTGATGCAGGTGTGGGTAAAGAAAGTCAGTTGGTTTCCTGCTTTTCTATACTGGGTTACTTCTCATTTTCAACCTACACTGCTCACCAGTTTTTTCACATTTGTTGATGGAATATGGACACAATTGACAAGGCCAGCATTTGCTGCTTATCCTGAACTCCCCTTGTGTTAACCACACTCTTGAGTGATAGGTAGGTTAGACTAGATAAAGACAACAGGTTTCCTTCTCTAAAGGACACTGATGTGCAAGATGGATTTTTCCGACACCTCATGTCCGTTTTAGGGTGACCGTTACTGAAACAAGCATTTGAATTCAGTTTATGGTTTCATTCTTTTCTTTTCGATAATTCAATTTAAACTTCACCAGCTGTCATGGTGGGACTTGAACCTCTGACTCTAGAGCACTAGTCTAGGCCTCTGGATTAGGAGCCCAGTGACATGACAAGTATGGCACCATCCCTCACCCCGAAAGAAAAAGCAAAATGGCGAGTTAGGTGTATAAATCTCTTCATGTCAGTACACAGTTTCTGCAATGGCATCTTTCACTGCCTCTCGACATCTCTACACATGGAAACCAAGTCTGTCACAGCCTTCGAATAAAGTTTCTGGGCAAGGCAGAGGATTTTTGTCCATCTCCCTGACATGCAGTGTGAAAGCATACTAGTGTACGGACACATTCTGGTACTCAACAGCCAAACCCTCAACTATAAGTAAGTAGTTCCTTGACAGCTAAAAGCACGATCCCTGATAACCCTTTGCACTGGAACCAAAAAGTAAGCAGCTCATCCCTTCAAGCTTTAACAGTAATCTTGGAAAGTAAAAGCAACAAAAGGCTCAGTACATGTTAACACTAACTAAAAATAATTTATATTCCTAAACCCATCAAAGCCTTGATATTTCAGTATGAGCCACAACGTTAAGCCATAAATCCTGTACTGAATACTGCTTCTGAAACTCAAACTTAATTTTGGTTACTTTTCTCATCAAAAGTGTGTACACCAAGTATGAGACGAAGGATACAATTTATACGACAGTGAAATGACCTAATAACATTCTGTCAGCTGCAGCTCACAAGCTAATTTATTAAATGCTAATTTTTATTGAAGATTGATTAAAGTTGCTGTAGCATGGGAATCAAAATATGACTCTTACTGGTTTACATTAAAAAATGGGTGTGGTCTCAGTCACAGGATAATGTATGATGCATAGAGTATTTTAGACATTACACTGTCAACCACAAAACACAGCAATGGAATGTTTGAATAAAATTGCACATTTCAAAGATCAGAAGCCTCCAATAAATTCATATCATGTGTGTGACACAGTCAGCTCCACCCCAAATTTACTTCGTTTAGGTGTGCTGAAATCTGAATAATGTGCAATATTTAATAGAACTGTAATTGCACTTCAAATTATATCAAGGGCCATAAAGCACTTTGCTATATGAATACAAGTCTTTCTAAGGTGATTAATAAATTAAGACAGAGTGGGTGAGGTACCACAGGCAGTGGAAATAAAAGCTTAAGAGAATAGGAAAGACAAATGAGACTGGAGGTGATACGGGAAAAATTTAAAAGGGACTTAAGGAGCAACCTTTTCATGCAAAGGGTGGCATGTGTATGGAATGAGCTGCCAAAGGAAGTGGTGGAGGCTGGTACAATTACAACATTAAAAAGACATCTGGATGGGTATATGCATAGGAAGGGTTTAGAGGGATATGGGCCAAGTGCTGATGAATGGGACTAGGTTAATTTGGGATATCTAGTCAGCATGGATGAGTTGGACCGAAGGGTCTGTTTCCAAGCTGGACATCTCTGAGACTCTGTGACCAATTATAAAGCTATCAAAATTAAAGAAGCTTCAGCTCTACAGCTCAAAAGACAGCTATTAAGAGGCAGAAATGGGAAGTTCATAAAATGATGACAAACTACACAAATGGGAACTCCCATGTTGCTTTATATGAGCAAGAGGGCACACTGCAGTTTTGAAAGATTTAGTTTGAACTCTTATACTTGAGCTCATTTAAAGCACTAAAGCCTCTTTCTGAACTCTCAATAACTCCCTTCACCCATCAACACCAATGATTACGCATCTACAACAATATCTGGTTAAGCAACACATCAATTTTAGTATTCACATCCGAGTTTTCAATTCCCGCTTTGGATGAAACTCTTGCTGCCTGAGTAATCAACACCATCCTCATTTGGTATCTAATAAAGAAAAGACAAGAATCATGGCTATCCCAGGAATCCGGTAAACCTTTATTGTACTCCCTCCATAGCCAAACATCCTTTCTCAGATAAGGAGAACAAAACTGCACACAATGTTAGAGGAAAGTGTGGATGTGGGTACGATTAAAATATTTAAAAGGCAGCTGGATGGGTATATGAATCGGAAGGGTTTAGAAGGAAATGGGTCAAATGCTGGCAAATGGGACTAGGTCAGATTGGAATGCTGGGCGAGTTGGACCAAAGGGTCTGTTACCTTGCCAAATGACTCCTTGACTCTATAATCCTTAGGCATGGTATCGCCACAGCCCTGTACAATTGCAGCAAGACACTCTGTTCATGTACTCGATTCACCTCGCTATGAAGACCATTATACCACTTGACTTCTTCACCATCTGTTGTACCCGCCTGCTTACTTTCAGTAATTGGTACACAATGGCAGCCAGGTCTCATTGCACCTTCGCTTCCCTAATCCAATCACCATTCAGATAAAAATATGCCTTCCTGTTTTTGCATTTCACATTTATCCACATTATTATTCATCTGCCATGTATTTACTCACTTAGCTTGTCCAAATCACACTGATCTGCAGCTTCAAACTCCACAGCCTGCAAAAACCAAACAAAGACTGTTTGGCCCAACTGCTCAATACTATCATTTATATTGTACTTAAGCCTCTAAACATATCATTGAGATTTAAAGCTATTTGGAGAGTTTAGGTTAGTCACTGCTAAGTTAAAATATGTATATATAAGTTTGTGTAGTGATTGGAACCAGATGGATCTTGTTGACTACCCAGGTTGTAAACCTAGGCCAATCAGGAAAGTCTTGGCTGATAAATATGATCAGGGACATTTAGTTCAAGGAACTCACTCCAAACTGGCTGGCCAGAGCCAGTGTACTACGCACAAGTAAATAAAGGGTGACTTGGTCATGGGATATTGGCCTCTATACAGTTATTTCAGTTTGACAGCACATAGCTGGAAGGGGCAAGTCACCAACATGGAGATCTCAAAAGAGAAGAAAACAAATGGAGGCAATTTCAGAAAGTCACCAAAATAGGAGAGATAACACAGTATGTAAAATGCTGCACACTCACTGAAGCACCTCAACTGGACCATAAACCACACGAGAAAATTTCAAAATCCAATCAAATACTCCAAACCATATTTTGGATTTCCCACCCAGAAGTAATTCCACACATCTACAGCACAGCACAGTCAACTCAGTAAAAGCAATATTCGGATTTGACATTTTAAAGTATTGTAACTCAAAGCAACTTCACAAGACCTTGAGTGATGCATTCACTTGTCCTCTGCTACAGGACTTGCCAGTTTGGAACTGATGGCTATCGAGACAATTCAATACCGAGAGCAGCTCTGTGTTTCAGCTGCTCACTCAGGAAGAAGTCTCTCATCCAAACTCAAACAACTCTCTGCATTGCTCAGTATGTCAAACATGCTGGCGATGTTCAAAATATATTAGTTATCCCTGTATTCCATGTGATCCAGCCTTGTTAACCAGTCTACCATGAGGAATCTTGTCAAACACCTTACTGAAGTCCATATAGATCATGTCCACCACTCTGCCCTCAACAATCTTCTTCATTACTTCTGAATTGTTTCCACTTTCAGCACCTCAGACATATCCTCAGCATTTCTTAGAAGGACATGACCATTAACTCAGAGGTCATGAAGCATCTAATTCTATCAGTGTTTGTTAATCACTAAAACAACAGTATCTGTACGAATTTGGCCATGTTCATTTGACAGACATCTGTACTGTGAGCTGGCCATTAAGTCACACTCTCCTAAGCATCCTTCCCTCCACAGATGTAAGTGAAGATGACAGAGAGTCGTGATATCTGGAGGGTGACTGTTTGGAAGATCATTGAAAGATGCAAGCTTAAATGAAATGCACAGCTCAATGGCCAAGAAGAGGGCCCAGAGAAAACAAAGGATAGTGAATCCTTTACCTCCTAAGCTGATCTCATTCCTCTATAACATCAGTGGCAAACACTGATGTACTAAGCGGGGCTCTGAGCCACACAGAATTGACTGCCTATGCACATACAATCAGTTTTACAAGATAGAAAGCTGCCAGGGAATCTAGAGACCAGGGTCAATTTCTCAAGTCCCAGTTTGGAAAAGCATATATAATTAATTGAACAAATCTAGAAAATAAAGCCATTACAATACTCGATTGCCTTGGAAACCCATCTTCACTAATATCCTCTCAGGAAGCAAATCTGCCACCTTTACCTGGTCACACCCAAATAAGCAACAGCAGGCCCACAGCAATGTAGCTGACCCAGATCCACTTGTAATCCACTCAATTGTGTCATTTCAACATCATATCCTCTACAGCATTTAGTTATGGACAATAAATGGCAACAATGTCCATAGACCATAAATGAATAAAAAAATGGGTACTCAAAGCCTGACTGGTGAATGACAAACATTATCTGAGCCACTGATATTTTAAGAAGTCACCACCTTTACAGAAATAGTATCCAATAAGTTCAACTGTGTATCAAAATTCCAAATGATCCTGCAATTTGCATCAAAGCTCTCAGAACGACAAAACTACAAGTGCAGAATATATCAGAGCACCCACTCCACAACCCACTTCCATTTTTCTATCAAATACAAAAGCCTCACACTGAAATGGAAAGGTAAACTACAATGCCTGTGGGACTGCTAATCATACCAATGATCACAATTTTCTGACTCCTCATAATTCAAAAGTTCCTGGGCCCTGCATAAATCATTGCCTGCACCCATAAACATTAGTACAAAAGTTTCTTAAAACTTCAGTGTCTAAACAGTTAACAAAAAAAAACACGAGTCCTACTGCCTTGTTGCTTTCAATAATTCGTTTTCTTCAAGACAATGGCCATCATTCACCCTTAGTTCACAAAAACAAAATGAAACACTCCTTTGTTTTACTGAAACAGGCTATGCAAATCAGTTCTTACCAAAACCATTCGCTCACTTGAAAAATATATTTGTTCTGAACCATCCTCCATCAATCATCTGACAGTCATTAAGTATATATCGCTAAAGATACAATTGATTTTCAATAGTTTGTACAAGTTATAAGTTTAATGGATTTAATCTGAATTCATCCAAAGATAGCACTTTCACTGTAAAACACAAATAGAATTACCAACATCTGCTAAATTGCAAGTGAAGGGCTCAGACTTCTGGTTAATTATAGCATAAAGTGAGACCATTAAATCTCACTCTGCAATTAAATCCAATTGCAAAACAAAATCTCTCACGGATGCAGATGGCTGACAAGTGCAAGGAAAACTGTTTGAAAATAGATTTTGTGCAGACTGATTTTTTTTGGAGGGATGGGAGGTTCATTGCACTGCGGATTTAGAGAAATAAAGAGTTCAAATGCGATTTTAAAAGTCGATCACGCACCGAGAGAGACAGAATGAGAATAAAGAAACAAAGTTATTCAACCAGTCATAAGAAGCAAAAACAAAGTATTGAGTCTTGGACAGGGTTTCATCACATTGTATCACACTCACCCCTTCACCACCGCAACAACCCATCACTAACGAACGTCAATTCCAATATCCCAAATCTAATAAATCGTAGCTAGATACTCCAACTCGTTAAGACGAGACACCCAACCGCACCCTTACCACAACCTAGAAGAGAAAGAGAGCGTGTTACAGTCAAAGCAACACTGACTCCCCTAGTGTCACATTATAACCAGCACTGACTGTCAATTTTCAAATTATTGTTAGTGCTAGACCTGCTGAGCATTTGTAGTATTTCTGGCTCCCCAAGTACTTTGTTTTTCTTACTTCACCACAGTAGTCTTGCTTCTCGATATATATTGAATCTAATGCTTTTAGCTACAATTTGTGTTGTAAGTTAAGCAAACTCAAGTACAGTATTGAAGTAAATTGATCTGTAATGCACTTCATGTGTAACCACCACACACTTTGGTTGCATTGTGTTACACAATGTCCATTCACAAACATCGTGTGTTCGGTCTATCTTTACAAAAAAATCCACCCCCTGGTCTATTTCACTCAGAAATTTAATTTAGGCAGGGCCAGTGATGTGTCCTAGAGTCGTCTATTCATGATCATGAAGATAAATCATTTGATGTTTCATCATTTATGTTTCAATTAATTGTGGTCCCGTTTAAATAGAAAAGCTGTATTTTTATTTATTGTTGCTCCTTGATGCTGGTGTAGCAGTTCCAACATGCATTTAACTGCAGAAAAAAATGTATTTCAGGAAGAGTTATTTGGCATAGAGTAGGGTGAAGGATAATTACAGCAGGAAGAGAATGTGGTGTGAGTGGGTGGGTGAATTGCCTTTTACATCTAAAGTTTCCTATTGTGTAATCGGTTCGAATGTTGTCATGCATTTTGACAAATTCTTTGGTGAAATTATTGAGGTTTTTTGGTTTATCAGTCAATCTAAACTGAATGAAATAGCAGCTAACTTGCTCTTGTGGTCAGATTACTCTACACTAGACAAGTGATTTAATCTATCAACAGTCTTATATTATTGACACTGGTCAACATTATTTCTGAAAGGGAGGATTATGAACATAGGAGCAGGAGTCAGCCATTCAGCCCCTCGAGTCTCATCCACCATTCTAGATCATCACAGTAGTGAACTCACTACCATATTCCTGTGCTACTTCAATATGGAGTTATAGAGTACTGCATCAAGAGGCTCTTTGGCCCATCATATCCATCCTGGGCATCAAGCATCTATCAGTCTAATCCAATTTCCCAACACTTGGCCCTTAGCCTTGTAATCTATAGTGTTAAAATACTTGTTAAATGTTACTATGGTTGCCACCTTAACCACCCTTTCAGGCAGTGCGTTCCAGATAACCACCACCATCTGGATGAAACAAACGCTCCTTAAGACCCTTCTAAATATCCTACCATTATCTTAATTCAATATTCCTTGCTTATTCACTCCTCTAATAAGGGAAAAGTTTATACTTATTGCAAAGATTTTTTTCTTATTTTTCTGTAATTTTGAATGTGCTCTAAAATGAGAAAATAATGTTTATAAAAATAAAGGTTTCTGAAGGATAACTGTGGATTTATTTAAAGCACCATTGACAGTGCTGATTGTTCAAGCAATAGTTAGAACATAGAATTGTACAGAACAGGAACTGGCCCTTTGGCCCACTATGCAGAAGTGGGTACTGGAGATGCTGGAGATTAGAGTCGAGATTAGAGTGGTGCTGAGAAAGCACAGCAGGTCAGGCAGCATCCGAGGAGCAAGAAAATCGATGTTTTGAGCAAAAGCCCTTCATCATTCCTGATGAAACATCGATTTTCCTGCTCCTCAGATGCTGCCTGACCTGCTGTGCTTTTTCAGCACGACTCTAATCTTGACTTTGGCCAATTATGTCCGTGTTACCATTATGACATTCTAAGCGAATCCCATCTGCCTGCACATGGTGTGTCTCCATTAGTTACCTGCCTGTTCATGTGTCTGTCTAAGTGCCTTACAAACACCACTGTTGTTTTTGCTTCTAGCATTTCCCATGCAGCACATTCCAGGCACCTACCACCTTCTGTCTAAAAACCTTCCCTCACACATCTCATTTAAACATTTCCCCTCTTACCATAAACCTAAGCCCCCTAGTATTTGACATTTCCACTCTGGAGTAAAGAGTCTGACTATCCACACTATCCATGTCTCTCATAATTTTATATATTTCTGTCAGGTTGCCTCCTCAGCCTCTGATGCTCTAGCAAAAACAATCCAAGAATTCATTGTCCAATTCTTTTTGTAGCTAATATACTTCAACCCTTGCTACATCCTGGTAAAAATCTTTTCTGCCCTCTCCAAAGCCTCCGTATCCTTCCTGTAGTGTGGCAACCAGAATTGCACACAATACTCCAAATGTAGCCGAATTAAAGTTTTATACACCTGCAACATTATTTGCCAACTTTAATGCTCAGTGCTCTGACTAATGAAGGCAAGCATGCCATATGCCGTTTTTACGACCTTATGTACTTGTGTTGCCACTCTTAGGGAGCTACGCATCCCAGAATCCCTCACTACATCAGTCAAAGGTCCTGCCATTTACTGCATATTTTCCGCTTGCACTTGACCTCCCAAAATGCATCACCTAACACTTGTCCAGATTAAACTCCGTGATGATGTTATGGCTTCAAGGGATGGGTTTTGTCTGTTTTTGTGTGAAGAGAGGTCTTAAGACAGAGGTCCTGGGTTGTCAATTTGAATCCAATAAAGTGAACAACTTATGAGGCTTTGGGTTTTTTTTAAAGTGGAACAATAGAAGCAGCCTGAATGGGTGGAGTCAAGCTCCCCAGGACCAAGATTTTTAGTTTTACTTTTTCAGTAGCAGCTGCTGGGGATTTGAAGCTGGATTTGGAAGCTGCAGTACATCTCACCCCGCTGCTGTCTCTCTCAGAATTTTCTCTTGCTTTGTTTTTCCTCCTGCACTGGAGAATTACCTGTGAGATAATCTATTTTACTGAATTTTCCCAGGGTGTGTTTATAGGATGGTACTTTATTGGAACAATTACCTATTAGTAGTTAAATATTCTATTATTCTAGTAGTTTTTCAATGGAGTTAATTCTTTCAACTTCTTCCTTCTTTTGTTGTATTTTAACTGTAGTGTTTGAATAAAGTGTGTTTTGCTTCAAATCTGGTAGTTTGACCAATCGAATTGCATTCAGAACGCCTGACACTTGCCTTTAAAATAAGAAAATGTTAGGATCTAAGCTAAATTCTTTATATATTTTTAAGGTATTTGGTCTGGTCGATAACAAACTCTATCTGCAATTTCTTCAGTCAACTTTCCAACTGGTCTATATCCTGCTGCATCTTTTGATAATCTTTGTCACTGTCCAGAATTACACCAATTTTGTATCATCTCCAAAGTTACTAATCAGACCATCTACATTCACATACAAATCATTTAAATGTGTTAAAAATAACAGAGGTCCTTGCAGAACCCACTGGTCACAGACCTCCAGTTTGGAAAACAACCATCCACAACTAACCCCTGTCTTCTATGACTAAGCTAATTTTGTATCCAACTTGCTAACTCACCATAGATTCCATGTGATTTAACCTTCTGACCAGCCTACCATGAGGGAACTTATCAAATGCTTTAATAATGTCCATGTAGAGAACATCCACTGTTCTACACTCATCCATCATCTTTATTTATTCCTCAAATAACTCTATCAATTTTGTGAGATAAAACCTCCCATGCGCAAAATATGTTGACTATCCATAATAAGTTTATTCTTCTCCAAATATAAGTAAATCCTGTCTCAGAGAATCTTCACTAATAATTTACCTATCAATGTAGAGTTTATAGCCTATAATTTCCTGGATTATCCCTGTTGCCATTGCTAAACAAAGGAACAATTTTAGCAATCTCTACTTTCCTGAGACCTGGCCTGTATCTAAAGATGGCACAAAGAACTCTGTCAAGGTCCCAGCATTCTCCTGCCTTACCTCCTTCAGTATCATGGAATAGATCTTATCAGGTCCTGGGAACCTATCTATCTTAATATTTTTCAAGATACCCAACACCTCTTCCTTCTTGACATGCCCCAGAATACCAACATATCTTTCTATGTCATCTGACCATTATCCATATCCTTCCCCTTTGGTGTGATACAAAGTACTCATTAAGGACCTCACTCAGTTCTACTTGAGCTATGAATAATTTTCCTCCTTTGTGCTTGAGTGTACTATCCCTCTCCCTAACTACCCTCTTGCTCCTAATGCACGTATAAAAGGCCTCTTCTAGCCCTTGTACTTTCTTGTTTCAGTTCTTTTATGCTTCCTTTATACTCTTCAAGGTTCTTGTTTGGCTTCAGTTTCAGTTGAAGTGTAGTTTGCAGATGAGCTGGAGCTGAATGATGTGCACAAATGGAGTTCAGTCAGTAACAAGTAGCTGATTGGTCTGTGAACCTGTGACTAGTTATTGATGATAAAAGCCTTCTGCCTGTCAACAACTATGTGATTGGTGTGAGTCCAGCTTGAGAGTGGATTGTGTGAATCGTTCAGATCTTCACCAGCTCAGGAATTCTCCCTGATTTCTGCAGTAAAATCCATTTTAATCCTGATGAAAACTGGTTTATTTCTTCCTTCAGCAGTTGTTTTAAGCTGTGACTTTTAATTAATAAGTCAGAGACCTTTTTTAAGTATGAATCTGTCATCCCATGCCTCCTGCAAACATGTGAAAGCATCCAGAGAGAGAAAATTAAGAAGCAGATCCAGTGAACTGAGATCACTGAATTGTTTTCTCCGTTTTTCCCTCTGTCGGTAACAACTATGTTATATTCCTGTCTCTGCCTTCCTGTCTGTGTGTTAAAGGGGGAGTTTATAAGGGGAATAGTTTTAACTGGTAAAATTATATGCTGACAGTTCACAATTGTTTACCTGTAACAAGAGTCTATTCACTTGTAAGAACCAGTAATTCTTGAACAGTACAGAAACTTGATCCATGCATTTAAACAATCTGGGTCTAAAGGGCAGGTAAACTGGGGGATTCTGTATACTTTTTAAAATCTTCAACTTATGCGACATCTTTGGGAATAGCAGATTTCTAGTGTGCTACCCCAGTGAGGTGTAATACTATCAATCCTATCCAAACCTCACACGCTTTTGTACATCTAAATCAGGTCACCACCCCCCCCCCCGCAACACCCCCCCCCCCCCCCCACCCCGCATCCTTCTATGTTCCAAGGAAAACAACCCTCGTCTATGTGATGTCTCTAAGTTGACATTTGTCATATATTTATGAAATGTATTTCGTTTGATGTCATTAGTAACTAGAAATCTATCTCTGTCTTGAACTTACTTAACAACTGACCTTCCACAACCTTCTGCATTCCAAAGATTCACTACTTCTGAGTGAAAATGTTCTTCCTCATCTCAGTCCTAAATAGCTTACTTTTTATTGTGTGACCGTGTCCCCTGGTTGTAGACCTCGCAACTGTTTTCTGATCCATTCTGCATCCACTCTCACCTCTCATTTCTCTAAACTGTATAGAATACAGGCCCTGTTTCCTCAATCTCTCATCATAGGACAGACCCACCATCCCAGGTGTCAGTTTGCTGGACTTCCAATGCACTTCTTCTGTGGCAAGTATATCTTCTTTAGGTAAGGGGCCCACAACTCTGCTAAACACGCTATATTCAGCCTCAGCAGTGTCATATACCTTTGAAGATGTGGCAGGAGCAGGCAGAAACAATAGGTGTAACTGGGAAGTCTACTTTTATTGCAATATTTGCATTTGTTCTAGTATTACAAACTAAGAATGGAAAACATTTTGCAAGTGGCAAGTACATTGAGACTGTAATTTTCTGAAAGTGTGATTAACACAAGGATCTAAAGTCAAATCAAAAGCCTGCAATATTTTTAATCATACAGTTGTTTCAGAACAAGTGCTCAGAAACTGGTTCAAAACAAGAGCACTGACACCATCCTTTCCTTCTTGAGTAACTCTGTAATCAGCATTTATGCATCTGTAACGAAGGATAGATATTTCTTGACCCTTTTGGTCAACCACAATGAGATTCACTTCTACAATGACATTCTTGTGATTCTTGTGTCACACAATGTGCTGAATTTGACCAGGAATCAGTTAAGTATCAATTCTGGTAAGTTTCATGAAGGGTTCCTCCCCATGAATCCTAGTGGGATTTCTCACACTATTCTTCTGAAACTCAGCTCATTATCTATCCACCATGCTTCTATGGTGCCCCACTGATCCTTTCTTCCCTCTCATCAGAGGTGGAAATACACGCCTTACTGGATCTTCACAGAGTATCTGGTGCCATGCCTTTTTCAAAGCTCAACCAGCTTTGTACCCAGTTGAACACTGCCAGCCAGTAGTTGCCTTTCACCATGCAAGTTATCAGGCGTAAACAAAAAAGAAATGAATCTTAGGGCACATAGGTGGCACAGCTCAACACTTCATTGCAAATACAAGTGCATATTGTAAATGTATTGTTATACAAGATGCAAAGCTGCACAAGTTATTTATCTTCCGTGTCATGATATGTTAGAATATTATCTAGGAGAGTGCTACTCTTCCCCATATGCCCAGCGAAGCAAAATATCTTCTCATGGTACCAGCACATGAAAACATTTAAACAGTTGTAAGCCGTCACTTTTATTAGCAACAAAAGCAAAGAAAAAACAAACAAAAGCTTCATTTGCTTCTGGATACAGATAGGGATTGCTTGTCCTTTGAACAGCAATAATTACTGTCAATTGGAACTGAGTCTCAGTCAAGTTCTGCATGTTTTGCTTTGCCCAGTGCTGCACTGTCTACTATGTTGAAGGTGATATTGCTCCTCAATGCTCTCTCATCTGATTGCAGTCCATCTGCACTGTTCAGCAGTTATGTGGCAAAAGACCAACATCTCTTACCATCTTCAAAATTCCATTGTGTATCTGGACAAGCACTGTCAGTCCAGAACTACCCTTGACTGTTCCTGGCATTTTCCTCAGACATGGCAGACAAAGGAAAATCTGTGCCCTGCTTTATGGAGATGCACTTGGAGGTCCTGGTGATAAGATGGTACAGAGCTGGGTCTCCTCCTCCCAGGACTGGCAGAAGTTGCCATACCATTGGATGCTGCCATCTGGGTCAGGGAAGTCACAAGACATCTGGAGGAATACCCAACAGTGAAGGAAGAAGTTCTTGACCTTCTCTTCTTGACCTGGTTAAGTGACACCATCTTCTCTCTGCTACCTCACACTCAATCCACCTCTGCAACTGCATTCACCTCCCAACAAGGCAAAAGCTTTGCCACTCTGATTATTGCCTGCAACTTCTTCTCTCACTCACTGCCACCTAGTCCAAGGTCCAATACCATTAACTTTGCACTGCTTCTGCACTGCTTACTTGCTGGCTCAGTGTACCTCCCACCTGTACCAAGAGTAACAGATGTGCCATCAAAAATCTCCCTTAATTTCTGCCTGTCAGTCATTTCAAGAGGAAAACAGTCCAAAATAGGGAAGAAATACTTAAGACAAGTGGTTTACTGACAGGCATTTAGTTCCTCCCTTATGTGGATATCATGATTCTGACTGTCCCAAGTGGTTAACTGCCTATGCAGAACCTCTAGACTGGTATTGTGCTGACACTCTTGAGCAAAAGCCATTTCCCTTGTCTTGACTGGGGAGCATATACAACCACGACAAGCTTCTTGTTTTGCATCTGTGCAAAGTGGCAAAACAAAGAGACTGTTAGCAACTCACAAACAGGCAAAAGCATCCAGGTAAGCTCAAAGTGAGTGATTGTCATGACAACAAGTGAAAAGCCGGAAAAGTAGCCTGGTCCAGTTCATGAACTGGGGGTGTATGTCCTGGAACATGGTATCCTTGCTGTGGCATGGCAATAATTATTACCAACACAGCGTGAGGTGCAACACTGAAGTGCAAAAGCAAATTGTAAATGGATCAGAGATAAACATAAGATATTTTAGTAACATGTACATGTCAGATGCCAGTGGTTGTGGATACATGTGGCCTGTGCCCATGGATTATGCCCTGAGATGTTGGTGTTCCACATGGGGTTAGCGTAGCAAGCAGCAAGCTGTACTGTTCAGGTACCCGTACTGGCTTCCATACCAATAATTCTCAATAGTTTCCTGATGAAGGGCTTTTGCCTGAAACATCGATTTTCCTGCTCCTCAAATGCTGCCTGACCTGCTGTGCTTTTCCAGCACCACTCTGATCTAAACAATAATTCTCAATGGCTAGCTTCTCCAGTGCTTTTGGGATAAGAAGCTGAATATTATGAGGTGAGTTATGGCATTAGTTGTTTAACAAGCTACAATCCCCCTTCCAAGCTTGCTAAACTGCACTGCAAATGCATAAAATGTTCCCGATGATGAGATAGGTCTCGCTGGGCTTCTTACCTCATTCTGCAACAGGGGATATAGACAGTAAGTCAGGACCAACCTCTCATACTCTTTCTACTCTATCATGTGCTGTTTTCCTCCAGAAATGAGAGAGAGAGAGAGACAGGTACAATGGGAGATGAAAGAGAGTGGCAGAGTGATTAATGCTGGCCCAAGGTGGTGAGGTGTTCTGAGTGACTGAATAGGCAGCACAGAGGGCATGTGGTGTTGATGGTATTGGAGGTTAGGGTAAATGAGAAAGAGCAGATGAAGATGTTACAGTCAATATTGAGAGCGATAGAGCATGAGCTTTGGAGGGAGTTGCTTATAGATGCAGAGTTAGAGTAAGTGTGAAGTACCAGAGAGAAGGTGGTGGCACTTAGGCTGGCAGAGACGAAGAGGTTATTGGCCTTCTTCCTATATTGCTGTAGATTCTGCCAGAGAGCTGATATGGCACTAACCTGGGTGGCACCCTCAGACCACAATGATGAGGTCTGGTGTTGCAGCCTCCATTCCTGGGCCTAGGGAAGATGATGCCACCAATCCAGCATGGCATCCAGGTCCCTGTTTGCACAGTGGGGTGTTGAATTTCCCTTGTCTGCCATATCCAGGGAAAATTTGAGGACAATCAAAGGTTTCCCATGCGCACAAAAGCCTTTTAAAGGTAATGCCAGTGTGAGGGCTGTTGGTCAATTCTTGGATATCCCAGCAGTGAAGAGACATATGTTAAGATGAGTTTAGTATTGAGGGTAAAGGACACTATACCCATTGGGTTGGTGAGTAATGGGGTGAATTTGGTAAGATATAGCAAGAGATCTTGCTAAATCACACAATGAAAATTCCTCCAAAACACTCAACAAAACTGACATTTTGCCAAAGAAAGTAAGCATCAACTCATTGAACCTTCTGATGGTTCTGTGTTATTATGAAATATACATAAACAACAACAAAGAAGAGACTGGTAATTATACAGAACACAATCTTTAGAACGTTTTTTTGGAAAATATTTCAGACGAGAAATTGCAATTGTTTTGGCAGAGCTTAATTCTTCAACCATATAATTTGAAAATTGTTCATTTGCCTGGAAAAGAAAACTTTATAATTGACACTTTATTAAAAAGAGGACACCAAGTGATATACTGCCCATGGACTTATGCAAAATATGATTACTCTGTAATTCACTGCATGATTAATGTCAGTATTTTGTTACAGTTACCATAACATAAGAATAGTGTTAAGATGTTTTGATGTGTAATGAAAATGCCTCTTAAAGATAAATTTTCGTTCTTCTTTGAAGGAAGCTGTACATTGTATGATTTATCAATGTTTTAAAATCATCTATTTTAGATTTTGAGCTGGTTGCTTGTAGGCTTTGGTATGTACATCTCAAGGGGCTTACTGATTAGTTTGTAAATTCTTCTGCAGTCATGATGATTTATTTCACAAAGTGTGTTTGAGGGAGATTTCCTGATTTGTAATGGAGTTTTGCTTTCATTGTGAGAGTTTAGAGTGAACAAACTAAACAATGTAATGCATTAAGCTATTAGTTTAGAAAGATACAAAATTGTATTTCTTCTTGATCAGAAGAAACCCTTAGGTTAGGAAAAGCTGTTAGTCTTTCGTTTGGTTTTGCAGGTTTGTTTTGATTGAATCTAGTTACAGAAGACAGTTGGTCCTGATGAAGGGATATTGTTTGGAACTGTTACATAATTGTTTATTTATTCACTCACAGGTTGTAGGCATTGGTAGCTGACCTGCATTTCATAGAATCATAGAATCTCTACAGTGTGAAAACAGACCATTATGCCCAACAAGTCCACACCGACCTTCGGAAGAGTAACCCACCCAGACCCATTCCCCTGCACTATTATTTTACATTTCTCCTAACTAATGCACCTAACCTCCACATCCCTAAATGTTATGGGCAATTTAGCATGGCCAATTCATCTAACCTGCATATCTTTTGGTCTGTGAGAGGAAACCGGAGCACCTGGAGGAAACCCACGCCGACACGGGGAGAATGTGCAAACTCCACACAGACAATTGCCCAAGGCTGGAATCAAACCTAGGTCCCTGGTGCTGTGAGGCAGCTGCGCTAACTACTGAGCCACTGTGCCACATTTATTGCCTGCCCCTAGTTGCCCTTGATAGGTGATGTTAAGCTACCTCTTGAACCACGGCAGTCCATTTGGTGTAGGTAAACCCACAATGCTTTTAGGGGGGATGTTGCAGGATTTTGTTCCTTCAATATCACTGCATCAAAATCAAATTTTAATGAAGGCTGCCTTAGCGTAAGGAATTTAGTTTTAAAAGTTTCAGACCAGAAATGATTGGTTAAAACCTTAAAGGATTTAAGTAAGAGTAAGAAAGTATAATTTCAGTTGTATGAATAATCAGAGAAGATTCTATCAGATTCTCAATATCAGAGAATTGAAGCCACATTTGTGTCAAATCCTTTGTGTGACAGAAAAGGGAATTTTACTCCCTGGTGTTTACGTACCTTGAAGGAGTCCTTTTGGGAGTAAATGGGATTGTAATTTACCCTGTGCTTCAAAATCTTTACATTTGGTTTATATATAAATATTATAGAGTCATAGAGATGTATAGCATGGAAACAGACCCTTCGGTCCAACCCGTCCATGCCGACCAGATATCCCAACCCAATCTAGTCCCACCTGCCAGCACCCGGCCCATATCCCTCCAAACCTTTCCTATTCATATACCCATTCAAATGCCTCTTATGTTTATTCTATTTTATTTTCATTTGTGTTTGTGTTATAAATTTATGTTTTATTATTAAAACCAAATCTGCAGCATAACAAGGCTTTGTATTTTAGTGTAGTATCCCTTGTTAAAACCCCCCAAAAAACCAGATTCATTAATGCATATTAAAGTCTAGGATCTGACTAATTCAGTAATCACCATGAGCTGGGATGATAATGGGACTATATTTCAATGAAAACTGCACAAATCATGTTATACAAATACAGTAGGAGAATTAAAATATGGTATGATTTAGGATAACTTGCCCCCCTACCCTACAGTCTGAGTTCAGGAGTGGAGGAGTCTCAGCCCTTGACCTTGTCCAACAGATATGAGATTTTTGCTCCCTGTATGGATGAGGAAAAGGGCTGTAGGCAGGATGAGCCAGCTGACCATGGCACCATGGTTCAGAAGGCCATTCAAGAAGGGGAACAAAAAGACAAGCAGTTGTTGTAGGGGATTCAATAATTGGGGGGGCAGATAGTATTCCTTGCGAGCCGGATCGGGAGTCCCGCATGGTGTATTGCCTGCCCAGTGCCAGAGTGTCAGGGTGCAGGACACCTTCGACCGGCTTGAAAGCATATTGGAGCGGGAGGGAGAAGATCCAGTTGTTGTGGTCCACGTTGGCACAAACAGCACAGATAAGACTAGGAAGGAGGACCTATTTGTGGAGTATCAAACACTAGGAAGGAAATTGAAGAAGGTCATAATCTCTGGATCACTGCCCGAGCCACATGCTAATTGGCATAGGGATAAGAAAATTAGGGAAGTAAACACACGGCTAAGAGATTGGTGTGTGAAAGAGGGATTCCATTTCATGGGACATTGGCATCAGTTTTGGAACCAGGGCGATCTGTACCGATGGGACGGTCTCCACCTGAACAGATTTGGATCCAGTGTTCTGGCGAAAAGGACAAATAGAGTGGTCACTCGGACTTTAAACTTGTGAGTGGGGGGAAGGGAAAGGGAAAGCAAAAGGGAGTATGGAGTCAATTAGAAAGACAAGCAGCAGGTTAGCATGTGTGCAGGGTTTAAGTTCAAGGCAGATGAGGAATGAAGCAAAAAGGAAAGATAACTTAGGACATATTACTAGAGATGTTGGAAATCATAAGGATAAGAAAATTAGCATTCAGGTGCTTTACCTGAATGCATGTAGTATTCATAGCAAAGTCGATGAATTAACAACAGAGATCATTGTAAATGATTATGATGTGGTAGGCGTCACAGAGACGTGGTTGCAGGGGGTTTAGGACAGGCAGTTAAGCATCTAGGAATTACAATTTATCAAAAAGACAGGGAAGTGGGCAGAGGGGGCGGTGTTGCCTTGTTAGTTCAGAATGAAAGTAAATCTATGGCACTGAATGACATAGGGTCAGATGATGTGGAGTCTGTGTGGGTGGAGCTGAGGTAACACTAAGGCAAAAAAAACCATAATGGGAGTTATGTACAGACCTCCCAGCAGTGGTCAGGACCAGGTACGTCTTGGAAATAGATAGGGTATGTCAGCAAGGCAAGGTCCCGGTGATCATTGGAGACTTCAATATGCAAATGGACTGGGTGAATAATGTTGCCGGTGGATCCAAAGAAAAGGAATTCATGGAATGCTTACAGGTTGGCTTTTTGGAACAGCTTGTGATGGAGGCCACAAGGGAGCAGACTATTCTGGACTGAGTGCTATGTAATGAGCCCGACTTCATAAAAGATCTTAGTCAGGGGATACTTAGGAGGCAGCGATCATAATGTGGTGGAGTTCAGTCTGCAGTTTGAAAGAGAGAAGGCAAAATTGGATGTGATGGAAATGTCTCTTGCTCAGTAGTGCCTGGAAACTGAAGCCTTTTGGAATGGAATATAATATATTCCACTGCAGTATGTTAGCAGTTGAAATAATTTTGCAAATTTGTAGAAATGTGTTTCTCAATAAATAATGCTTAGGCTGTTAATGGGGTTTGTTTAGATTGTTGATTGCTTCAGCTTGACTGAAATATTGTGCAGATAAGTATGGCACAGATAAATGATGGAGAGGACAATTTTCACACAGCAATAATTCTTATAAAGACAGCAGTCGATGAATGTTATTGTCTTCTTCATTGATGATTTTTGTATTTATTATCAGAAAAAACAAGGAAATTACTGTTCAACTGTAACAATCCAAAGTAGCAGATGCAATAAATTGCTTTCAAATTCATTGGCTATTGTTTTGTAAGCAACAATAAGTGTCACATGCTCTCACACATTAATCAATCACTTTAAGTCATTTGAATTTACTTGTATCATTTCATTTTTGACACATCTACATAGGGCAAAGTATCCCCATTCTCTTTCATTATCAGTGCAAGTGTGTTAGGTGGCCAGTAACATTCCACCCCATTAACGAGAAGGCTCACAATATTGCCTACCAATCAACTCATTAAGAGCTGGCAGGCAAATGTGTGAGTTGTTCAGTGATTCACAGGCATCAATATTGTTTTCTTAGGCCATCCCCAGTATCTGCCAGCCAACCAAATTCCCACAATGTTCTAGATGCTAAAGATATCAATTGAGGCCTATGCCTTGGAAGAATCCATACACAAGATGACAAGAACTTCTTAACATTCCTATCATGGGGTGAATGATGGGTAAAATTGGAGGCAAGGCCTAATTGGTATCTTCAGAACTAGCTCTTTGCTCCCAGATTGGCACCATCCTGGTTTCTCAGTTGGTAAATTAGCCACATTTTTTTCCCACCACGAAGGCAGGTAATAGGGAAGTAGTGAGTTGAAGCTTTTTTAAGTATCCACTAATTGACTACTTGAGCACCTCAATTGGTGCTGGTTTGAGAGGGTAGCCATGGACTTTCAGGTCTAGAACTTAATTAGTGACATTATGTGAAGAGAATAAGTTTCTTTCCAGAGCTAACTTGTCCCATTCTTTTCACTTCATTCTCCCTCAAGAGAGAGGATAATCTTGCTCATGGACAATATACCACATAAACCTTCAGCTTAACTGAACTGTGCTAGTGCTTACGTGAGTCTGTTCTCACTCTTCTTCAGTAATCCCTGTTATCACTGCCATGGAAGACCTCATGCAGCTATTGTCTCTCCTTCTGCCTCTCAAACATTTGCTTTCATACACTTCTAGTTCAGGGTCAGAAAGTGTGACATAAATGTTCATGTTTCAAGCATGGTCCAGATTTTGCAGTTACAATGGATGATTGGTGCTCACACTAACATAGGACTATCCTGGAAGGTTAGTGGCCCTACAGCCTATTGCGCCATCATTGGTCAGTTTCTTAATTGGAAATTTGGAAAACAACACCAGGTGGATTGCAGAAACTTGGGGTGGGGTGGCAATCCCAAAGAAGTTGAAAAGAAAGTCTGGCCATCTTCTAAATTGTCTTGTTGAGCTGGTAAGAGCATTCCACGCCATTGCAAAGGAGTGAAGTCTATTTGGTGATAACTCCGTGAATCTTAAATTCATGACTAGGATTCTGTGAACATAATGTTAAAAGTGGTCTCCCTCCAAAAACAGGCAAATGGTTCAGCCACCCACATTAAGATCCTGTCCAAGATGGACACAATCAAGGAAAAATTCATAAGCCCAGAGATAAGAGCACAAAATCTAGGCTGACACTCTTGTGCCAGGACTAAAGGAGTGCTCAGGACTCATTAAACGAAAGCTCTGTCTTCACAAATAATTGGATCTGCTTGTACAGTACTATTAAAAGAGGAACAGGAAATTTCTTCCAGAGTATCTTGGCCAATATTATTCCCTCAATCAACATCTAAGAAATACAAATTATTTGATCATTACCACATTAATGTTTGTAGGACCTTGTAGTGAACAAATTGGGTGTCTCAGTTCCTACATTAAAAATGTATCTACACACTTTATAGAAATATACCCTTGGCTATATGTAAAATGCTTTGGGGTGTCTAAGATGATGGCAGCTGCAGTATCAGTGAATAGGACAGTTAATTACCTGATACCATTTTCAGATTCTGTTTATGGGATGCTGTGGATCTTAAATTGGAATTTTAAATGCTTCTGTATCATGCCCAGAGTATCATTCAGTTTTACTTCCATAAAAACAATATTTCTAATTATCAATCCTTGGAGTAGAAATGTATTCACAATGGATATGCTTACTTTCACAGGAATAGCAGGAGACATTTATTCCCTCATCTCTTCTGTCATTCAATTAGATTGTGACTGTAACTCTTAGAAACTGTAGGATTAATAGTGAAACTAATACTTTATGATTAATTTAATTTAGTTATAATCATATGGTTATATCCATTGATTTACATTATATTCTGCTTAAGTGTAGCCAATGCAGATCTTCATACTGTGGCATCATGTAATTTTAGCAATTTTTGAGAAGATTTATAGCTCAGGTTGATGATAAGTGTGTAAATTAGCTCGCTAAGCTGGCAGGTTACCTAGTCATGGTGATGAAACATCTGAAAACAAACCTTCTGGCTCGGCGAGCTAACTTATATATACATAATACATACATAATTCTGCTTTACCTTCATTTGACAACAAAATGCACCATGGGATTGTGAAAATGGTAAAGACAATAAACTAGTGTTAAAACTTATAGCTTTCAGACATCAACTTATTTTCAGAACCAGACTTGTAAGTTTAAAAAGACAGAGATGGTATAGAAATTTTCCAATCAACATGTTCAGAGATGTTATTACATACATCTGGAGCAGTTGGGATTAAAACCTAGGCCTCCCTGCTCAGAATTAGGGTTATTACCACTGCACCACAACAGTCATTCACAGAAATGGTAAGCCCCTAGCTCAAGGGAAATCATGCACAGTTGTGCCCATGCATTGGTGTGTTAGAAGTGGAGCAATTGACTGAATCAAACTTGAAATTAGAGCTATCATTGGAACAATGTGTTTAAATTACTAATTGTAGAATATGTTACGCTTTAAAACTATTGTGGAGATTAGAGTCATAGAGATGTACAGCATGGAAGCAGACCTTTCGGTCCAACCCGTCCATGCTGACCAGATATCCCAACCCAACCTAGTCCCACCTGCCAGCACCCGGTCCATATCCCTCCAAATCCTTCCTAATCATAAATCCATGCAAATGTCTCTTAAATGTTGCAATTGTACCAGCCTCCACCACATCCTCTGGCAGATCATTCCATACACGGACCACCCTCTGCCCCTTAGGTCTCTTTTATGTCTTTCCCCTCTCACCCTAAACCTATACCCTCTAGTTCTGGACTCCCTGACCCCAGGAAAAAGACTTTGTCTATTTATCCTATCCATGTCCCTCATAATTTTGTAAACCTCTATAAGGTCACACCTCAGCCTCCGATGCTCCAGGGAAAACAGCCCCAGCCTGTTCAGCCTCTCCCTGTAGCTCAGATCCTCCAACCCTGGCAAAATCCTTGTAAATCTTTTCTGAACCTTTTTAAGTTTCACAACATGTTTCCGAAAGGAAGGAGACAGGAATTGCATGCAATATTCCAACAGTGGCCTAACCAATGTCCTGTACAGCCGCAACATGACCTCCCAACTCCTGTACTCAGTACTCTGACCAATAAAGGAAAGCATACCAAATGCTTTCTTCATTATCCTATCTACCTGCGACTCCACTTTCAAGAAGCTATGAACCTGCACTCCAAGGTCTCTTTGTTCAGCAACACTCCCAAGGACCTTACCATTAAGTGTATAAGTCCTGCTAAGATTTGCTTTCCCAAAATTCAGCACCTTGCATTTATCTGAATTAAACTCCATCTGCCACTTCTCAGCCCATTGGCCCATCTGGTCCAGATCCTGTTGTAATCTGAGGTAACCCTCTTCACTGTCCACCACACTTGCAATTTTGGTGTCATCTGTAAACTTACTAACTGTACCTCTTATGCTCGCATCCAAATCATTTATGTAAATGACAAAAAGTAGAGGACCCAGCACCGATCCTTGTGGCACTCCACTGGTCACAGGCCTCCAGTCTGAAAAACAACCCTCCACAACCACCCTCTGTCTTCTACCTTTGAGCCAGTTCTCTATCCAAATGGCTAGTTCTCCCTGTATTCCATGAGATCTAACCTTGCTAATCAGTCTCCCTTGGGGAACCTAGTCAAACGCCTTACTGAAGTCCATACAGATCACATCTACTGTTCTGCCCTCATCAATCTTCTTTGTTACTTCTTTAAAAAACTCAATAAAGTTTGTGAGACATGATTTCCCACGCACAAAGCCATGTTGACTATCCATAATCAGTCCTTGCCTTTCCAAATACATGTACATCCTGTCCCTCAGGATTCACTCCAACATATTGCCCACCACCGTGATCAGGCTCACCGGTCTATAGTTCCCTGGCTTGTCCTTACCACCCTTCTTAAACAGTGGCACCACGTTTGCCAACCTCCAGTCTTCCGGCACCTCACCTGTGACTATTGAAGATACAAATATCTCAGCAAGAGGCCCAGCAATCACTTCTCTAGCTTCCCACAGAGATCTCGGGTACACCTGATCAGGTCCTGGGGATTTATCCACCTTTAACCATTTCAAGACATCCAGCACTTCCTCCTCTGGCCATTTTGCAAGATGTCACCATTTATTTCCCTACACTCTATATCTTCCATATCCTTTTCCACAGTAAATACTGATGCAAAATATTCATTTATTATCTCCCCCATTATCTGGGGCTCCACACAAAGGTTGCCTTGCTGACCTTTGAGGGGTCCTATTCTCTTTATAGTTACCCTTTTGTCCTTAATATATAGTATCTTCTGTATTAATTTTTTTCTTTAAGGTAACAAACTGTTTCTAAGCATTCAACAACAAAAGCAATTAGAACAAAAGACTCGCAGGGAGAAAAATATACAAAAGATCGAATGAAACAAATGGACAAAAGAAAAAGAAACCAAAAATAAATGGAAATAACTAAGTGTCTGATTTAATTGAAACTTGGCCAAATTAGGTGGCATTGAATCACAAGCTGAAGGATATCAATCATTTGGTTCAAAATGCATATGCCTTTTGTTTTCTCTAATAAAAAGGCAAATCTTTCAAACTATGCCCTTACCTTAGTAAAGTATTATATATAAAACTTAATGAAGAAGATAGACCCATTGATCATTGATTACTTAAGCAATCAGTCAGGGGATACTGGTAAGGATCTAAAATCTGGATTTATGCTGTTGTCAGGAGCAACCATTTAATGCATGCTTTTATTAACCACCAAATGGCTTCTTAATACAACGTAACATAACAAAATGGCTTCAGGCTGCATTCCTGCATTGCTGAGCTTACTGAATTGGAGATATAGCAGAACATGGGATCCTTCACAGCATGGAATTAACTAAGCTAGATAGGACATTGCAAACTATTTTAGTTAACCTTTGAATACAGATGGGAAGAGATAAATGTGTAGTAAACAACTTTGTTCTCCAGAAATTATCATCATGTCATTTATTACATTTTATTGGATTTATTCTGTAATTAAGGCTGTACTATTTGTTAAGAAACATATAAAAAAAATTGCCTTTGTTCTAAGTGAAAGCGCACAGTTTCTTCAAGGAACACAGAAGCTGTTAACCTCTGTGTTGCTGGACAAATCTGTGCCCGGTGTCAAAATAAAGTGTGAAACTTGGTGAAGCAGACCGCATTCCTGTTGATTATTTGACCGATCACGGAACTGAGAGACCCCTCCCAGGGGTCGAGATCTACACTGGGAGATGATGCCAGTCAATGTCTATCACCTTTAATAGCCAATTAATGATTGTTCATGTGTCCCTTAAACCAATTAATGATGCTTTGCCTAGACTAGACCAGTATGTAATTGTTTAATTGACCATTTTGTGAGTTGTAGCTTGGAAAGAATTAATAAGCGACAACTTTTAGTGCTCATTGCGCACATGAGAAAATTTTAACTTATCCAGTTCTGATCACCTTATTATAGGAAGGATGTACATGTGTTAGAGAGGGTGCAGAGGAGATTTACCAGGATGCTGCCTGGATTGGAGGGTTTGTCTTATGAAGAAAGATTGAGTAAGCTAGGGCTTTTCACACTAGAGAGAAGAAGGTAGAGAGGTGATTTGATAGAGGTGTACAAGATAATGAGAGGCATAGAGTAGATAATCAGAGAGTTTTCACCAAGCAAGGAATGGCTGTCAAGAGGGATCATAATTTTAAAGTGATTGAAGGAAGTTATAGGGGAGATGTCAGAGATAAGTTCTTTACAGAGAGTGATGGGTGCCTGGAATGCACTGCCAGCGGTGGTAGTAGATTCAGAGACATTAGGGACATTTAAGTGACTTCTGGACAAGCACATGGACAGCAGTAAATTGAGGTGTGTGTGGGTTAGGTAAATCTAAGATTTATTTTAATCTTAGATTTAAATAAATGCTCGTCACAACATTGTGGGCCAAAGGGCCTGTACTGTGCTGTACTGGTCTATGTTCTAATTGGGACTAACCGTGCCTTTATGCATTGGAGAGATGTTGAGAAAGTGAGTGTTAACCTGCAGCCTAAACTGAGTTAGAAATCAAGAGCTGTAGTATGCCCTTAAAGCCACTGCCCTGTTTGAGTAGATATTGCTTATGACCTCAGTAATGTTTCCTGCATTGCTACACTAGATTGTCTCTTGTTCTCTTTTTCTTTAAGGTCTCAGGTGAACACATTAATACTGCGATTTGGGTAAGTATACCCTAAAACATATATAATCTTACCCGTAACTAAAACCTATTAGCTTCAGCTTTAAAATTTACATTTGATGCACAGCTTCAATAAATTTTGGGATGGTACATTTAAGATTATACTGCCACATTCCTTTGCTTAAATAAATATTTTCTACCATCATTCATGAATGGCCTCATTCAAATTTTAAGGCTATGTCCCTTCGCACATTACTCCCCTGCAAAAGGAAACAGTTTAACCTCTCCAGCCAATAAATTCGATAATCCCTTCATTTTCAATACACCAAAGCTGTTCTCATTAATATTATTCTGGCAACTCGATGAGTGTACATTTTGATTAAACAATGTAGAGAAGAAGGAAAATAAATGGAGAGAGCAATAGAGGCAGTCAGACTCTGGAGAAATTAAATAAACTGACATCACTAAGAAGCAAATAAAATGAGTGGAAATGGCAGATGTGTACACCCATGCAGATATAAATGAATATGATAGCAACCAGGAGCCATTGAAATCATACACCAATCATTCTGCTTCTCGAGAGCCTCCTCATCATATTTAAAACAGAATGTGCCTCGTACCTTTTAATGTCTTGGCTTTTATTTGGTTCTAGTATTGTAATGGGCAATTAAAACACCAATTATGGAAGATTTTCTATAATTCTAACTTCAAAACACAATCAAACTGCTTCTTGTTTTTAGGCATTCTCAAATTACAATAAAATATGCCAAACTCATCCATTAGTTTTCATCTATCTCTTATAGGGTTACCATTGTAGATTTCATTTGCCCAAAAAATTATTTCATGAAGATTTTTTATCAGATTTTTTATTCTGAATATAACTTGTAGAAATACAGTAAACCGAATGATAAATTCTGCCATTATCAGGAGGTCAGTAAGCAATGAGTGTTGTGGGTAGGAGGGAGTAATGGCTGGGCAACAGTTTCAGAACTCACTCAATTATTGACATTGGATGTTCTCAGGCGCCTGGATTTTCACTTCCACTCCCTGGAGCATCTCATGGCCTTTCCATGATCATTGGCCAAACTTTCTTGCTGTGACAATAGTTACGTAATATGAAAAGCCTAAAAGAAAATCATCATTCATTACTTTCTACTATGATAAACAACTTCTTTTTAACTACCAGTCAATTAAACTGTCAAACGTCCAGATCATCTAAAGTATCAGTAGGAGAAACTATAAGGAATTGAACTCTTTTAACTTGGTGCAAGTAAACATTGTGAAGTTGATAGTGGAGCTCAGAGAACCATTGATGTTACAACCAAGCAGGGGCTCAGTAGTTTCAAAGGAGTATTGGATGCTGGCTCTCAGCTAAGAATACTAAATTAAGTTTGGAGGACCATGGGCGAGAGATGAGCCAGGAGCAGCTGACATTGCAGCAAAGGTAGGCAACAAAAGGGACTGTAGGATGTTTGGTGATTGAGAGATGTGGGATGAAGATTGCTTTTGCCTTTTTTTCTTAAATTGGGGCAAAGTCCCACAGCATCAAGATCGATCTTTGAAATAGTGCACCACCGCTCTTGAGAGCCTCTGTTGCTGACCTCAATTTCCTTCTTGGGTTATTGGGCTCAACTGTGGCCCAGACGCAGACCCTGCCAATGAAGATCTCACTTTTGCAGCCTCTTTTTCTCATGCTGTGTGCACAAAGGTAAGAATTTTCCCTGTTCACAGAACCCGTCTTAGTTACAAAACTCCAGATCAGAATGTGTAAAAGTCTTATTTGACAGTCAAGGAGAGTTAACACGGATTTATAGATAGAATTAGCAGTAACTCAGAAAAAAGTGGGTTAATTAGGAAGAGTCAGCATGAATTTCTAAATCATGTCTAAATAACTGCTGAATTCGTTTAACGAAGTAGCGGAAAAGGTCAACGGGAGATCTGTTGTTGATGTAATGTACATGGATTTCCAGAAGGCACGCCACTCAATAGGCTTGTGAGGAAAATTATAGGTCAGGGTATAAACGGGACTGTAGCAATATATGTGCAAAATTAGCTGAATAATTGGAAACAAAGTAGTGGTCAATAGATATTTTCTGAGTTAGAGGAAGTTGAGAGTAGAGTTCGCCAGAGGTTGGTATTGAGACACCTGTTTTACTTGATAAATATTAATAATGCAGATTTTGATGTGCAATCGACAATTCCATAATTTATTGATGACATGAAACTTGGAAGCTTTGTAAACTGCAAGGAAGATAATATGAAAATCCAAAAGGATATTGACAAGTTGGTGAAGTGTGTGGAAAGATGGCAGATAAGGTTCAATGCAGAGAAATGTAAGGTGATGCACTTTGGGAGGAAGAACATCGAAAGGCATTATAAAATAGGGGGTACAATTTTAATGGAGGTACGGGAGCAGAGGGATCGCAGAGTATATGTTCACAGGCCATTGAAAGTGGCAGGACAGTTGGCTGTTAATTAAGCATACAGGGGCATAAAGTAGAAGATCAAGGAAGTGAACTTGTATTTTTTGAAAATATTTAGTAGACCTCAGCTGAAACTGTGTATTGTTGTGGACACCACATATAGGAAAGATGTGAATGCATTGTAGATGGTGCAGAAGAAATTTACAAGAATGGTTTCAGGAATGAGAAACTTTAGTTACAAGGATGAATTAAAGAAAGGACTGTTTTCCATGGAGAGAAGAAGGCTTGGAGGAGGATTTATAGAGGTTTTCAAAATCATGAGCAGACTTAATAGGGAGAGGCTGTTCCAACTCATAAAAGGAACCTAAGATAGTGGTACTTCATGGTTACAATCTAAGAGAGACCATCGCACAATGTATAATGGATCAACAATTCTATGCATTGGCAGATTCACATTTTATATCTCAAAATCTTCCATCTGATAGAGATCAGTTATCCAGCAGGCATAATAATGAGTAGGCACATATTGTTGCTTGGTCATAATTCATGAGATTTAAAGTGCATTCACTGTGTGGAAGAGACCACATGTGTTGCAATGAAATTAGTTGAAATTGAAGATTCTGACAAGATTAAACTGTTATACTTTGGCCTGAGCCAGTATAAACAGTTAAAATCGGCAACTGCCAAAGATGAGCAACTCCAAAAATGCAAAGACTATTATTAAGGATGGACTGATGGTAGTAAAGAAATACTTGAGAAGATTCTTTCATCATTACTATACAGAGATAAATTTGATATATCACAACGAGGCATTTTCAAGGGCAAGCAATTCCTGACACTGAAAACATTACTCTGGGATATCATGCCTCGGCAAAACCAAGGATTATATAGGTGTCAAACACATCAGTGACTAGACTTAAATCTTCATATTAACCAGGATAAATCAGGATATTCAACAACTTGTACATTATATCAAAAGTACCAATTTCAGCAGGGGAGGGACCTTTCCATCCAAATGATGTTGATTGCACTCAGTGGGTGAAGGTTAGCAACAGACCTATTCACAATGTATTGGTTACATTACATTGTTGTGAGAGATTATTTCTCTAAACGTTTCATTGCTTGACAACTTAGCAGCACAATGAGGGTAACCATCTTTGACACAATGACTGCTGTTTTCAGTCAGTTCACTGTTTCAGAACTGATGGTGTATGACAACAGTTCACTGGCAGCGATTTAAAGATACTTGTACTAACTCAGGAATGACCCATATCACATCATAATCCCATTATCCAGGCTTAAATGATCTAGCTGAACATATACTGCACACTATTAAATTAGTAATCATCATGTCTCGAGCAACAAACTAAGATTTTTGCACTGCCTTACTAAATTTTCATGTAACACGAATGGACAATGTGCTATGTTAGGAGGAATTTTGGGAATGACATGAGTTTACCTGTAAATCCACATGAAGCTTCAGCCTCGAATAGAATGAGGTAGAGAGTTAATTAACTTCATAAACAATAATCATAGAAGTCATTTAAAATTAATCCTCATTTATTTGAGTCAATAGAGTAATCAGGTTCAAAGAAAAATTAGTTGAACTGTGTAAGTGCACTCAGCAGAGTTTCTGTAACAGTGCCATGTGTTAATCCAGCATTACCCCTGAGATCTTATTTGGGAACGGAGTGACGGGAGGACCGCATGCCATGCCCAGAAAGACAAAGCAATGAGATTTCATCAAGAATGGGAAGGAAGCACAGGCCTCAGAGAAGAGGTTGGATAGCATCTCGGAAGATAGGAAATGGTGAGACTACGGTAACAGGTGCCTTGCCAGATTTGGAATGTGAAAAAAGGTATTTGTCAAAAATAAACATTTTCGTAATTCGAGTGATGTGCTGCCTTCATCTCTTACAATATACAACTTTCTGATAAAGGTAAAAACAATGACTGCAGATGCTGGAAACCAGAGTCTAGATTAAAGTGGTGCTGGAAAAGCACAGCAGGTCAGGCAGCATCCGAGGAGCAGGAAAATCGATGTTTCGGGCAAAAGCCCTTCATCAGGAATAGAGGCAGAGTGCCTGCAGAGTGGAGAGATTCCTGAAACGTAGATTTTCCTGCTCCTTGGATGCTGCCTGACCTGCTGTGCTTTTCCAGCACCATTCTAATCTCGACTCAGCTTTCTGATAAAGCCTCATTGAGTTAAAGTGATACCTTGGAATCCTTTCTGGAGTGAACTCTCCCAACCTTGGCTCAATAAGCAATCATTGAATTGTACCTTGAGGTTCCTGAAAATATTTTGTAAAATAATCTACTACAGCAATTTGCATCATATGTAGGGTATTGTACTGGATCATCAGAAAGACTCTAGAAAGAGGGTGAGCATATTTTATTTACCACCAGTAATTATTGCAGTAAGGCTGGCAACAATCTGGTTGAGTATTATAAGAATCTGAAGGAGTACTTGGGACAGGAAGTGCCAAGGGAAGCCCATGAGGGCTATGCAAAATACAGACTGTACAATCCAAAATGGGTCTAAGGGAATGAAATCTGCTTGGGACAAGCTGCACTGGGACTGGCTCAGACTAGCACAGCACTAACCGTTGTGAGGCGAGGAACAAGAGTAGTCCATATCCACACTGGAGTAACTCTACTGGGGCTGGGGAAAGTTCTGGAAAGCTATGCAGGCACAGGCAAGGGAACATTTCTTATACAAGCTATAAGAGCTGTGAAGATTTGAGAATTAATTGCATATGGCCAGGCTGGAGAATGCTTGGTGGAAAGAAAAAGGAAAAGATTATGACTTTGAAAATTGAGCCGGGAGCTCCATCACAATATTCATAACAGAATGACAAGCAAAATTAGTTATGAAAATGCTGAGCAGAAAAGCTGGTTGATGGGTTAACACAAGGACTGAGAGCAGAATTGAATAATATAGTCACTAATCAATATTTACAACTAGTTAGATAAATGCTTGGGAAGGGAATGGCAGATGGCTACAGCTTGTAGCAAATATATTGAGCACAGAGTGGGGGAGCCACCCAATATGGTAAAATGCCACCCACAATCACCCTACATTTGGAGTCATTAACCCTATGGTCCTTGTATAATAACTAGTAACACTAGTAGTTCCAGGAAATGGGATACAACTAAAAGCAAAAGAGAATAAAAATATCATTATTTTAGCTTTCCATAATGCAGAAGAGAGTTAATATATCATGAAATTGCAAGTTAGTGGCTGCAGCTAGTGTCAGTGAGGATAAGGTAACAATCGTTGAAAAATGGAGAGAAGACATTCACCCTCCTTATAATGAATATTAACTGCCCACTGCACCATAGTACAAGAAGGTGGTAACATACCCTATAGTTAGAAAGAAGTCAACAAAAATTAGGATATTGTTCACAAAACATCTGTTCAAATTTCTGGAAATGGTATGAACTATATTTTTCAATTTTAACTGGAAAATAAGTTTTTATGTTGTACAAGCTCAAGTCATTATCTCAAAGAGATAATTTCATTTTGGAAGACAATTAATTTAAATTTAAAATTTGGGATAAGAAATATTCTAAATATATAAAAGTGCTGTTGTTGGTTTGTTCTCAAAACATGGATTAACTAGTTTGGTAAACATTTAATTGAACTCCATTTTGAAAAACGTCAAAAAGAAAATATGGAAAATGTAAAGGTACAAGATATATGCTTCTATTGTGAAGGTTATCTCGGAAATACTGAAAGGGTTTTGAGACAATAGGAAACAAATTGAAAAATCCAAGAACGGCCTATGAAAATTTAAAAAGTCAGTTTAAAAATTATCAGAAGGTTTCTTTGGTTTTGATTTGTCAAAATGTTGCAAGGTTTGAGTTATAAACAACAGCAGGGTAGTCAAGGATGTTTTTCACAAGAGGTTAAGAGGTGACGTAAAATCATGAGGGGTATAGATAGGGTTAATAGATAGGGTTAATTGATAACCATTTCCGAAAATAGGATTGATAACTCATTTTATGCAATTTACTATTTCAAGCACAGCTGGAAAAATCGTATGAATCGTATGAAGCAGTAAGTGATCTAATATATGAATAATCTTTTGATTGCCTTCGAAGCCATTAAGCAATACATAGGGCTTTACTGAATATCCTTGAGCAACTGAATTTAAAAGTCAGCCCAAGTAAAAGGGAAATTTCCTGCAGTCTAAAGACACATTAAAACTGTCAAGGTCTGTGAACAGATCAGTGGGATTATTTAGTTATTGTAGGACCATTTGTGTAGAACTTTGTTAAATCACTGCACCCCAATAAGAATTGACAAAAGGAGGTTGAGCTAAAGGTGTTGCATTAGTTATAGTTCTTTAAGCAGTATATGTCAGCCACAAGAATGAATATACACATTAGTAGTCTGAGAAAGGTGACAAGTTCAATAGGGAACATATTATGTGAATCTGGAATATTTTGAGAAGTGAAATGTGCAAAGAAATTTAGCTATTTACTTTTACTTTAGGAAACCTGAGATACTCAATTGCAAAAAAAAAGTTAACAAAGATGGTTAGTGTTTGTGATTAAGTAGAAATGTTTGATTTCCTTTTAGAATATTGTGAGAATAATTTAGCAAGATAGTGACAGGAAAATGAACTTTGAACGTGAATAAACCACCTTGGAATAGCTCAATGGAATATTTCAAAGGAAGCTTGTGTAGATAGAGCAAATTAATTCACAGCTTTCTCTTCGAGACTTGTGTAACCTTGGTCAAGAAATTTTAAGAGAATGCGATTGGATGATTTGACCACCACCCAAACATTAGGATCAAGTGGGGAGGGTGCAGATGCTCTCAATTTTCAATTTTTTGATCTGAAGAGCAAGTTTCAATGATGAGGCACTGACACATACTCTATGAAGAAACTGGTTTTAAAACCATGAAAAAAAAGTGATACAGGTAAAGGGAGAACTGAGGAATCTGTCAAGTTTATTTGATTAGATAATTAAGACATTTGTGCTTAAGCACCATTCATAAGGGATCCTTAAAATAAATTGAAATGTTGGGTATTAATTATCACATCTAAGATGTTACTGCACTCCAAATATTTAAAAGGACTTCATCTGAATGAAATAATGAATAAAGATATGAAAATAAAAGCTGATGATTGCAATCAAGGATTTAATAGAAGCTGTGATGACTGATGCAGGAGTTGGGCCTGAGGAGCAAAATATGGTGAAGTTGCGCGGAGACATTAGGTGACCAGTGGGAGCATACAGATAACTTTGTTTAAAAAAAACTACCACAGTGCTGACTATCCCCAGCACAACAATATGTTCAGAAGACAAGTGTGAATGACCTTGTTCATTAACAATTGCCTATGGATTTCATAACATTGGTCATTCTCCTTCAAATTTCGAGGAGAATAAAAGACATACTTCTCCAGAGAGACATATGATCACCAGATCAGGACAAGTTCCCAAACTTCCAAAATATTCCATTAAAATTTGAATTGTTAACCCTATAAACTGTGTTTCATCTGTTTGTGTAATAAGGATGTTGCCAAGGTTGGAGGGTTTGAGCTATAGGAAGAGGTTGAATAGGCTGGGGCGGTTTGCCCTGAAGGGTTGACCTTATAGAGGTTTATAAAATCATGAAGGGCATGGATAAGATAACTAGACAAAGTCTTTTCCCTGGGATGGGGGTGTCCAGAACTAGAGGGCAAACTGGCCCTAAAACCCTTCAACTTAGATCTTTCGGAGTCTGAGTCTTTTATGACCTCTCTGAAAAAAAAAAGGACAACTTAACCATGTTAAAGAAGCAGCTTCATCACAATAGGTTTACGGTGAGAGGGGAAAGATTTAAAAGGGACCTAAGGGGCAATGTTCTCACACAGAGTGTGGCACGTGTATGGAATGAGCTGCCAGAGGAAGTGGTGGAGGCTGGTACAATTGCATTATTTAAAAGGCATCATGATGGGTACATGAATAGGAAAGGTTTAGAGGAATATGGGCCAAATGCTAGCAAATGGGACTAGATTAATTTAGGATATTTGGTCAGCATGGACGAGTTGGACCGAAGGGTCAGTTTCCATGCTGTAAATCTCTATGAGTCTATGGTAACACTTGCATGTACACAACCATTTAAAGCAGTTTAGGGGTGATATTTTTTGGCATTCGTGTGTTATGTCTCTCAGTTAATATATCAGTGCACATTTAAGAGGCATGTTCATGATATCATCACTGAATCATAGAATGTAACCTGAGGATATGAAAATCTCAGACTCCATCTTAACAGGGTTGCTCGGAGCATGCTGCTCAGCTGGAAGCATGGTATTCATTGAAACTGAATAGCCTAATGTTATCCCAAACAGCGAAGTATCTCTGAATAAAATATTAGTGAGCTGTAACAAACATGTGTTGGCTCTTTCAATACCATGTTATACATATTGTAACTTCATATGTTAAAAGGGTTAATAAAAGGATTATGACACTAGGTAATAAAGCTAATCTGATGGCAAGCATACATCACAACTCCTCTAGAGAGCAAGGAGAGAGGTTATGAGAGATTTCCTTATCTTGCAAGTTGTTGGATCATGAAGTTCTTCGCTGGTGTTGAAGCAGGCACTGTATGCACTTATAGCTGCAGTGTGTTTAACTCTGGGCACTGGCTGAAATACCATTGTCCAGCAATGACATCTTAACTGGCACCAAACACAATCAAAGAAATGATACATGCATGAAAACAACAGCTCATTGACAAGGAACAAATGAGCTGTTGTATGATGTTGTGAATAGTAGACATTTCTGCACCCACAAAGTTTCCATTGTCGATTCCATTTACATAATTTTACTTCTTTTTAAGAAGTGAACTGCCCTACAATTAAATAAAATTTAGCATGGTGAATGACTGACTATCCACAAGGGAGATTTGTGAATTCAGAAGTTCAGACAGCAATGGCAGTACACTATACTTATCTTGGGCTGAGGTTGTCAATTCAAGTTAAAAATGTTTCTGGATATTCCAGCAATGATCTCTTGCCTCCAAACACCTAGCCAACATATTCCCACAACTAGTCACCAGAAATGTGCAGTCCCAAGCACAACATCTATGCATGTCAATTAGAAAGCAAATAGACTCTTTGGATGGAATTTTATAGAGGTCTAAACAACATGGGCTATGGTGAGAAACGTAGCAGAATCATGTGAAAAGTCCAACGAGGCTTATCTTGAAGTTGGGGAAAAACTCGTTGAATCTTTTAACTACCCACTGTATCTTTTAATTACATTCTGGGCATTGAGGCATGATTTATGTGAAGCAGTGGTGAATTACTGGTTAAAAGCCCTTATTGCATTCTGACTCTATTAACTCCACAACTCCTCTCATTAATATGTTGCTTTCTATTGTACCATCTGCCATTAAAAAAAAACTAGACATCAAGAACTCTTGAAGTCAGAGCAGGTCTGTGACAATTTCAGCTCATCTCTTGCTCCAAAGGACACTGGGTACCAACACCTCAGGACATGCTGCATGGGCACTAACCACGCATGTTCCTCAAAGACGCATATTACGTCCAACATGTGCCACTACTCTCACACAGGGGTATAGTGTCTACAAAAGATGATGCAACAATGGGTCAAGCCTCCCTCAACACCACTTTCCCCATCTAGATGGCATGAGATACAGGGGACCATCACCACCTGTAGCTTCCCCTCACAGCCACTCGCCATTCTGACTTAAACCATACCGTCACTCCAGGACTGAAATCCTGGAACTCCCATCCCAACAACACCATTGGTCAATCAGTAAATTGTCTGCAGTGGTGCAAGAAAGTGGCTTACCACCATTTTCTTTCTCAAGGGCCAGTGGGGATGGGCAATAAGGGCTGACCTTGCTAGCAATGCCCACACCTAACCCCAGTCTGTTGAAGATTTTTTTTATAAAAGTTCTGGGAAGTCATCAGTCACTGTTGCAAAGCTACAAATGCTGTGTTGACCTGAAACAGGTTATAGGGTCTTGCAGTTTGTTTTGTATGCTTTTTAATAAATGTTTCTACTGATTTTGATTTTGTTAGCTAGTTGAATTGGCATAAACTGAGAGATGAAATCTCAATATGTGAGGATTTACCTGCAAAGCAGCCTTTTAAATAGTGCTTCTATGCTGATATACCATGATTCTCACAAAATCTGAGACTCAGGATCCCAAGATGGTGACACACCATAGTTTGTTGTGTTACAAAGATTCTATTGGCAGAGGGCCATCAACTGCCCATATCAAAAAGATTACAATTTCAAGGGGCCGAAAAATCCTCTGTTTGTTCATCAGCAATAACTGGAGTGTCTGTGTCTGATTCTCTGAGTCTGCCTTTTGTATCTCTAGGTGTGGGAAGCTATCTAATTCTGACAGTCTCTGATCCCACAGCTCCAGTATATGGATGGGACTAATTTCCTTTATAAGGCAATTAAGAGACTATTAAATTGTTCAAACTTATTGAGTTTTGAGAAGATTTGTAACACAGGTTGAGGTTCTGGATGTAGGTTTGCTCACAGAGCTGGAAGATTCATTTTCAGATGTTTCGGCACTATACTAGGTTAACATCATCAGTGAGCCTCCAAATGAAGCTTATATCTTTGTATGTGTCTGCAGAACTGTTATGTTGATAAAGACATCTCTCCAAAATATATCATTGCAGGAAGTCTGTAAAACAGTTATATTGTTGAAGCTACTGACTGTTGTTCCAGATGTTTACATGTGGTTGTTTTATCTTTCCTGCTGTTATATTCCGTGATGTCAAACATCTAAATAAAAGACAAGGGATACATAAGGCCCTTCACAGTCTTTTGGACTCAATAGTTTGCTCAATAAACTTAGATTGTAACCTCTATCACCTCTTGGTTTTCTTTTCCTTTATTTATTTTCCCCTTTTTATTTACCTTTTCTTAGCTTTTGAATGCCAGTTATTCAGTATCCTGATATTCCTACCTTCCTCTGCAGATTTTCTGCTTCACTACTTTTCTCATGAACATTCATTGTGGTCTTGCACCATGAAACATTTTGTCATCCCACTATCCCCTCCGTCACAGCCTTTTTATTTCTTTTCAGACTCTGATTTTTCTCCAGTTTTCTATGATAGTTAATTTGCTGACTGAGTCTGCAATCAGCCACCATTCCGACAGAGATTAAAGATAGCACCAGTCAGATTAGATCCTAAAAGCTAGCACAGTTGGACTAATAAGATTGTCCAAATGTCACTTAGAGCCAATGTATCATTTTATGCACAGGATGACCGTGCATAATACTTCAATGATTTCTCCTCCACAATATTAATGGCAAGATATGTTATCATTTTTCAGCCAAGATTGTGGTGAGATTAACTGCTCTCCCTTTCTAGATGTAAAATCTCAATGTTATTTGCTCTTCAGTCCACATTTTTTGCAACTATTAACACATAAAATATCCAAAGCTTTGGGGAAAAGAAAACATGTAAACTGGAAGCTATTGGAGAATTTTTAACTCCTGTTGTAACTTTCCATTTTAATTTACTTGTCCAACAAATTCATTCGCTCACTTTTTTTTTGTCATTGCATTCACTGAAGGCATTTCCTCAACCTTTCAAGGAAACAAACAGTTCCTCATCCTTCTTGTGGCTCCCTCACATAGCTATTTTAATATGTATCCAACAAACAATAGGCCAGCCTGATCCAAATATCTCTCAATGAAATATCCAGCAGAGGGCAATAGAGTTCCAAAAACGTTCACTATTCAATTAAAGCAATAGTGGCTTGTATACTATAGAATTGGCAGCAGACAGGCAGACCATGCATACAGTATCCTTCAGTAGGCTGAATACATTCTGTGGCTAGAGCAACTGAGCACATTGTTACCAGCCAGAATAACATTGCCATTTGATACTTTTTTTTGTTTCATTTGGAGTTTATATTTGCAACCTCTTTGAAAAGAGGGCATTTCTGTGAATTTGATTCTCACTTGATGACAAGATCATCTCGAGACATGTTTAACTGATTGTGTCTATGTGAAGCACATGTGTACATTCTTAAATATGAGCTGTTATTGTTAGTTGAACGGAAACAGGTCATTCAGCCTGGCAAATTCGGAATGATATAAACTGTGAAATCAATGAAGAAAAGAAGGGTAGGGGTAATCCTGAAAGGTTGCGAAAAGTTAAAGTTGGACAGGAACATAAAACACAGCATCAGTGTTTTGACTGTGTAGTTACAATTGTATATATTACATAATAAGGCTAATCAGACTTTCTGAAAATAGACACTGTACCTAAAAATAGTTGCAAGGCGTCACGTGTTGATTTCCCACAGCCAAAAAAGGCAAGCGGCTGTATATTGTCTCAACATCCAACATAAAGGGAGCCATTTATAATTCAAGTAATCCTTGGATAACATAATGAACCCTTTTTAAAGGTCTGCAAATTTAAAGATTTTGAGGCTAAAATATGAACAGGGACTAGAAGAATTGGCAAAGGGAATTCCAGCATAATTGACATTGTTTTATGGAACCATAATGCATCAAAAGTTAACATAGCAGCCATATTATGTTCATTTTGCATAAGACTGAATGGTACTTCCTTTTAAAGGAGTACAGCAAGGTCTGTGAAACAAAGTCGGAGAGACTGTTCTTAGCTCAAGAGAGAAAGGCTTTCAGAATTTAACTATGGTTCTGTGAAAAGAGTCCAGGCTGTCTACAAATGCCATAACTGCAGAACCTCTGAGGAACAAGAAAATGTCACACTTTCAAAAAGCTGGCTCTACCTGTACAAACAATTCTGCCCACCATCCTCACTCCATGGCCCCTATTATTAAATACAGAAGGGATTCGACGTTGTTGAATTCTAACTGCATGCGTGTAATCTCTTCATCATCAGAAAGAGAATCTAGAAACAAGTAATAGGCCTTCAATAAAAAAGGGCTGATTTTACTTTTAGCTCATTATCTACTTTTATCCATATCTACTTTTAATCTTTGTTTCTGTATTTTACCTAATGATTGTACAGTAATTTTTAGTTTGCATTTTTTAGTCATGGAAATTTAAGAGACGAACTTTAGATTATGCTTTAGGCTAAAGCTTTGCTATTGGTTATTATTACATTAGAGCACTCAATCGTAACTAAAAAGGAAGAGATAAGCTAAAATAAATTCATAGTTCACTAAACATGCTTCAGACATGCATGGTGTGGTCAGCTTCCATCTCAACACATTATATTCTCTCTGATCTAAGCTTATTTCACTTTTATCCATTTTACATCTTTTTGACCATTTAAATTCCCCAACCCATATCCACAACCACTCCCTGAATGTTGCCATCTCTCATGACCCAGCCACGCATTGCAATGGTCACAGATAAGGCCAACACTTTTTATTTGGTCCAAACACTCACCTCCCACATTCTTCCTGCACCAACTCCCACTCCTCCCCAATCTGACCTCTATCTGGACAGGGATGAAAAAAGCCATCCGAACAGTTCACTTACTGCCAAACTTTCAAAGTTACAACTCTTGTGCTTTTGGCCATCATGAAATTCAGGACATTTGGCTCCCAATCAGTTCAAACATCAGCCATTTACCAATATGACTCTCAACTCAAAGGAAAGTAGACTTGAATAGATGTTACAGAGAGCAGGTTTAAACATTCACTGTCAGATGTGGATAGACTACAAAAAGCACCCCAGATTCTGGTACCATCTTCCATGAATACTCACAATTCTGGCATCCTCCTGGAATTCAAAGAAAACTCCAACTCTATTTGTTTATTGAAAATCATTTGAAAATCCCAATCCCCATTTCTTCATTTCCAACAATTGCACAGATTCCTTTCCACAAAAATTGAGGCCATCCAAGCAGCTGCCTCACTTTCTTCCTTCCCCTTGTCTGCAGGGCCAAATCCTTCCAAAAGAATTCACCTGCTCCAGTCTTGCATTTTCATTTTTATCTACTTTTCTCCTGTTTCCTCTATGCCCTCTCTGAGCTCATGTTGTCCATGATTCCCACTTCCTGCTTCCTCAAGCATATGCATGAGGTATTTATCTGTCGCATAGAATTCTTGTTCCAAGATCCTGTGAGCACAAACTTCTTCAGTTATTTGGCTCCATCATCTGTCCAATAGTCAGGGGAGGCAGGGACAAAGCATAGAACGAGTAGGGCTGATAAATTAAACTGCATTTGTTTCAATGCAAGGGGCCGAACAGGGAAGGCCAATGAACTCAGGGCATGGCTAGGAACATCGGACTGGGATATCATAGCAATTACAGAAGCATGGCTCAGGGATGGACAGGACTGGCAGCTGAATGTTCCAGGATACAAATGCTACTGGAAAGATAGAAAGGCAGGCAAGAGAGGAGGCGGAGTGGCGTTTTTGATAAGGGATAGCATTACAGCTGTACTGCGGGAGGATATTCCTGGAAATACATCCAGGGAAGTTATTTGGGTGGAACTGAGAAATAAGAAAGGGATGATCACCTTATTGGGATTGTATTATAGACCCCCTAATAGTCAGCAGGAAATTGAAAAACAAACTTGTAGGGAGATCTCAGCTATCTGTAAGAATAATAGGGTGGTTATGGTAGGGGACTTTAACTTTCCAAACATAGAATGGAACTGCCATAGTGTTAAGAGTTTAGATGGAGAGGAATTTGTTAAGTGTGTACAAGAAACTTTCTGATTCAGTATGTGGATGTACCTACTAGAGAAGGTGCAGAACATGACCTAATCTTGGGAAATAAGGCAGGGCAGGTGACTGAGGTGTCAGTGGGGGAGCACTTTGGGGCCAGTGACCATAATTCTATTAGATTTGAAATAGTGATGGAAAAGGATAGACCAGATCTAAAAGTTGAATTTCTAAATTGGAGAAAGGCCAATTTTGATAGTATTAGGCAAGAACTTTCAAAAGCTGATTGGGGGCAGATGTTCGCAGGTAAAGGGACGGCTGGAAAATGGGACGCCTTAAAAAATGAGATAACGAGAATCCAGAGAAAGTATATTCCTGTTAGGGTGAAAGGAAAAGTTGGTGGGTGGTAGGGAATGCTGGATGACTAAAGAAATTGAGTGTTTGGTTAAGAAAAAGAAGGAGGCATATCTCAGGTATGGACAGGATAGATCGAGTGAATCTTCGAAGAGTATGAAGGCAGTAGGTGTATACTTAAGAGGGAAATCAGGAGGGCAAAAAGGAGACATGAGAAAGCTTTGGAAAGTAGAATTAAGGAGAATCCAAAGGGTTTTTACAAATACTTTAAGGACAAAAGGTTAACTAGGGAGAGAATAGGTCCCCTCAAAGATCAGCAAGGCAGCCTTTGTGTGGAGCTGCAGAAAATGGGGAGATACTCAATGAGTATTTTACACCAGTATTTACTGTGGAAAAGGATGTGGAAGATATAGATTGTAGGGAAATAGATGGTGACATCTTGAAAAATGTCCATATTACAGAGGAGGAAACACATAAAACTGGATAAATCCCCAGGACCTGATCAAGTGTACCTAAAACTCTGTGGGAAGCTAGAGAAGTGATTGGGCCTCTTGCTGAGATATTTGTATCATTGATAGTCACAGGGTAGGTGCCGGAAGACTGGAGACTGGCTAACGTGTTGCCCCTGTTTAAGAAGGGTGGTAAGGACAAGCCAGGGAACTATAGACAAGTGAGCCTGATGTGAATGGTGAGTAAATTGTTGGACAGAATCCTGAGGGACAGGATGTACATGTATTTGGAAAGGCAAGGACTGATTAGGGATAGTCAACATGGCTTTGTGTGTGGGAAATCACGATTCACAAACTTTATTGAGTTTTTTGAAGAAATAACAAGGAGAATTGATGAGGGCAGAATGGTAGACATGATCTATTTGGACTTCAGTAAGGCATTCGACAAGTTTCCTCATGGAAGACTGATTAGCAAGGTTAGATCTCATGGATACAGGGAGAACTCACCATTTGGATACAGAACTGGCTCAAAGGCAGAAGAAAGAGTGTGGTAATGGAGGGTTGTTTTTCAGACTGGAGGCCTCCGACCATTGGAATGCCATAAGGATTGATGCTGGGTCCACTACTTTTCGTCATTTATGTAAATGATTTGAATGTGAGCATAAGATTCAGATTTAGTAAGTTTGCAGATGACACCAAAATTGGTGACTGTAAAGAAGGTTACCTCAGATTACAACAGGATTTTGATCAGATGGGCCAATGGGCTGAAAAGTGGCAGATGGAGTTTAATTCAGATAAATGCAAGGTGCTGAATTTTGGGAAAGCAAATCTTAGCAGAACTTATACAGTTAATGGTAAGGTCCTGGGGAGTGTTACTGAAAACAGAGACCTTGGAGTGCAGATTCATAGCTCCTTGAAAGTGAAATCACAGGTCGATAGGATAGTGCAGAAGGTGTTTGGTATGGTTTCCTTTATTGGTCAGAGTATTGAGTACAGGAGTTGGGAGGTCATGTTGCACTTGTACAGGACATTGGTTAGGCCACTGTTGGAATACTGCATGCAATTCTGGTCTCCTTCCTATTGGAAAGATGTTGTGAAACTTGAAAGATTTACAAGGATGTTGCCAGGGTTGGAGGATTTGAGCTATAGGGTGGGGCTGAACAGGCTGGGGCTGTTTTCCCTGAAGCATCGGGGACTGAGGGGAGACATTATAGAGGTTTACAAAATTATGAGGGGCATGAATCAGATTAATAGACAAAGTGTTTTTCCCTGGGATGGGGGGGCAGTCCAGAACTAGAAGGCATAGGTTTAGGGTGAGAGGGGAAAGATATAAAAGAGACCTAAGTGGCAACTTTTTCATACAGAGGGTGGTACGTGTATGGAATGAGCTGCCAGAGGAAGTGGTGGACGCTGGTACAATTGCAACATTTAAAAGGCATTTGGATGGGTATATGAATAGGAAGGGTTTGGAGGGATATGGGCCGGGTGCTGGCTGGTGGGACTAGATTGGGTTGGGATATCTGGTTGGCATGGACGGGTTGGACCGAAGGGTCTGTTTCCATACTGTGCATCACTAGGACTCTATAACTTTGAGCAAATGCATACAGTGTTAGGGGTGAAGCTTCTGCATGTTGATCAGCTCATGGGAAGTTGCATCGCTGCAGTTAAACACTTGCAGTATTAAGCCAAGAAAGGCAGTCACACTGGCTGACACCAACAAACATAACTGGGGCGGGAAAGTGGGACTGAACTCAAAAATGAGCTCAACTGAAAAGGCCATCCTTTGCGGTTGTTTTGTTTTCACATGGAAGCCTTTGTTATCTGAGTTGTATGTTCTCCTCATTGTACTGAAAGGTCAATCAGCTGAGCGTTGTAGCTCATTTTAAGCTTTTAAGTGTGAACTCTGGCAGATGTGTGAGAGTCAGTATCACAGTGTGCCAAACATGCTACACTGGTAGCTGCAATGGAGTGACAGATTTTGATTGCAGATAAGCCACTTGATCACAATTCCCAGCACCCTAACTCCTTTCTGAATGTCCTGTGCATGGCAACCTTACAATGATAATTCATAATCATAGGACAATGATGCAATGATTGGACAGTAGTACACATCCTGGAAAAGCACAACCAATTATTTATGCTCTTGTGGCACTGGGGTCAGGCTCTCTTCAACTGCCCATGGACATTGCTCTGCGTCTTCTATCTGGCCTGACTTTGTCAATCGGGATGGCCTACTGTAGCCACGCCTAGGGTAAAAGGACTTCTCTTCTCTCATGCACAGTTTTCGGGAGAACCTCTCAGGAAGCATTACTGAAGTATAACACCACTTTTTGCCATCTCTGACATCTCTGGGGTGGGTCGGGCGATGAGCAGAGGTTGAAAATGCTCCTAGGATACAAAAAAGTGAAGTGCTGTCCAGGTGCCTTTTAAATCGGACACAAAGGTCCTGACAGGTTTTAGAACTTCTTGCCACAAAATCTGATTTTTTAACTGTGCCTGCACATGTAATGAGTTAAGAAGAATCCCAGCATGTGAAGAAACCTGGTCTGTTCTCGAGAGGAACCCCTATCTGCTTTTAGTCTAGATCCAATCTTGATTTTTCTGCCAATGTATACAGTTTCTCCTTATCTACTCTTTTCAATTCCCTCATGATTTGGAAGATCTCTAACAAATCTCCTCTCACCATTCTCTTCTCTTGGAAGGACACCTCATGTAACCAACACCCCTCAAACTCTGAACTCAATTCTCATAAATCTTTTCGGCACCTTTCCTTTTGCCTTCACATTCTTTCTAAATTGTGGACATTAGAATTTAACACAAAATGCCAATTAAGGGTCAAGCAGATTAATTGATACCCAGTTAAGGAATAACGACCAATTCATACTCCACTATATAAGTGTCAATAATCAATTATGAAGGAATGTATATCTCAGTAGGTCATGAAATATTTGCCTGAATTCATCATTAACTCCTGCTTGAACCAAAGTCCCACCTTAAGAAAATTGCTCTCATCTAATTCCCATTTCACTCCATGATGCAATCTATTCAAAGTGATGTTCCTCAATGTGGACATAGGGTTTAATTAACATACACATGGACCTCAGAAATATGCCATGATGTAATTGTGACCTCAGTAGCATTGATATGGACTCTGCTAGAGGGTTGGAACTAGAGCAGCTCTAGACAGAAATGTAAATATTATCATGTATGTATTGTTAACAATTACTGTTTGAACAAACACCTTGAGGTCTAGTTTGAGCTTAACTGAAGAATAAATGGAACATTACCAAAAAGCCAAAACATGAAGCATGTAATCTACAAATCAAATGTAATATTTAATGCACATAATGGATTTTGTCCTTTAAATAGCATTGGAAAGCATGAATAATTAAATATAATATGTAACCTTGTTTCACTGCCTATTTTACAACCATTCATCTGCCTATATTTTTCCATTCTACTTTCAAATTTCATGTCTATGTATGTAATTATGTCATTTGCCATTGGTGGCACTATAAGACCAGAGATGGTGTATGTTGCAGTTTGAAAAGTTCAAGTATGGTTTCTATTATAAAAGTAGATTTAGGAATTACAAGGTAAAAATAAATTACAAGAAATGCATTCAAAGTTAAGATTTTGTATTTACAAATGTACTGTTGAATGTACGAGGTTGATGTTTATTGCATTCTGCCACAATCCACGTCTTTGAAAATTAGTTCCTGTCACACTGAAGGATCAGATAGAACCATTTCCTTTTTGTACATATGTACAAGAGGAGGCCACACAGTGCCTTGAATCTGGTCATCATTCAATAAGATCATGGTTGGTCTCCATACTGATTCAAACCAATAATCCTTGCCTAATGCGGTTAATACAGAGAATTACAATGACTCAATTTGTTGAAGTGGTGTAAGTTAGTCAGTGTGAGTACTGAGAAAGGATTCCTAGATGAATTTTAAAAAGCTGGGTCCATGAAAGAACTGGAAACGATATCACTGAATGTGAGCTACAGAAATTTAATTATATAAATGATGGAAATTATGACAAACACATATATCCACCACTACCATGCTCCACCCCCACCCCCCACTCCCCCGTCCATTGGTGAAGGTACTGTTTACTCTTGTATTAACCACTTGAAATCATGCACCCATATTTTTATTTCTTCTCCTTTAAAGAATGCAAACTGGTTGAGATGAGGTTCTGTGTACTAGATTTATTTCATTGTGGTGGAATGGGCCTGGAAGAAGAAATTAGTGCCTTGACTGAAGAACCGCATAAAGGACATGAGAATCAAAGCAAAATGGGAAAATATTAATCAAGGCACAGATTTTTGACTAAGTCTGCAAAGTAACTTTTAACGAATATGCTGGAGTTGTGAGAATATTGCCGGCTGATTGTTCCTTTAAATAAGTCCTCTTGACTCTGACATTAAAGGAGAAAGGAAATTTGGAGACAACATCTTAGATAGGTTTCTATGTTTAGTCAAGCATGGTCTTGAAGAAGGGATCCAGAGAAAATTCATCTGGTGATGGCTTAAATCAATTAGGTGGACTGATACCAGGCATTACGTTGTTGGGCACCAACACAGTAGGGAATGAGTATAAAGAAAAGACTTGGTTCACAACTCACTGCTACAGACAGTTTGGGAAAGATTGGTCAACTGCTCCAGATGGTGTGTCAACATTGACCACCTGAAACCAACACTGGTCCACAGGATTTCTAACCAAGAAGTGCCATGAGCATTATTGCTCAGTATTTTAATCAAGGTGTAGCAAATTAAGTGGAATCATGCCCAGGTTGTTGTATGTCATTGGTATCTGGGCAGAACCTTGAGACACCATGAGGGAATCTTATACTTAATCCTATTGTGCACAATTTGAATACAACAATTAATATATTTTTGTTTAAATGGATCAGGTGGGAAATTAGTGCAAGTATTAATCAATGTTCTAACAATGGACAAGGGTGGAGGCAAACTTCAAACATTGTGCTGAGGGGTTTTATGTAACGCCAATAGTTACACTGTTCATAAAGTGTTTCATGCTTCAAACAAATATGACAAATTCCATGTCATTCGTATAGCATGCCCTTTTTTAACCATCATAAAGAAATTTATCACATCCCCCAAAGTGCACACAAAATGGTTCAGCTATCAGAACTGCCCACTGCTCTTCCTCAGCTCAGTTCTGAAAAGTAGTTGCCTAATAAAGCCAGTAGCATTCTGTATGAGTGATTAATCAATGAAAGCTTTACTTTGAAGCAAAACGCCTGGAGTCATTAAAGAAACAATTGGGTGCCCATTATATTTTACAGTCTTGTGGGAAGGATGTCTAGGATGAGCTGAATGACCATCCATTCAATACTTATCTGTAGTCTGAAACTGTCAGACAGTGATGCACTTGTAAGGAACAGGAGCTATGTCTCAATGCTGCACTAAATCTTGAATAGAAATGAATATATAAGTGCACTTTACAAAAATCTGACACTTATACTGTTAAGCTATAGAGATTTATATAATTGAAGAAGAGGACAACATGAATATTCAGATGACTGTATACAATTTAGAGAAACCTGGTTCATTGATTCCCTGGGTCTTATGGAGTAATGCAATGAATTTTTCACTGGATTTGCAATCTTGATCTTGAGGCTCCCAAGTTTACACCTACCAGGAGGACATCTAATGGTGCAATCTTCCCAGAGAAAGACTCGTAAATAGTTGCTCCTGTATTTGTCATTAATAATCCAGCCCACTTCAGAGCTGTAGGTAAACAATTCAGGTCTCTATTCACTGGTGGGAAAATTCTGGTGGATGTAAGTGTATCAGGAAGCTATGCTAATGCAGCTCCCTGCTATTTTCCCAGCTCCACCGACTCCAAATTAATCCCTCTCATCCCACCTCCCTCTACTATCATTAAGCCTTGCATCACAAGACTCAGAATATTCTATCCATGAGCTCATTTCACAATCCTACTCTTACAGCCTGAAATGTGGACTCAACTATAAAGATTAGTAAATACTGGATTAGTGGTGCTGGAAGAGCACAGCAGTTCAGGCAGCATCCAACGAGCAGCGAAATCAACGTTTCGGGCAAAAGCCCTTCATCAGGAATCCTGATGAAGGGCTTTTGCCCGAAACATTGATTTCGCTGCTCGTTGGATGCTGCCTGAACTGCTGTGCTCTTCCAGCACCACTAATCCAGTATTTGGTTTTCAGCATCTGCAGTCATTGTTTTTACCTTATAAAGATTAGTAAGCTTTATTAGAAAACATAGTAATCCAAGTTTCCAGATGTTACAAGTTAGGTGGGAAGAAGAAATGTTCACTCTGCTGTTTCTGCACAGGGGTTGCCAGATCTGCTGAGGTTCCTCAGCAATTTCTGTTTTTATGTGTTTCATACATCTTGAAAATGCATCGCAATTACTTTCTCTATGGATTCCTGGGCCTTACGATGCATGGCTCCTGTTCAAAGTGTTGGTGTCCTAGTCACTGTCCTCATTTTCATTGGAAGAGTGCTGTCATTCACTCAGCACCTCAGCCTACATACAATTGTCTCTTTGCCTGCTTCAGTTGTGCAGAAGTTTGTGTGCCAGAATTATGCACACATTCTATTTGGAGTGTTCTGCAGGGCCCTGCTATGGTGATCCAAGCAACTGAAACTCATCCTGTGGAGTCTGTCATTTGTTCTATGATGGTCCTGATGGAAGAAGGGGCTGTACTGTATCTGTGTTCTGCCGCAGTCAGTAGGTTCCATAAAGGGGTTCGACATTGATAAAATGGAACAATCTTTTTAATTAATTCAGTGCATTATAAGATGATGCTCTCAAGATGACGCGTGTATAGTCTATAGCAGCCACCACCTCGGAGAAGTTAGCAATATTGGAGAATTTCATGCTGTATTGACCATTGACCATGCTGTAGCCCTGACCTTGTCATGGAAAAAAGAGATAGAATGGTGTGATTTTGCACAAATTGCAATTGTAACATCCTTGATACTTCTGAGGTTTGAGGATTGTGAGATCTCACACTGGTCTTCCGTGGATCCTATGTGACAAATCAGTCACATAGAAATTAAGTGCTGCTGTCACCTTGAAGGCTGTAGGAATGGGATGGCCAGTGACCCCTTCAGAGTGAAAGCCCTGCTGCAGGAGAAGACGCAGTTCTGCTGCGGTGTCCTGGGACATCACCAGCCTGTGCCTTTGCTGACCTTCAGTCATCTGGAGGATATGACAATGATGATGGCAGATTCTACCTCTCCACATTTTCTTCTGCATTCCGAGGAGACCTTGTGCTATGGTCTCTCTCTGTGGAGTCTGTGTGCTGTTGTTCCTGATCTTTCTGACACCTTTGGGACTACTATCTTCCCTTGCAATGTTTGTACATGGCTGGTACAACAATGATAGCACCTGCTATTGTTAGATCCTTAAGGATGGATGTACTGATCCATCGCACAGTCCTCCACTCCCTCCACTCCAACCCCAACATCATCATCAAACTAGCAAAGAAGGGGAGTGTTGTGGTAGTTTGGCATACCAACATCTATACTGCTGAAGCCAGGCACCAACTCATGGACACCTCTTCCTACTCTGCCCTCAACCACGACCTCACCTCTCGTCACCAAACCATCATCTTCCAGGCCATCCACAACCTCACCACCTCTGGGGAGCTCCCATCCACAGCTTCCGACCTCATAGTTCAGGAACCCTGCACTGCCTGATTCTCCTACCAAAAATCCACAAACCTGACTGCCCGGTCGACCCATTATCTCAGCCTGCTCCTGCCCCACCGAACTTATCTCTGCATACCCTGACACAGTCCTGCCCCCCTGAGTCCAGGAACTCCTCGCACCACCCAAGCCCTGCACCTCCTCCATGACTTTCGGTTCCCAGTGCCCAATGTCTTATCTTCATCATGGATATCCAGTGCCTTACACATCTATCCGCCATGACGAAAGACTCCAAGCCCTCCATTTCTTTCTCTCATGCCGACTCAACCAATACCCTTCCACTGACACTCTCATTGAACTGGCTGAATTGGTCCTCACCCTCAACAACCTCTCCTTCCAATCTTCCCACTTCCCCCAGACCAAAGGCAGAGCCATGGGCACCTGCATGGGCCCCAGCTATGCCTGCCTCTTTGTCGGGTACGTGGAATAGTCCATCTTCCGCAGCTACACCAGCACCATTCCCCATCTTTTTTCTCCACTACATCAATGACTGTATTGGCGCTACCTCGTGCTCCCACGAGGAGGTTGAACAGATCATCAACTTCACAGACACCTTCCACCCCAACCTTAAGTTCACCTGGACCATCTCAGACACCTCCGTCCCCTTCCTGGATCTCTCCATCTCCTTTTCTGGCAACAGATTCAACATGGACATCCACTACCAACCCAATGGTCCCACAGCTACCTGGACTACACCTCCTCCCACTGTGCCTCCTGGAAAAATGCAATCCTTTATTCCCAATTCGTCTGCCTCCACAGATTCTGCTCCCAGGAGGACCAAGTCCACCATGGAATAACCCAGATGATCTCCTTCTTCAAAGACCACAATTTCCCCTCCCATGTGGTCGACGATGCCCTCCAGCTCATTTCCGCCACTTCTTGCTCATCCGTCCTTGAACCCCATCCCTCTAATTGCTACAAGGACAGAACCCATTGGCCCTCACCTTGCACTCCACCAACCTCCGGATACACCGCATCATCCTCTGCCATTTCCACCACCTACAAACAGACCCTAACACCAGAGATATATTTCCCTTCCCACCCCTATCTGCATTTCGGAGAGAACATTCCCTCTGTGACTCCCTTGTTAGGTCCACACCCCTCCCAACCCACCGTCCACTCCCTGCACCTTCCTCTGCCATTGCAAGAAGTGCAAAACCTGTGCCCACAACTCCCCCGTCAACTCTGTCCAAGGCTCCAAAGGATCCTTCCATATTCATCAAAAATTTACCTGTACTTCCACACACGTCAAATACTGCGTCCATTGTACACGATGTAGTCTCCTCTACATCGGGGAGACAGGATGCCAACTTGTGAATCATTTCAGAGAACATCTCTGGGTCACATGCACTAACCAACCTCATCGCCCTGTAGCTGAATGCTTGAACTCCCCCTCCCACTTTGCCAAGGACATGCAGGTCCTGGGCCTCCTCCATTGCCAAACTCTAACCACACGATGCCTGAAGGAAAAATGCCTCATCTTAGGCCTTGGGACCCACTAACCATCCAAGATCAATGTGGATTTCACCAGTTTCCTAAATATCCCTCCTCCCCCCCTTATCTCAACCCTCCAACCCGCCACTGCCCTCTTGAATGGTCCTACCTGTCCATCTTCCTTCCCACCTATCCGCTCCACCCTGCTCTCTGACCTATCACTTTCACCCCACCTTCATCTGTCTACCACATTCCCAAATATCTTCTCCCCCAGCCCCATAACCCCTACCCCCCATTTATCTCTCAGCCCCCATGGCCCACAAGCCTCATTCCTGATGAAGGGCTTATGCCCAAAATGTCAATTCTCCTGCTCCTTGGATGCTTCCTGACCAGTGTTTTCAGCATCACACTCTTTGTCTCTGATCTCCAGCATTTGCAGTCCTCACTTTCTCCTGATCCTATATGGCAAAGATTACAAATAGAACAGCTTGTCAGTGATGTCACTTCTGAGCAATCATGCCATATGAAGGTTGAACAAAGGTTGTGATGTATTATAACATGGAGCACCACAGCATGGAGGCTTCCCAGATTATAATGCTTCCACATGGACTCCTGACTTATTTCACCTTATGCAGATATATGCAGCACAGGCCATGTGGACAACAACATTTGGAAATTGTAACTGTTCCAAGTCTCCTTCATCATTGCTCCTTACCTGCATTCTGAAGAAAAACAACATGAAACATAAGAGCCACATCCTCACATACTTATCATTCAGTGTGAGGGGATAGCAACTTCAAGGCAGAAATTAGACCTTTGGAAAGTGTTTGAGAATTTATCTTTTTATTTTTAAGTTGCCTTGTGATCACTTCTGTCTATGAAGAGCTTACAACCTCCAACTGTCATGACCAATGGAATGGTAATGATTGCTCTCGGCCAAGATTTGGAACATGCATTTGTTGTCATTGATTGAGCTGCACACGCAGACTAATTTGATGACAGATGTGTCACTTATACGAAGGATGCCTGATGAATGCAATGGCCCCCTGAAGGTCTCACATTACAAAAAATTTTCTATCCTGCTCCTGCAGACAAAACAAAACAAACTTATATTCCACTAATCCAGTATTTGGTTTTCAGCATCTGCAGTCATTGTTTTTACCTTATTCCATCTACTGTCAGGGGTGCAGACAGACAGTTTTCATCCTTGTTGAGCAGTTGAGGTCGAGATCAAAGACGACATTTGACCCAGTTCAAGGTTCTGTGATGGATGCATGGGCTCTGCCTGTTAGTGATGATTACCTCCCATGTGCCTATCCTTTCATGTTTCATTTTTGTATTGCTATATCTATTGATCTCCTGGGTTTTCGGGATTTCCGTGTTTCCATTCAATCATTTTATTTGACAGCTATTATTTCTTCTCAGCACTGGTCATAACACATTACCATACCCAGTAAAATGATCCATTGTTTCCCATCTGTTTCCTCCCCTGCAAACCCCATTGAAGCTGGGTTATGGTGACTGGCAATACTCCCCCCATCCCTGTCTTTTGCAGTTCCATGTGCCTTCCTATTCTGCAATCAGATAGAGTCATAGAGTCATAGAGATGTACAGCATGGAAACAGACCCTTCAGTCCAACCCGTCCATGCCGACCAGATAGCCCAACCCAATCTAGTCCCACCTGTCAGCATCCAGTCCATATCCCTCCTATTCATATACCTATCCAAATGCCTCTTATATGTTGCAATTGTACCAGCCTCCACCACATCCTCTGGCAGCTCATTCCATACACGTACCACCTTCTGCCTGAAAAAGTTGCCCTTAAGTCTCTTTTATATCTTTCCCCTCTCATCCTAAACCTATGCCCTCTAGTTCTGGACTCCCTGCCCCATGGCAAAGACTTTGTCTATTTATTCTATCCATGCCCCTCATAATTTTGTAAACCTCTATAACGTCACCCCTCAGCTTCCGACGCTCCAGGGAAAACAGCCCCAGCCTGTTCAGCCTCTCCCTATAGCTCAAATCCTCCAACCTTGGCAACATCCTTGTAAATCTTTTCTGAACCTTTTCAATTTTCACAACTTCTTTCTGATAGGAAGGAGACCAGAATTGCATGCAGTATTCCAACAGTGGCCTAACCAATGTCCTGTACAGGTGCAACATGACCTTCCAACTCCTGTACTCAATACTCTGACCAATAAAAGAAAGCATACCAAACGCCTTCTTCACTATCCTATCTACCTGCAACTCCAATTTCAAGGAGCTATGAACCTGCACTCCAAGGTGTCTTTGTTCAGCAACACTCCGTAAGACCTTACCATTAAGTGTATAAGTCCTGCTAAGATTTGCTTTCCCAAAATGCAGCACCTCGCATTTATCTGAATTAAACTCCATCTGCCACTTCTCAGCCCATTGGCCGATCTAGTAAAGATCCTGTTGTAATCTGAGATAACCTTCTTCACTGTCCACAACACCTCCAATTTTAGTGTAAAAGGTAAATTTTAGGCACAGTTCAAACTTACTAACTGTACCTCTTATGCTCGATTCCAAATCATATATGTAAATGACAAAAAGTAGAGGACCCAGCACCGATCCTTGTGGCACTTCATTGGTCACAGGCCTCCAGTCAGACAAACAACTCTCCACCACCATACTCTGTCTTCTACCTTTGAGCCAGTTCTGTATCCAAATGGCTAGTTCTCCCTGTATTCCATGAGATCTAACCTTGCTAACCAATCTCCCATGGGGAACCTTGTCAAATGCCTTACCGAAGTCCAAATAGATCACATCTACTACTCTGCCCTCATCAATCCTCTTTGTTACTTCTTCAAAAAACTCAATCAAGTTTGTGAGACATGATTTCCCACGCACAAAGCCATGTTAACTATCTCTAATCAGTCCTTGCGTTTCCAAATACATGCACATCCTGTCCCTCAGGATTCCCTCCAACAACCTTCCCACCACCGAGGTCAGGTTCACTGGTCTATAGTTCCCTGGCTTGTCCTTACCACCCTTCTTAAACAGTGGCACCATGTTCGCAAACCTCCAGTCTTCCAGCACCTCACCTGTGACTATCGATGATACAAATATCTCAGCAAGAGACCCTGCAATCACTTCTCTAGCTTCCCACAGAGTTCTAGGGTACACCTGATCAGGTCCTGAGGATATATTCACCTTTATGCATTTCAAGACATCCAGCACTTCCTCCTCTGTAATATGGACATTTTTCGAGGTGTCACCATCTATTTCACTACTTTCTATATCTTCCACATTTTCTTCCACAGTCGATACTGATGCAAAGTACTTGTTTAGTATCTCCCCTATTTTCTGCGGCTCCACACAAAGGCTGCCTTGCTGATCTTTGAAGGGCCCTATTGTCTCCCTAGTTATCCTTTTGTCTTTAATGTATTTGTAAAAGCCCTTTGGATTCTCCTTAACTCCATTTGCCAAAGTTACTTCATGTCCCCTTTTTGCCCTCCTGATTTCCCTCTTAAGTATACTCCTACTGCGTTTATACTCTTCTAATGATCCACTACATCTATCCTGTCTATACCTTACATATGCTTCCTTCTTTTTCTTAACCAAACCCTGAATTTCTTTAGTCATCCAGCATTCCCTATAGTACCAGGCTTTCCTTTCACCCTAACAGGAATATGCTTTCTCTGGATTCTCGTTATCTCATTTCTGAAGGCTTCCCATTTTTCAGCCGTCCCTTTACCTGCGAACGTCTGCCCCCAAAGGGCTTTTGAAAGTTCTTGCCTAATACCTTCAAAATTGATCTTTCTCCAAATTAGATCTCACCTTTGTTTTAGAAAACGCACTTCTTTATTGTCATTGTCCCCTCACTGACACATCATAATGCATCCCAGTGGATGTACAGGACATTGGTTAGGCCACTTTTGGAATGCCCCATGCAATTCTGGTTTCTCTGCTGTAGGAAGGATGTTGTGAAACTTGAAAGGGCTCTGAAAAGATTTACAAGATGTTGCCAGCATTGGAGGGTTTGAGCTATAGAGAGAGGCTGAACAGGCTGGGGCTGTTTTCCCTGGAGCACTGAAGTTGGCGAGGTGACCTTATAGAGCTTTATAATATCATGAGGGGCATGGATAAGGTAAATACACAAGGTCTTTTCCCCAGAGTGCAGGAGTCCAAAACTAGAAGGCATAGGTTTAAGATGAGAGGGAAAGATTTAAAAGGGACCTAAGAGGCAAGTTTTTCACACAGAAGGTGGTGCGTGTATGGAATGAGCTGCCAGTGGAAGTAGTGGAGGCTAGTACAATTGCAACTTTTAAAAGGCATCTGGATGGGTATATGAATAGGAAGGGTTTAGAGCGATATGGGCCAAATGCTGGCAAATGGTACGAGATTTATTAGTCCCGGCATGGACAAGTTGGACTGAAGGGTCTTTTTCCATGCTGTAAATCTCTATGACTCTATGACTTTTAATTACACTACATGGACTGTCCCTGGACATTTACTACCCAAACCCAAGGCACAGACTGACCTGTGTGGACAGACCTAACTAAGGTCAGCCATGCAAACTCAGATTGCAGTTGCTAAAGCTCCTCTACTTGACTCAGCAGATAAATTGGACTTGATGTACACAAATGATTGAGGCCCAATTACTGGATTATAATAAATTAACTACCAGACTCTGATTGCTCCAAGCATTTGACTGACTATGGGCAACAACTTGGACTGCCCTTGGACGGTGCCCCTGACTGAGTGGGGCCACAGTCTCTAATTGACTATAGTCTCCCTTCATTCGACCATGGACCATTCCTGTTAGATTTCCAGGTATGATTAATTGTTTGAAACATATACAATGTGTTTGCTGTATTAGCAGCTAGAAAAAAATGGAGGAGGAATATACACATAGCATGGTGCCATATATGACTTGTCTGCCCCCATTGATTGTTCAGTAGCAGCAACCGTAACTTGCTGCCTGGCTCACTCTCTGTGCTAAAAGGCGAGACAAAGTTATTGTGAACCTATAAGGTTTCACTGAAGCGACAATACACTTCATGGTGAGGCAAGCCAGAGATGCTGTTTACATTCAGGTCAGTACAAAGTAAGATGCACTTAGAAAGCAAGCTAAGGTGGCCTCCTTCTGTACTACAAAGTTCTATGATTCTATAAGAGTCATAATATGCACTTTGTCAGATGCATGAGATGCCCGTGTGTCTCTGCACACAGATTGACCTGGCAGGAGCATTGCAATGCAAGCTCCAAAGTACAGCAGTGAAATGCTGAAGGGCATTCTAAATTCATCTGAAATTAGCCATGATGATGTGATGAGGCTTGTGTTTTACTGATGTCCAATTCTGTGGAAAAAAGATGGAGGCAATCACAGCCCAAGAAGCATGCCAAGATGTTGGTGAATGCACCTGAAACAGATTCCACAGAGAAGCAACTGGTGAGCAGCATTTGCCAAATAACCGCTCTGACATTCCCATTGGGAGGTGGTAGCATCTAATTTCTAAGTAGTTGATTCATAGTGTCTTAGAGATGTACAACACTGAAACAGACCCTTCAGTCCAACTCAGCCATAACAGCTAGCTACTCTAAATTAATCTAGTCCCATTTGTCAGCATATGGTCCATATCCCTCTAAATCCTTCCTATTCATATACCCATCCGGATCTCTTTTAAATGCTCTAATTGTACCAGCCTCCATCACTACCTCTGGCAGTTCATTCCATATACGCACCGCCCTCCACATGAAAAAGTTGCCCCTTAGGTCCCTTATAACCGGAAACCTCTAGTTTTGTACTCCCCTACCCTAGGGAAAAGACCATGACTATTCAACCTATCCATGCACCTCATGATCTTATAAACCTCTATAAGGTTCCTTAGCCTCCGATGCTCCAGGTAAAATAGCCCCAGTCTATTCAGCCTTTCCCTGTAGCTCAAACCCTCCTATCCTGCAACATCCTTGCAAATCTTTTCTGAACCCGTTCAAGTTTTACAACATCTTTCCTATCACTTTAAACCAGAATTGAACGCAGTATATTCCAAAAGTGGCCTAACCAATGTCCGTTCCAGCCGCAACATGAGCTCCCAGCTCCTGTACTCAGTGCACTGACCAATAAATGCGAGCATACTTCTTCACTATCCTATCTACCTATGACTCCACTTTCAAGGAAATATGCAGAGAATCACAAACCACATGGAAACAAGATAAAATTATTTACTGATGAGATGCGGTTGCACGACAGTAAGGTCTAAGTAATTGTTAGTGAGATTCAGAACAACTGTTAAAACCTTAAAATGAAAATCAGAAATTCAAGGATCAGATTTTCATTCCCAAATTCCTCTCCAATGGCTACATTGCTCAAGGGCTGGATATATCTGCCTAATTGTTTCCCATTGCCACCTTCTTTTGCATTAACTTATCTCTTTATTTTTCTACTTTAATACTAAGAAAAAACTGTACTGCTGAACTTTTTAATCTTGTTTCTTTATCTTTCTATTTCTGTACTAAGATTTTGTACTTAAGTACCTTTGTTCCCAAGATTGTGTCAGAATGGTGACACTGTACTTTTCACTGTATTCTTGTACCCATGAGGATCGCCTCAACCAGGACCTTGGGTTCATGTCATACTACAGGTGACCCCATTGCATTATACACTGTCTCACACACACACCCTTATATAGTCACAAACTCACTCAGACCCTCTTTCATACACAAGCTCTCTTTCGTATGCACCTCTCACACTCACACCCATGCACACACCCTCTCACAGGCTTATATTCCATCACACCCACACACACATTTAACCAAGCTTGTATGCATGCAAACATACACTCTCTCACATGCACTCACACTCACCCACTCACATGCGCACAACTCACTCTGTCTCTCTCTCTCTCCTGCACATGCACACAAGTATAAGTTTTTGGGGTGAATTTGCATTTGCAGAATTATATTTGCAGATACATTCTATTTTGCTCAAAAAATACAGAACCTACAAGTAATCAGTGCAGGTAGTCAATCCATATACTATTTGTAAATTCTACTTTGGAAATAGAACCAGTCTGACTCAAGATTGGGATATGGACAGACTCTACCCTCACACCTTAAAGGCATTGTCTGAGCTGAGATGTCACATTTGTTATAAAACATCAAATTATCTTGAATATGTGACTTAAAAGAAGTTCTGGGATTTACATATTAATGAACCAAAACAGGCAAATCCATTCTAACAGACGAAAGACGTAACAATCTAGGTAAGTTCAATGTATCATTGTATCACTGTAATCTTTTGCTATAAATTTCTGTGTCTTACGGTTCTGCTTCACAACCACCTGATAAACTTCAAAAGCTAGTGTTTCCAAATAAACCTGTTGGACTATAACCTGGTGTTGTGTGATTTTTAACTTTGTCTACCCCAGTCCAACACCTGCTCCTCCAAATTATGGCTCTTGTACCTTGTACTTGAGTACATGTGACAATAAGCCTAAATCAAATTTCTCCGTAACATCTCGCAATTTTTATCATTAAATCTTAGAAATGAACCATGGCCCAATGGCTAACAGCAACTCCCAGTTCTATATCTTGTTCTTCTTCCTGAATCTCCATTGCTTGTTTCTCCCCATATTCTTCTACAGACATATTTTATTGTGATGCACTGTACAATTGTCTTTCAGAGCATATGTCTTAAACTGCTGACCATTGCTACCCACCATAAGATGGGATATAATGCATAATTCTCTGACTTTGTAGATAGAACATAGGAGCAGTATGATGTCTAGATATCCCCACCCCACCCCCTCCCCCCACCACCGTAACTAAATAAGTTGAAACTCTTATCTTCAAATAAAGAATCTGCTTTATCAGTCTTTGTTATATGATTAGTAAATTTGAAAGAATAGTTATATGTTAACCAAAGTATTTTTGATAACTTTGATATCCCTGAGTTAAAAAGCCAAAGGGGCAACCTCAGACCAGGGACTGTGGGTGGCACGTGGCTCAGTGATTAGCACTGTTGCCTCACAGGGGCCCGGGTTCGATTCTACACTCAGGCGACGGTCTGTGTGGAGTTTGCACATTCTCCCCTTGTCTTCGTGGGTTTCCTCCAGGTCGTCTGGGTTCCTGTCACAATCCAAAGATGTGAAAGTTTGGTGAATTGGCCAGGCTAAAATGCCCATTGTGTACAGGGATATGTAGGTTTGGTGTATTAGTCAGAAGTAAACGTAGAGTATTGGGGGAATAGGTCTGGATGGTTAGCTCTTCGGAGGGTTGTTGTGGACTTGTTAGGCTAAAGAGCTTGTCTCCATGCTGTAGGGATTCTATGACTTGAGCAATTCTTTCTTGCGTGACACTATGGTATAGTCCTAAGGGAATACCATTTTTCTGGAAGTTCTACCAAGTCAACTCTCAATCATCGGTAAAATGATGGAAGGTGTTGACGACAAACTGTCAAACAGCAAATAGTCACCACTTACCAGCTCTCTGATGATCAGTTTGGGTTTCACCAGGTCCACTGAGCTCCGGACCTCATTACAACCTTGTCACAAAAATGGTCCTCACAGGAATTGAGGACGAGCAGTCACAGGACACTCTGAAAGGGGACGGTGAGCAGACAGGGGTCATGGCCCATATTTGTACTAAAGACATTGGAAAGAAGAGAGATGAGGTCCTGCAAAGGAAATTTTGGGAATTAGGTAGAAAGTTGAAAAGCAGGACCTCTAGGGATGTAATCTCAGGATTATTCTAGTGAGGCTAGAAATACTAACGTAATACAGTTGAACTCATAGCTCAAGAGCTAGTGTAGGAGAGGGGGCTTCAGGTATCTGCTTCATTGAAATCTCTGCCAGGGCAGGAGGGACATGTGCAAGAAGGTCTGATTGCACCTAAACTGGAGGGGCACCAGTATCCTTGCAGGGAGATTTGCTAGTGCCACTCGGAAGGGTTTAAACAAATGTGGCAGGGATTGGGAACCAGGGCAGTAGCTCAGCATGTAGAGTGACTCAGGTAGAAGTAGATTTTATTGCTGTTTGTTCAAGTATAAGGAATACAGTGAAAAGTATACAAAGATTCTCTGGCTCCATGTTGGTTACAAAAACCAGAAATTTTTTTTAAAAAGCAGAAATGAAAGAAACAGATCTAAAAAAAAGGAAAAAATATCCAGATCTTAAAGTGCTATCTCAATAAAAGTGTATGGAATGCTCAACCGCTGATGCAGCTTCTAGGCCTAGCCATGGCATAGAGCCTTTTGCCCGTGCTGTCCTAATCACTGAGAAGAGTCACGGACATACTGCTGATTCCGAGGCTGCTGCTGCTGTCACCTCTGGTCCCTGCCACCAACATTCCCGGTCAACAGGAGGCGCCGTGAATGCACTGCTGCCACTGCCACCGCTGACTCTAAGGAGGCTGCAGCAATTCCGGAAACAGTCGATTCTTGCTGCCGTGCCAATGCCAATTTCAAAGAAACAAGAGAAAAAAGGAAAGCAGTTGGGAGCAGATGAGCCCTGGGCTTAGAAGCCTGATTGAGGAGACGGTAGAGGTTAAGTCAAGTGAGTCTATTAGGAAGAAGAGGCAGGGCCAGGTTAATGAACATGGCGGGACTGATAGTGGCTGTATTTACTTTAATGCAAGGAGTTTAACAGAAACAGCATGATGACTCAGTGGTTAGCACTATTGCCTCACAGCGCCAGGGACCCGGGTTCGATTCTGGCCTCGGGCGACTGAGCGGAATTTGTGCATCCTCCTCATGTCTGCATGGGTTTCCTCCGGGTGCTCTAGTTTCCTCTCACATTCCAAAAGATGTGCAGGTCAGGTGAATTGGCCATGCTAAATTGCCCACAGCATTAGGTGCAATAGTCAGGGATAAATGTAGGGAAATGAGTCTGGGTGGGTTACGGTTCGGAGGGCTGGTGTGGACTTGTTGGGCCAAAGGATCTGTTTCCACATTGTAGGGAATCTAATCTAATCAGATGACCTACCCTGATGGTCTTAGAGGATGACCTTAGCGCCTGGATTAGCACATTAGTAATGGCAGGACTAACAGCTCAATAGTCAAGGGCTTGGTGTTTCAGATAGAGAGCAATATAAAAGAGGTGGGGAAGTTGTATTACCGTTAAGGAGGTGTTACAGCTGTACTGAGATAGAACATCTTAAAGGGTTCAACCAGTGAGGCCATTTGTGTAGAACTCAGGAAGAAGAGAGGTGCGATTACTCTGATGGGGTTTTTCCATTGGCCTCCCAATATCCAGCAGAAGCTAGCAGAACAGATATGTAGGCAAATCATAAAAAGATTTAGACACAACAGGGCTGTTGTAGTGGGTGATTTTAATTTCCCCAATATTGACTGGAACTCCCTTAGGGTCAGGGGCTTAGATGGGGTAGAATTTGTTAGGTTATCTACCTAATCAGATCCTATCAACATCTTGAAAACTTGAGTTGAATCATCTGTTAATCTCCTAAATTCCTAGAAACTTAGTTTGTGTAATCTCTTCTCATAACTAAACCCTTGAAATCTGATACATTTCTGCTGCATTCCCTCTAAGGCGTGGTGCCCATATTTCCTAAGGAGTGGTGCCCTGAAGTACTCACAGTACTTCAGTTGTGATCTAACCAAAGGTTGCGTACCACTGAACCTAACATCTAGTCACTTCTAATCTAATTCTCTAAATATAAAATTCAACTTCTCATGAGACTTTCTGATTATTTCCTGAACCTGTCCATGGTATTTTGACTCATGTTATCAGCATTGACTGGTAATGGTTCTCATGTGTGGACCTCTGTGCTGACCTATCATAAATACAAACCCCCCCCCCCCCCCCCCCCCACCCCCCCCACCACCCCACCTGCATCTACCTATCGCCTTCCTAGCTCCCTTCCCCCAAAACCCACCCCCACACTCTCACTTATCTCTCATCCCCCTTCCCCTCTACCCCTATCCCCCCAAACCCCACATTTCTGGTGTAGAGCTTATCCCCAAAACATCAACTCTCCTGCTCCTTGGATGCTGCCTGACCTGCTGTGCTTTCCTAGAGCCAGCCTTTTCGACTCTGGCTCTTTGTATCAGTGGGCTCAGACCATGAAATGTGTCTATTAAAACAACTGTCACCTGGAGAGTGAACACTTTCTGCTTCAAACACATTACTTCAGTCATCAGAAGATTTCAAGAATACAGTCTGATTGAGTAACTCCACAGTTGAAATAAACTAAAGCTAATGGTCTTATTTTGGGGTTTCAGTTTTTCAGAGTCAGTGGTATCAGGAAAGCAAAAGAACAAGTTTGACTTTTCAGTAAATGGAGGGTGTGTGGTGTTGCAGTGACTCGGGGCAAGCTCATGTGATTGTGGAGGCAGCTATGCTAATCTGTACTTTGCGTACTCATTTTAATATTCTCATTTGGCAAGCACTGGATTAACAACTTTCACTAACGAACAATCAAATAAGGGAGCCATTACTTATTGTTTCTCATATCCTTTTCAAGGATCTTACTTTTTTGTCAAGTTTACACGTTGTGCGATAAGCTTTTTTAAAGAAAATCTGGCTGACTGTTTACAATGTACAAATCATCAGTCACATTTTGTCAGAATTGGAATCTATAATATAAAGGCACGTTTACACTTTGTGGCAGTGCAACAGCCCATTTGAGCAGTTGAAAGTGCACAAATTACCTCAAGAACTGAAGCAATATATGATACATCCTTGATTTTGCAAGACTTTATAAGAACTGGGAATAAATTACAGATTGGACAACATTGCGCCAACTTGGATATGGAGTTTAGAAGAATGAGAGGTGTGCTTTGTCAATGCTTTTTGGAAATAGGTCCGAAGGGAACATGACATCAGCCATCTTTTTATGCCTGACTTTTTGCCTTTGAATCAAGAGTTCAAATCCAACGCACAGACATGGGGTAAAGGCTTCTCTTTACTGGTAAGGACCCAGCATGAAATGAGTTTAGCCAGTCTCACTTTAGCTCCCTCTTATTTTAATTCAAAGTATTAAACTGAAATTCAACAATAATAAAGGAAAGACTTAACAGCTAACCCTAGGCAGTGAGGGATCTGTATCCAAGATAGGCTGTCTGGGGTCTCGGAGCACAGGTAATGTTGCAATTTTTACAGGATGTTGTTGAGGCCACTTTTGTAGTACTGAACACAGCTCTGGTCACCCTGTGATATGAAGGTTATTATTAAATTGGAGAGGGTGCAGAAAGTATTTACAAGGATGTTATCAGAGCTGGAGGGTTTGAATTATAAAGAAAGACTGAATAGGCTGGGATTTTTTTCACTGGAGTGCAGGAGAGGTCTGCTTATAGGTTTATAAAATCATGAGGGGAATAGGTAAGATGAATACCAAAGGTCTTTCCCCTCATGAGGGGAGTTCAGACCTAGAGGGCATAATTTTATGGTGAGAGGAGAAAGATTTAAAAGGGACCCAAAGATCAACTTTTTCACACAGAGGATGGTTCATATGTGGAATAAACTGCCAGAAGAAGTGGTAGATGCAAGTTTATTTACAATGTTTAAGAGTATGAATAGGAAAGATTTGGAGGGATATGGGCCAAATGCAGGCAAATGGGGCTAGTGTAGTTTGGGAAACTTGGTTGGCATCGATGAGTTGGACTGAAGGGTCTGTTTCCGTGCTGTATGACTCTGTGGCTCCATGGCTCTCATAATGACACAAACTAGTTCCTAATCCTAAACGACATAACATGCATCAGGTTCGTCTTTAAAAAAAAACTGTACTTACTGATAGATTCTTGAATTTAAATTATTCCCAATTACATTAAGGTATCAGCTTATCATCTACAGAGAGTGCATCATTGAATGTGAGGAAGAACATAAGAAGCAGCAGCAAAATGAGGCCATATGGCCCCTCAGCTGCCACGCCATTTAAAAAGTTTATAGCTGAGCATCTGTTCCAACTGCTCTAGTCCCAAATGCCTTGATTCCTCTTTCGCAAAATATCTATCAGTATCAGTCTTGAAAATGCTCATTGAATGAACAAATGCACTTTGGAGAATTTCAGAGGTTCATAATCCACAAAATTAAGAAATTTCTTTTCATCTGAATCTGAATGGCTGGTCCTTTACCCTGGTCTAAGCCTGTTTTCTGCAACCAATGAACACTGCTTTTTCATAGAATTCCAGTGTGGAAGCAGGCCATTCAGCCTATCGAGATCACACTGACCATCCAAAGAATACTCCACCCAGACCCACCCCATGTTATTGCTGTAACCCTAAATTTCCCATGGCCAGTCCAGCTAACCTGCATATCTTTGACTGTAGGAGGAAGCCAGAGCACTCAGAAGAAACTATAGAAAGGAACAAAACTATAGCAAGTTCAGAATGTATTGTAAGGCAAAAGGGAACCATGCCTGAAATAGAGAAATTTGCGGCAATGATCAAAGGCATTGCTGAAGGGATAGAAATTGAAACATTTTCTCTGGGCTCTTTTCAAGGACTGATGGGTGTATTTAAGTCTCTGCTGACTTGGGAAACGGATGAATTTTTATTTTCCTCAAGCAGCCATGAAGGGCAAGCGTGATCCTCCAAGAGTCTCACAGGAGGTGTAAATCTCCAATGCACTGGACTCCTCTCACACCCAGTTCCCTACTGATGTCCATACAACTTTGCTTACCTTTACATATTGCATAATTTTCCAGAAACCAGTTACTGCTTCCCGCCCTTATTCAATCCTAGACTAATTGGTGGGAAGTTGCTGATATCACTAGGTTTCCCACCATATCTCAATCCAAAAGTGAATTGATTTTCCTGTTTGGGTTTTGGAAAGTCCACACACCTTGATGCATAAAAGGACAGTGAATAAAGCTAGTCGAGTATGAATAAGCCCAGGGACTGTAAACTTTTCACTTGATCCCAGTACATAAATAGCCTAAAGTAGCTTATAGTGAAAACAACATTGTCATATCTCTCACTATGAAGCAAAAAGGTTATATAAAGTTTTAATATTAAAAAAAACAGCTCAGAGTTCAAACCTTGGTGAAGCAAATCAAGGCACTGAACAGCAGTGTCCTAGAGGAGAACAATCAAGTTATTAAACCTTTGAGCACTTGTTTTTAATGATTGGTGCCAAGGATTAGCATTATTGCTTTGGAAGAAACCAGATGGACTGGTAGTTTTCAAATTACGATGGGATTTGATATAGTCATTTGGAAACGTTATGGGAAAATGTTGTCATTGTAGGATTAGAAGCCATGCATTTAAAGTCTGTAAGCAAGCGGTAAGGCTGAGCATACCAGAAAGTAGTTATTTAAGAAGAGAGCAATTTCCCTCTGGCACAAGCTTCATAGTCATGTGGTGATTACTTGTCATTATGGTCCTTTAAAAGAGAATTTGACAAGTGCTAAAGATGACAAGCCTTCCAAATTATAGGGACTAAGTTGGTATTTAGTTGTGTTTGAGATAGGTCATTGAAAACCACAATCTCTCGGAGATTGCTTGATTGTTTTAAGGAATTGTACAGGAATATTCCAGAGCTTTTCTAAATTGGCCACAGGGGTTTATTTTTTGCCAGTCCTTGGAACTAGCAAAGTTAGGAAGTGAGTGGAAGATGTGAGGTTACATTGTCAAATGGAAGAAGACCTGATGGATCTGATTTCTTCTTTCCTTCTTTTCACATCACCTCTGTGACATTTTTTCCATTATTTAAGTTCACCAAACAATTGGTCAGAAATGGATTAAAGTATTCACTTCTTCACTTGATCCTGCAGCTGAGTAAAGTTGTCTGAATTCCTGGTGTTAATAATAACATATAATTATACAAATTCTACATACATGTATATATTATATATACATACAAATTCTTATAACGCTTTATGAACCAACTATTTTATGAATGACAACTTGTTTGAAGAGGATTGCTGATAAGGACCAAATATGGATAAAGTTGGGCTTTTTTCACCAGCATCTAACCCTTTTTAAATCTCATCAACATTTTTGCAATGCTACAGAAGACAGTAAATACGTTATTATGATCTACAACTGGGAATTTAAGTAGAAGGAATTTCTTCAAACTTCTGTTCCCCACTAATGCACACATTACAATTGCAAAATTTTGAAGTGAGGCAGGCCCAGGAGTCTCTTGTTCTGCACAATATCCAAATTATTGACTAAAGCAACTGCATTGTTATTTTCGAGACATTATCTTCAACATGACTGAGAAATACCGTATGAGGACTATGGTTTCAATTTGTCATGCAGGATGAAATGGGCACGCAGAGTCTGATTGAGACCATCAAGCCAATGGCAAAAAGGCCAGATATGTTTTGGTGTTTGAATTTGATAAGTGAGCTATTATAATAAATTCTGCTTCTTAAAGTGTAACGGTTGTTGGGGACTAACATTTTGGTGATGGTTTGTTTGAAGCGCTCTCAATACGTTGAAGGAAGAATGTTAATGGTGACAGGTTAATGGTTACTGCCGTGTTGTGAGGGGGATGCTGGAGGAGAAGTGATGGCAAGGAAAGAAATTCTCTTTGCTTCTGATGGCAAGCAGGTGCCCAGATAAGTCAGCCCACAGCCATGAAGGGAACCATGGGTGCCTGTAGAAAAAGCCAAGACTCTGGTCTTTTGTGGCATGGTTGAAGTTAGAGAGAAACTCAACAATATCAACTAATCTGCTAAAGTAAGAATAAACTCAGGAGTGTAAAAGTTTTGATGCATACTTGAGATGATTTTTTTATCCTCTGCTAAATTGTTGGGCCAGTACTGCATACTATCCTCCCCCAGATGAGAAATAATGGCTTCCGTTTCAGATGGATCATTCACGGCCCATTGTGCAAATGTGAGTCATTCTCTCCCACCTTGGGCTATTGCTGAAATAGGGAATTTTCTATAATAACCAATAGCAAAAACTCTGATCAAGTTTATTTTTGAACCTGTAGCTATTAAACACCTATTTCTTTCTTTTTATTCGGCTCCAGAGTAATAAATGAAGCTCCTTGAAAAGGAGCTACAAAATTATTTCCTGTTCACCGCTGACTCCTGGATTAATTTTTGTTCAGAATGCACCTCCTTTCGAAACTTTGTGTAGGAGTTTCAATTATCATAAAATTGCTTTGGATCTTCCATTTGGAAATTCCATAGCCTTGCCCAGACATGATATTTTACAGAACAGGAATATACATGATATGAATGAATGCTGCTTAACTAGTGAGATTACGTTTTAAGCTTAATCAAACCTGCAAGTATGGCAGTTACAGTAGAAAGCAACAGAAAACACTGCTTGTAGCAGGGCTGGGAAACCTGTTTTGTGATTTGGCCTGTAATCTAAATAAAGCAATCTTGAGGAACCGAATGGCCTGTTTCTATAGTGACTCGCATTCACGTTACCACACAATGCCATCTGGGTCGGAAACCATGTTCTGTTTTTCTGCGGATACAATGAGGTATACACAAATATCACTACTTTAGGTGTCTCATTTAAAGACTTCGGCATTGCTACCTGGGAACGTGAAAAGAGGCTTTGCTTTATTATTTCATAAATGACACAATCCATTGGTGAGCCACCATCAATGTGAAAGCAGTAAACAGCAATAAAACAGATTTAAAAACATCAAAATCTGTTGTCCTGATGTTTATTTCCAGCTGAGGTTTTCAAAGCTGGTAGGTATTTGCTTAAACCAAGACTCTATTCTCCTAGCCTAGAGATGTGAGAGGACTACGAATTCCTCCAGATGTCAGGAACATGAACATTGTAAGAACCTTCAAGGCACAAATTATGCTGTAGAAATTATCAAAGGTTTCCTCCTTGTTCATAATAGGGAAAATTCTGACATGCACTTTCCTGAATCGTCCAATTCCTGTGGCTGAAGAAATTCTCCCAGAGACTCGACATGGCTTAAGCCTTCCAGAGGAACCTCTAACATCTCATTTTGGGAAAACCGATATAAAAGAAAAAAATCAAGAACAACACTAGGAAGTCTTCACTTAATTCATCAGTTTCACTAAGAGCATCTGACTCAGTAAATCAGGAGACTCGTTTAGAATCATAGAATCCCTACAGTGTGGAAGCACGCCATTTGGTCCATCTAATCCACTCTGACTCTCGGAAGAGTGTCACACTGAGATCCACCCCCCTACCCTATTCCTGTATCTCTGCATTTCCAATGGATACTCTACCTAGCTTGTACATCCCTGGACACTACATGATTAGATTACTTACAGTGTGGAAACAGGCCCTTCGGCCCAACAAGTCCACACCGCCCCGCCGAAGCGTAACCCACCCATACCCCTAAATCTACATCTACCCCTTACCTAACACTACGGGCAATTTAGCATGGCCAATTCACCTGGTCGGCACATCTTTGGATTGTGGGAGGAAACCGGAGCACCCGGAGGAAACCCACACAGACACGGGGAGAATGTGCAAACTCCACACAGTCAGTTGCCTGAGGCGGGAATTGAACCCGGGTCTCCGGCGCTGTGAGGCAGCAGTGCTAACCACTGTGCCACCGTGCCGCCCACAAATGATCTATGCACCTAAGGGAGGCCATGCGAGGAAACCGGAGCACCCTGATGAAACCCACACAGACAGTTGCCCAAGGGTGGAATTGAAGCCTGGTTCCTAGCGCTGAGAGGAAACTTTATTAAAATCCTACAGTTATAAAGTCATGGAGTCATAGAGGTGTATAGCACGGAAACAAACCCTTTGGTCCATGCAGACAAGATAAGCTAAATTAATCTAGTCCCATTTGCCAGAATTTGGCCCATATCCCTCTAAACCCTTCCTATTCATGTACCCATCCGATGCCTTTTAAATGTTGTAATTGTACCAGCCTCTACAACTTCTTCTGGCTGTTCATTCCATACAAACACCACTCTCTGCTTGAAAAAGTTGCCCTTAAGTCCCTTTTAAATCTTTCCCCTCTCACCCTAAACCCATGCCCTCTAGTTCTAGACTCTCCCACCCCATTTACAAGGATATTGCCAGGGTTGGAGGGTTTGAGCTATAGAGAGTGGCTGAATAGACTGGGGCTGTTTTTCCTGAAGTGTCGAAGGCTGACAGTTGACCTTATAGAAATTTATAAAATCATGAGAAGCATGGATAGGGTAAATAGAAAAATAGTATTTCCAGTACTCTCATGAGCCACTTATCCAACAGTAGTGGTCTACAGCATCTCTCAAATCCAGTACCCCCACCACCAAGAAAGACCATGGTAGCAGTTTCCTGGTAAAAGCACTTATGTTCCGCTCCAAGCCACATTTCATCCTGACATGAAAAAGAACTATCCATCTTTCATTGTTCCTTGGTTAACCTTCCTCCCTAAAATCATTATGGGTGTACCCAGAAAGCTGCAGACACCACCTGCTCAGGGTGTGTAATAAATTTAGAGATGAACAATAAATAAGTACATTGCCAAGAATGCTCACATTCACTAAATTAATAAACAATCTATTGGTTTGAAGAACAATCCACACTCTGAGGCTGCAGAAGCAAGGATAATGAACTGGAGGAACTGTAGGAGGAAATAGAAATAGCAGATTTACACTCTGATGTTCATTAATGACAGCTGAGATAATATTCACATCCAGCCCTGTATAAAAGTTATGGGTAAATGATCACAACAAACACATTGTATATTTTTGTATATTATAACTTAATTATCTGATTATTAGTGGTGTTTTCTGAGCTGCATTTTTAGTCTGTCACTTTCTGCAGTCGAATACAAAAGTGGGGGAATGAGCTTAGTTATTTTGCAATTGCCTTGAAAGGGTTGGAGCTTGCAATTTTTGATTAGCATCATGTTCACCATGTCCAAATATGCTGTAACAAAATGTATTAAAGTCCATATAATTTGGCACCTTTCCTAATTCAATTTAATTTAGTCTGTGTTATATCTGGATACCGAAGGATGTGACACTCTTACTAATATAATGATGGGTCTGAGACATTTTGGGTAGTTTCAGCGGTACCAATCTTTTTTGCTGGTTTTAATATAAGTTACAGATATGACAGCTATAGGATCCTTACACAATGACATTGACAGAAGATAGGCTTGATATCGGTGAACATGGGGCGACACTGTGGCTCAGTAGTTCGACCTGCTGTCTCACAGCACCAGGGACCCGGGTTTGATTTCAGCCTCGGATGACTCTCTGAGTGGAGTTTGTACATTCTCCCCATGTCTGTGTGGGTTTCCTCCGGATGCCCTGGTTTCCTCCCACATTCCAAAGATGTGCAGGTTAGGTGGATTAGCGGTGGTAAATTGCCCGTAGTGTTCAGGGATGTGTTGGTTAAGGGTAGATGTGGAGTAGTTGAGCGCGGGAATGGATTTGCGTGGGATTGCCTTCGGAGGGTCGGTGTGGTATTGTTAGGCAGAACGGCTTGTTTCCACACTGTAGAGATTCTATTAAAAAAAACAGATTTATTTCATATTACTGAAAGACTTCTAAATAGCTAATTAAAAAACAAAAGAACTCTAAATGCTGAACATCAGAAACAAAAACAGGAATTGCTAGAAAAGCTCAGCAGGTCTGGCAGCCTCTATGCAGAGAAATTTAAGTTAATGTTTTGGGTCAAATGACCCTTCCTCAGATCCTTTATTAGAAAGCTTTATTAGAAAACATATTAATCCAAGTTTTCAGATGATACAATTTAGGTAGGAAGAAAAAGGGTCATTGGACTTGAAATGTTCACCCTGCTTTCTCTCCACATATGCTGCCAGACCTGCTGAGCTTTTCCAGCAATTTCTGTTTTTGTTACTTAATGGCTAGTTATGTTATATCTACGACACATGAATGTTTCCTGTGATACATCAGGCTTAATTTTACAGTAAGTTTACAAATTTTTTAGACATAAAGTCAAAAGGCCCATCAGTCCATTTTGTACGCACTGGTCATCAACTGTCAATCTATTCTAGTCCCATTATCAAGCACTTGGTCTGTACCTTTGTATGCTATGATGTTTCAAGTACTCAATGAAATTCATCTTAAACGTCTTGAGGGTTTCTGCGTTTACCACTATTTTTGGTAGCGAATTCCAGATACCCTTTATCCTCTGGCTGAAAAAGTTCCTTAAATCCCCCCACTAACATAAGCTACTTACTTTAAAACTGTGGTGCCTGGTTGTTAGCCTCTTTACATAGGGAAAAAAAATTCTTCTCATCTACTGTACCTTTGCCCCTTATAATTCTGTAGACCTCAACCAGGTCCTCCCCTCAACCTTCTCTGCTCTGAGGAAAACAACCTCAGCCTATCTAGTCTCTCTTCATAGCTGAATTGTTCCTGATGAATACCCTCTGCACTGTTTCTAATGCAGTCACATCCTGCCTATTGTGGAGCCTAATGAATTGTACATACAGATCCATCATAACCTCATAGCTCAGGTATCCGATGCCTTAATTAATAAAGGCGAGTCTCTCGTTTGCCTTCTCAACCATCTTATCTATCTATCCCACTGCCTTCAAGGACCAATGGATGTGCACACCAAGTTCCCTCTAATCCTCTAAACTTCCTAGGGTTCTACCATTCGACATGTAATCCCTTCTCTTGTTAGTCCTCCCAAAATGTGTCACCTCACACTTTTCTCACAGCATTTCCCTATATTCTTAATTAATAACAGCAGTACTAATTTGCTTAGTATAGTGATTTAAGACTTACTTTAGATTGTTCAACTAGAATTCTTCTTTTAATTAAACAAAGAACTGTGGATGCTAGAAATCTGGTTCAGAACCACTGAAAAAGGGTCACTGGACTCGAAATATCAGCTCTGTTTTCTCTCCACACATGCTGTCAGACCTGACAGACTTTCTCCAACAATTTTTCTTTTGTTTAGAATTCCTCCTTCAATGTCAAAATCTTCCCTCTTCCCATTAAAGAAGTTAACTTCTATCAGGTGTCCAATAGAGCACCTTGTGTCTACGTTTATCATCAAGATTTTTCCCCATTTAGCTCTAGCCAGACTCTCTGTTGTATACTCAAGCTTTTTTTTTCCACAATTTTTCAGTATTACCAACTATTTCAGGCTTTTGCAAGCAGGCCTAGCACCACAATCAGTACTGCCGGTCATTTAACCATTTCTTGCTGCATTCACCGAAGCATTCACTGGGCAGCATCATGGCTCAGTGGTTAGCACTGTTACCTCACAGCGCCAGGGACCCAGGTTCAATTCCAGCTTTGGGCGACTGTCTGTGTGTAGTTTGCATATTCTCCTTATGTCTGTGTGGGTTTCCTCCAGGTGCTCCGGTTTCCTCCCACAGTCCAAAGATGTGAAGGTTAGCTGGATTGGCCATGCTAAATTGCCCGTAATGTTTAGGGATGTGTAGTTAGGTCAGAGGAATTGTAGAGAAATAGGATAGGGGAATGGGTCTGGGTGGGATATTCTTCAGAGGGTTGGTGTGGACTTGTTGGGCCAAATGGCCTGTTTCCACACATTAGAGATTTTATTGTAATAAGCACTTTTGAGTTGCTGAATGTGTTAACCAACTTTGTGTTGAATGTTGAAGCCATTGATTGGTCCCTGTTACTGTTCACAATCGACCAACTTCTCTCCTGAGCCTCCTTGTGTGTCTCAATCTCAAATTCATCAGAGTCAAAGAGCATCTCCAATCTCCCAGAGAACAATTAGTCCAGAAACAAACGGTTGTCACTGAACCAGGAACCAAAACTTTGTTGATCAACCAGTCATGTGACAGCCATTTTTTTGGCGGCAGTTGTAGTGGGAGGAGCAACAGCCAGAACCAGTGGCCCGATGGAAAGGTAATTTTTAAATATAAAAACTTACTTCGGGAGTTTCAGGTATATATACTTTGGCAGAGGCTGAATCCTGACATACTACACGTGTTGTGTCTCCCACCCGCCTCCTTCTCTAACTAAAAAAAAGGACTCTCGTGTGTTCCTAAGGTATTGACTTTCGGCAGGATGTTACTCATGCCCCCCTACACATTAACAACACAGAGGTGGAATGAGTGGAGAGTGTCAAGCTCCTGGGAGTGGTTATCCAGAAAAAGCTTTCTTGGACTCTTCATGTGGACACACTGCTTACAAAGGCCCAACAATGTCTCTTCTTCCTCAGGCAGCTGAGAAAATTTGGTATGATGGCAAATACCCTTGTCAACTTTTATAGGTGCGCCATCGAGAGCATTCTGTCTGGATGTATCACTACCTGGTATGGCAACTGTACCATTCAAGATCGGAGACAGGGTTACAGAGAGTGGTGAACCCGGCCCAGACAATCACAAAGGCCAACCTCCCATCTATAGAATCCATCTACCAGGCCCGCTGTCAAGGACAGGCCGCCAGTATTCTCAAAGATCCATCCCACCCTGGCAATGCTTTTCTACAACCTCTACCATCGGGGAGAAGGTACAGAAGCCTGAACACATGCACCAGCCGGCTTTGTAACAGTTTCTACCCTACTGTTGTTAGAATACAGAATGGACTTTCAAACTTAAACATTCGCCTATACCTGTGTTTTTGTTTTTGCCGCTGTTTACCTATCATTTACTATCTATGCTACTTAACTTTATGATCTGCCTGTATTGCTTGTAAGACAAAGCTTTTCACTGTGCCTAACAATAAATTCAATTCAATTTAACTCAATTCTGGTAAGACGTTTCAATTGATATTTCTTGTGTATCGTGTGATTAAAAGTTTACTATTAGTTGGTTATAGAGTCATAGAGACATATAGATGTACAGCATGGAAACAGACCCTTCGGTCCAATCCGTCCATGCCGACCAGATATCCCAACCTGATCTAGTCCCACCTGCCAGCACCTGGCCCATATCCCTCCAAACCCTTCCTATTCATATACTCATCCAAATGCCTCTTAAATGTTGAATTGTACCAGCCAAACTATGTGTATGGAATGAACTGCCAGAGGAAGTGTTGGAAGCTAGTACAATTGCAACATTTAAAGGGCATCTGAATGGGTATAAGAATGGGAAGGGTTTGGAGGGATGTGAGTCGGGTGCTGGCAGGTGGGACTATATTAGTTGGGATATCTGGTCGACATGGGCGAGTTGGACTGAAGGGTTTGCTTCCGTGCTGTACATTCCTATGACATTTTGGTTGGCATTGGCTAGTGTGGCCGAAGCGCCTGTCTCCGTGCTATAAGACAAGGCCTCACCAATGTCCTCAATGTGACTTCCAAACTCCTGTACTCAAAGGATTGAACAATGAAGGTAAGTGTGCCAAATGCCTTTTTAACCACCCTGACTTGGCCTAAACATTAATTGTTTTTTTGTCTGCCTCACTTGTTGGGAGCAGATAATTGTATTCCATTTAGCGCAATAATGGTGAAACATGGTTTAATTACTTTATTTATGGAGGAAAATATGTAATTGAATAAGATGACAGAGAAGTATCAGAATTATTTAACTCATAAATTTGTATAAATTAATGAAATAAGTAGAGATACTGAACAGGTGATGTGCTGTAGCTGTATGATGTGGGAGCTGGCTGATCCCATTGTGAACGGCAGTGACCACATCTGCAGCAAGTGTTGGTTGCTGGAAGAACTCCAGATCAGAATTGATGATCTGGAATCTGAGCTTCAAACACTGCGGCACATCCGGGAGGAGGAAAGTTACCTGGATACTTTGTTTCTGGAGGCAGTCACACTTGCTAGATTCAGAATTCAACTTCCGTTAGTGGTCAGGAACAACAGGATGTGACTGTAAGTGAGGCAGGTAGGGGGATTCTGAGTTCAAGAGTGGAGGAGCCTCAGCCCTTGACCTTATCCAACAGGTCTGAGATTTTTGCTCCCTGTATGGATGAGGAAAAGGGATGTAGACAGGATGAGCCAGCTGACCACGGCACCATGGTGCAGAAGGTATTTCAAGAGAGGAGAGTTAAAAGACAAGTAATTGTTCTAGGGGATTCTATAATTAGGGGGGCAGATAGTATCCTTTGTGAGCCAGATTGGAAGTCCTGCATGGCATGTTGTTTGCCTGGTGCCAGGGTGCAGGACATCTCCGACTGGCTTAAAAGGATATTGGAGCGAAAGGGAGAGGATCCAGTTGTCGTGGTCCATGTTGGCACAAACAACATAGGCAAGGCTAGGAAGGAGGATCTGTTTGGGGAGTATCAAGCAGGAGGAAGGAAATTGAAGAACAGGTCCTCGAGGGTCATAATCTCTGGATTACTGCCCAAGCCACATGCTGATTGGCATAGGGATAAGAAAATTAGGGAAGTAAACACATGGCTAAGAGATTGGTGTGGGAAAGAGGGATTCCATTTCATGGGACATTGGCATCAGTTTTGGAACCGGGGCGATCTGTACCAATGGGACGGTCTCCACCTGAACAGATTTGGAACCAGTGTTCTGGCGAAAAGGACAAATAGAGTGGTCACTAGGACTTTAAACTTGTGAGTCGGGGTGAAGGGAAAGGGAAAGCAAAAGGGAATATGAAGTCAAGTATAAAAATAAGGAGTAGGTTAGCATGTGTACAGGCAGTTCAAGGCAGACGAGGAATGAAGAAAAAAGGACGGATAACTTAGGGCATACTACGAGAGGTAATGGAAATCATGAGGATAAGAAAATTAGCATTAAGGTGCTTTACCTGAATGCTCATAGTATTTGTAACAAAGTAGATGAATTAACAGCAGAGATCATCGTGAATGATTATGATGTGGTAAGCATCACAGAGACGTGGTTGCAGGGAGTTCAGGACTGGCATTTAAACAGCCAAGGATTTACAACTTATCGAAAAGACAGGGAGGTGGGCAGAGGGGCTAGTGTTGCCTTGTTAGTTAAGAATTAAATTAAATCTATGGCACTGAATGACATAGGGTCAGATGATGTGGAGTCTGTGTGGGTGGAGTTGAGGAAGTAATGGGAGTTATGCACAGACCTCCCAGTAGTGGTCAACACCAGGAGCACAAGATGTACCAGGAAATAGATAGGGCATGTCAGAAAGGCAAGGTCCCGGTGATCATGGGGGACTTCAATATGCAAATGGGCTGGGTGAATAATGTTTCCGGTGGATCCAAAGAAAGGGAATTCATGGAATGCTTACAAGATGGCTTTTTGGAACAGCTTGTGATGGAGGCCACAAGGGAGCTGGCTATTCTGGACTGAGTGCTATGTAATGAGCTAGACTTTAAAAAGATCTTAAAGTCAGGGGACACTTAGGAGGCAACGATCATGATATGGTGGAGTTCAGTCTGCAGTTTGAATGAGAGAAGGCAAAATCGGATGTAACGATGTTACAGTTAAATAAAGTTAATTACAGGGGCATGAAAGAGGAGCTCACAAAAATCGACTGGAACCAGAGCCTATGTGAAGACAGTAGAGCAACAATGGCAGGAGTTTCTGGGTGTAATTGAGGACACAATGCAGAGGCTCATCACAAAGAAAAGAAAGATTATCCAGGAGGAGATTAGACAGCCATGGCTGTCAAAGGAAGTCAGGACATGTATCATAGAGAAAGAGAGAGCCTATAAAGTGGCCAAGACCACTGGGAAATCAGAAGATTGGGAAGACTACAAAAGCAAACAGAGGATAACAAAGAGAAAAATAAGGAAGGAATAGATCAAACATGAAGTCATTACAAAAGAGAAAGTGCTAGAAAAGCTAAAAGGTCTAAAAATTGATAAATCTCCTAACCCCGATGGGCTACACCCTAGAGTTCTGAGGGAAGTGGCTGAAGAAACAGCGGAGGTGTTGGTTGTAATCTTTCAAAAATCAATGGAGTCAGGGAAAGTCTCAGATGATTGGAAAATTGCTGTTGTAACCCCTTTATTCAAGAAAGGATCAAGCCAAAAGATGAAAAACTATAGGCCAATTAGCCTAACCTCAGTTGTAGGTAAAATTCTAGAATCCATCGTTAAGGATGAGATTTCTGAATCCTTGGAAGTGTAGGGTCAAATTAGAACAAGTCAGCATGGGTTTAGTAAAGGAAGGTCATGCATGCCAAACCTGTTAGAATTCTTTGAAGAGATAACAAGTAGATTAGACCAGGGAAACCCGGTGGATGTTATCTACATAGACTTACAAATGGCTTTTGATAAGGTGCCTTACGGGAGACTGCTGAGTAAGGTGAGGGCCCATCGTATTTGAGGTGAGCAATTGGCATGGATTGAGGATTGACTGTATGACAGAAGGCAGAGAGTTGGGATAAAAGGTTCTTTTTTGGAATGGCAGCAAGTGACAAATGGTACCCTGCATGGTTTAGTGTTGGGGCCGCAGCTGTTCACTTTACATATTAATGATCTGGATGAAGGGACTGGGGGCATTTTGGCAAAGTTTGCCAATGATACGAAGTTAGGTGGACAGGCAGGTAGTTCTGAGGAGATGGGGAGGCTGCAGAAAGATTTATCAGTTTAGGAGAGTGGTCCAAGAAATGGCTGATGAAATTCAATGAGAGCACTTGCACTTCGGAAAAAAGTAAATAGGGATGGACCATTTTCTAAACGATAAGAAAAATCATCAAGCCGAAGTACAAAGGGTTCTGGGAGTGCTAGTCCAGGATTCTCTAAAGGTTGACTTGCAGGTTGAGTCCGTGGTTAAGAAAGCAAATGTAGTCATTTATTTCAAAAGGGTTGGAATGTGAAAGCAGCGATGTGCTACTGAGACTTTATTAAGCTCTGGTTAGGCCCCATTTAGATTACGGTGTCCAGTTTTAGAACCCACACCTTAGGAAGGACATACTGGCACTGGAGTGTGTCCAGCGGAGATTCACACTGATGATCCCTGGAATGGTCAACCTAACATACGATGAACGGCTGAGGATCCTGGGATTGTATTCATTAGAGTTTAGAACGTTGAGGGGAGATCTGATAGAAACTTACAAGATAATACATGGCTTAGAAAGAGTGGATGCTGGGAAATTGTTTCCGCCAGGCAGAGATACTGGGACCTGTGGGCACAGCCTTAGAATTAGAAGGGGTCAATTTAAAACAGAAATGAGGAGGCATTTCTTTAGTCAGAGAGTGGCGGGCCTATGGAAATCATTGCCACGGACCGCAGTGGAGGCCGGGACGTTAAATGTCTTCTAGACAGAGATTGATAAATTCTTAATCTCGCAAGGAATTAAGGGCTACGGGGAGAGTGCAGGTAAGTGGTGTTGAAATGCCCATCAGCCACGATAGAATGGCGAGTCGACTCGATGGGCCACATGGCCTTACTTTCACTCCTATGTCTTATGGTCTTATTAGAAGATTTCATTGCACTAAGTTTATGGAAGAACCCAAACAGAAAAATGGATCTGGTGAGATCACTCACATTGACAGAAGAGAACCATTTAACATTGTCAACCTGGAGGAGGTCACTGACTTCACTGTGCTGGTGGAGGGACATGTTCAATCCTTTAGTTTCTAAAACAGTAGTCAATGCTGAGATCACAGAGATAACAGAATGACAGAAATACAGTACTCTGGAGTGAGCAGCAATCTTTCCCTGACAAGCCTTACAGATTTGAAAAAAAAGTTATCCCACCAGTCGTCATCACAAGGAGCATCCAACCTGATCAACAGCTTATATCTGCACCACCTCCCTGTGATGTTAGTAATTATGCCTGAGCAAATGTAGTTGCAATTTACTGTTATCATACAATAAACCTTTCTTTAAATCCAAGAACAGTGCCTCTTCTGTGGGTACTTCAGGGTAATGTATCTACTGCCACTAATCGCGAGATAAGCCCACGACAAAACAAAACAAAGAAGGATTATTGGCACTGTGTGAACTTAACTCCCCCTTATTCCGCCAGCAAATTCGAAGATATTTTGTTGTTCATCGCTCTGTTGGTCTCAGACCTCCCACAATCACACATTAAAGGCAGTAGTAAGTATAATTCACAGCAGATTGTTCCAAATTCTAACTTGATTCAGTTATGAGAAAGGTAAAGATTGCTTTAGATTGGTACAATGGCGGAACAGGCTGCTATAGACAGGATGTTCTGAACAAATTGTTTGCTCTGGCTTCTGACAACGTTGATTTGCAGCCGGAATAACGTGCACCTTTCACCTCCTTCCTGTATGCACGGGGTTACTCTCGGTCAAACAGCTCAGCAGTGTGCAGCCTGACTGCAGCTGTCAATGCCGGGGTTATAGGAGTGCAATGTGAAAACATGATTCTTTCCCTTCCTCCCTCCAAGAAAAAAACGTTCACTTGGCAGAAAAGTCAAGATGTTTATTTTTTAAACAGTGCAATTGATTTGCGAGAAGCAAAAAAAAATCAAATTATGTAATCAAACGCAACAATAATGTGGTTTATGCTCTAGTTTCAGCTCTCTGACTTGTTCAACATCGTCTTTTGTTTTGCAAAAAATCTCCAACCCACAGTAATATTGTACATTTCTCATTTTATACGCGAGTACCATTCTCCAACCATGTTTCCTAGAACTCAGATTGAATAGATTCTTGCAGATTATGGAAGGGGGGGAGGGGGGTTGGTAACAGAGAGTAAAAAGCACTACTATATTAAGTTTCATAATTTAATAGAACTCGTCACAGACATCCGTGGAGCATAAAAAGGCTAAAAATAAAATAATTGAATTGACAGCAGAAAGAATGAAAATAGCAACATCAGCCACAAGAATTGCTCGCTAATTTACTTATATTTGTGGTAAATGCTTAAATAGAGGTCCCTTTAATGTTTAAACGAAGACATATAAGTACATTCTGAATGTTTTTTGTCAATATTAATTAGATTGCCAGCTTTGAATTATTTTCCTCTTTACAGACACTCTGTGTGAGGGATGTGTTAGCCCTGGCGTTAACAGCACTTTGTGTTGAGTGTTGAAGCCATTGGTCGGTCTTGTAAAATCGCTGCTGGCTGCAACAACAAAATAAAACCTGATTTCCCACTTTAAGTGCTCTTGAGGACAGATGGTAATGAATTACAAGGCGCCAAGCACAATGGGAAAACACGATGGCTTGCAGGCTGACTGATGAAACTTTCCAACTGAAAGCCTTAATTTCTCCCCTTATGCTGATTTTAAGTTCTATTTCATAAACTGTTTTGATTCGGCACTTGACAGCCTTATGGGTCCAAAAGTGAATTCAACCTATGTGAAATTACCCAATTTCCAAGCCCCAATACTGCACTTTTTTGTGAATGCTAGATTGTGTCATTTAAAACTGGATTTAACTTAAGGTGTCACCTCTGAATTAGGGTGCTGTGGGTTCAAGCTCCACTCCAGGGACAATATCCAACAAAGAGCAAATGACATTGTTGTTTTAAAAAGCAAAATATTATAATTCTGACATAAAAACAGTAAATGGTGGATATTTTAAGGTTCACCAGTATGTGATGAGAAACAGAGTCAAGTCCATGATATTTGCCCTCCATTATGGTTTTTTTTTGCCCAGGGTCTCTACCTTGCTTTCAAATGTTTGCTTTCAGTCAGAGCTGACCTTTATTCTACTATGATTTACTGAATAAATTATTTCTCCCTTCTCCAAACATTACCACTCCCTAGGCCTTTTGTTCTATACTACCTTTGATCTCTAATCTCCCTTATCTTTTAACCTTGCCAGGACCTTCCCATTTTTTTCACTTTTTAAGCATTAAGCTCATCACAGTCCCAACTCCCTCCTGTTCCAAAGAAGAATCATATTGGACTTAAACATTACCTCTGTTTCGGTCTCCCACAAATGCTGCCAGATCTGTTGATTTGCACTTGAACTTCTTCTTTTGATTTCAGATCTCCACTGAAGACTATCTACATTAACTATAACAGTCTACATTATCTAATGGTGGCTCAGAGGTTAGTGCTGCTACCTCACAGCACCAGGGACCCAAGTTTGAATCCTGCCTTGGGTGACTGCCTTTGTGGACCTTCTCCCTTTATCTGTGTGGGTTTCCTCCCACAATCCAAAGACGTGCAGATTAGGTGAATTGGCCATGCTAAATTGCCCATAGTGTTAGGTGCATTAGTCAGAGGGAAATGGGTCTGGATGGGTTACTCTTTGGAGGGTTGGTGTGGACCTGTTGGACTTGAATGGCCTGTTTCCCCACTGTGAATAAACTAAACAATACTCTTTTCCTTATAAGACATCTATTTCTGTTCCTGCTGCTGGCAAAATGGCATGCTGGCAGAAAATTATCAGGCGCATCTTCAACACATTTACATTTTGCCAGACTTCCAACCTCCCAACTTGTCTCCAAAGGGTTAGTAAAATTCAGCCCGAGGTTTCAAATCTGTGACCTTTCATCAGTACAGGGCAACTATCCCTGGTGTCTTAGCCAATGTTTACTCCTCAACTAATATCACTTACTATTTGATCGATCTTATGCCGTTGCATGTGAGTTTTGTGGTTGCAAGTTGTCTGCATTGTTTCCTACCAATGTGCTGCAATACATGCACACAAAACATTGGCTGTAAACACAAAGGTTTTCCTCTTCTTTATTTGTACATCAATACTAATCAGAACCTGGTTGACGAAAATCTGAAACAAAAGCAGCGAATGCTGAAGCCACTCCAGGAGAGCAACTGAGATCCCAGGAGAGAACAACTAATGATTAGGGTACAAACCCTTTGTCAGAATGCCTTGGAAACTTTATTCTTAGTAGCTGGGCACAACTAGCAAAGCCCCACATTTATTCCCTGTCACCAGTTGTCCTTGACAAAGTGGTAAAGAGTTCCTCTTGATGAACAGCTGCAATCCATGTGGTGAAGATATGCGCTAGTGAAACCAAAGATTATCCTCATTGTGGGTGGAAACATGGCAGAATTGAAAGTTGATCTCCTGGGCACTGCAGCCTGAGAGGTAGATCACTTCTGTGATATCATATAGACTAATGGTTCACCTATGTTTCCTGTAACTGAGGAGGTAACAGATTAAATGGACCTCTTTTCCTTTTCCTGGAGACATCTGCGAGGTGCATAGCTCCTGTGAGAAGATAAGTTGAGGCACTGGCACTTTAACATGGCACCAGTGCTGATGAGAAATCTCAGGCAACTGATTCTAGAAGCGTTGTTGCTCTTACAGGTATTCAAGCTAATAGTGGAATTTGGGAATGACTCTGAAGGAGTATAGAATGAACACAGCTCCAATTAACCAGACATCTCCACTGGCAACCTCAAAATACTGCATTGTGAGCAAATATGCCGATGTTAACTCCTCAAATAATCGTGGTACTGTATTTATCTTATTTATTCTTTCATGGGATGTGGGCATCACTGGCATTTGTCATCCATTCCAAATTGTCCTTGAACTGAGTGGTTTGTAAACCATTTCCATAAAAAGATCAGAACCAACTGCTCAGCAGAAGGTCTGGAGACTCACATGTAGGCCAGACCAGGACAGCAGATATCTTGATAGGTTTTCATCATGATAATTGTCATAAAAATAATCATTACTGTGATTATTTTTAGGTTCCATATTTAGTATTGAATTTAAATTCCATTAGAATAGTCAGAATTGTACCCATGTCCCCAGAACACTAGCCCATGCCTGTGGTTTACTAGCCCGGTGCCATAACCAGTTCTCCCCCAGAATTAGCCACTAGAAGTATCAATGCAAACAGCAACATTGCAGCTCAGGGAAATGATGGTCTTTTGGTAATGGCACTGGCTGAGTAATTTGGAGGCCCAAGCTAATGTCCTGAGTTTATAGACTCAAATGCCATCATAGCAGCTATTGGAGTTTAAACTCATTCAATATATCTGCAATATAAAGTTAATCTCATGTCATTATGAAAACTGTCCCCAACTGTTGTTAAAAATGTGTTTGATTCATTAATACATTTTCGGTCAGAAAAATGTATATTCATAACGAGTCTAGCCTGCACTGACTTCAAAACCACAACAATGTGGTTGCCTCTAAGCAGCCCTCTGAAATGGTTGAGTAAGTCACTCAATTCAAAGGCAATTAAGGTTGAGTAGAGAATGCGGGCCTAGCCAGTGGTACCACAGACAATGAAAGAGCAAAGAAAAGTGTTTTTGGAAATTGGATTGTGCGCAACAGGGTGGCAGAGTAGGACACTCCAAGCGAAACTCCTCAGCTCTGGCTGTTTTTCTCTTACTTTTTCTTTCTTTTCTTTGGTTGACTCTGTTTATAGCAGTCCTTGAACAGAGTAAGACACAGTGCGAGCCACAGTGCGAGTCCCAGTGCAGCGCGAGGGGAAGCGAGTCCCGGTGCAGCGTGAGGGGAAGCGAGTCCCGGTGCAGCGCTAGGGGAAGTGAGTCCCAGTGCAGCACAAGGGGAAGCGAGTCCCGGTGCAGCGTGAGGGGAAGCGAGTCCCTGTGCAGCGCGAGGGGAAGCGAGTCCCGGTGCAGCGCGAGGGGAAGCGAGTACCGGTGCAGCGCGAGTGGAAGCGAGTACCAGTGCAGCGCGAGGGGAAGCGAGTACCGGTGCAGCGCGAGGGGAAGCGAGTACCGGTGCAGCGCGAGGGGAAGCGAGTCCCAATGCAGCGCGAGGGAAGCGAGTCCCAGTGCAACGCGAGGGGAAGCGAGTCCCAGTGCAACGCGAGGGGAAGCGAGTCCCAGTGCAACGCGAGGGGAAGTGATTACCGGTGCAGCGCGAGGGGAAGCGAGTCCCAGTGCAACGCGAGGGGAAGCGAGTCCCAGTGCAACGCGAGGGGAAGTGATTACCGGTGCAGCGCGAGGGGAAGCGAGTACCAGTGCAGCGCGAGGGGAAGCGAGTCCCAGTGCAACGCGAGAGGAAGCGAGTTCCCATGCAGCACGAGGGGAAGCGAGTCCCAGTGCAGCGCGAGGAGAAGCGAGTCCCAGTGCAGCGTGAGGGGAAGCGAGACCCAGAGCAGTGCGAGGGAAGTGAGTCCCAGTGCAGTGCAAGGGGAAGCGAGTATCAGTGCAGTGCGAGGGGAAGCGAGTCCCAGAGCACCGTGAGGGGAACGGAGTCCTGGTGCAGCGTGAGGGGAAGCGAGTCCCGGTGCAGCGTGAGGGGAAACGAGTCCCCGTGCAGCGCGAGGGGAAACCAGTCTCGGTGCAGCGCGAGGGGAAACGAGTCCTGGTGCAGTGCGAGGGGAAGCGAGTCCCAGTGCAGCGCGAGGGGAAGTCAGTACCGGTGCAGCGCGAGGGTAAACGAGTCCCCGTGCAGTGCGAGGGGAAGCGAGTCCCAGTGCAACGCGAGTGGAAGCGAGTCCCAGTGCAGCGCGAGGGGAAGCGAGTATCGGTGCAGCGCGAGGAGAAGCGAGTACCAGCGCAGCGCGAGGGGAAGCGAGTCCCCATGCAGCGCGAGGGGAAGCGAGTATCGGTGCAGCGCGAGGAGAAGCGAGTACCAGCGCAGCGCGAGGAGAAGCGAGTCCCAGTGCAGCACAAGGGGAAGCGAGTCCCAGTGCAAAGCGAGGGGAAGCGAGTCCTGGTGAAGCGTGAGGGGAAGCGAGTATAAGTGCAGCGTGAGGGGAAGCGAGTCCCAGAGCAACGCGAGGAGAAGCATGTCCCCGTGCAGCGCGAGGGAAAGCGAAACCCCATGCAGCGCGAGGGAAAGCGAGTCCCGGTGAAGTGCGAGGGGAAGCGAGTACCAGTGCAGTGCGAGGGAAGTGAGTCCCAGTGCAACGTGAGGGTAAACGAGTCCCAGAGCAGTGTGAGGGAAGCGAGTCCCCGTGCAGCGCGAGGGGAAGCGAGTATCAGTGCAGTGCGAGGGGAAGCAAGTCCCCATGCAGCGCGAGGGGAAGCGAGTCCCAGAGCAGCGAGAGGAGAAGCGAGTCCCGGTGCTGCGCAAGGGGAAACAAGTCCCCGTGCAGCGCGAGGGGAAACCAGTCCCTATGCAGCGCGAGGAGAAGCGACTCCCAGAGCACCATGAGGGGAAGCAAGTCCCGGTGCAGCGCGAGGGGAAGCGAGTCCCAGTGCAACGCGAGAGGAAGCGAGTCCCAGTGCAGCGCGAGGGGAAGCGAGTCCCAGTGCAGCACGAGGGGAAGCGGGTCCTTGAACAGAGTAAGACACAGTGCGAGCTGCAGTGCGAGTCCTAGTGCAACGCGAGAGGAAGTGAGTCCCCGTGCAACGCAAGGGGAAGTGAGTCTCAGTGCAGCGCGAGGGGAAGTGAGTCCCAGTGCAGCGCGAGGGGAAGTGAGTCCCAGTGCAACGCGAGGGGAAGCGAGTCCCGGTGCAGCGCGAGGGGAAGCAAGTCCCGGTGCAGTGCGAGGGGAAGCGAGTCCCAGTGCAATGCGAGGGGAAGCGAGTCCCAGTGCAGCACGAGGGGAAGTGAGTCCCAGTGCAAAGCGAGGGGAAGCGAGTCCTGGTGAAGCGTGAGGGGAAGCGAGTATCAGTGCAGCGTGAGGGGAAGCGAATCCCAGAGCAACGCGAGGAGAAGCATGTCCCCGTGCAGCGCGAGGGAAAGCGAAACCCCATGCAGCGCGAGGGGAAGCGAGTCCCGGTGAAGTGCGAGGGGAAGCGAGTACCAGTGCAACGTGAGGGTAAACGAGTCCCAGAGCAGTGTGAGGGAAGCGAGTCCCTGTGCAGCGCGAGGGGAAGCGAGTATCAGTGCAGTGCGAGGGGAAGCAAGTCCCCATGCAGCGCGAGGGGAAACGAGACCCAGTGCAGCACGAGGGGAAGCGAGTACCAGTGCAGCACGAGGGGAAGCGAGTACCAGTGCAGCACGAGGAGAAGCGACTCCCAGAGCACCGTGAGGGGAAGCAAGTCCTCGTGCAACGCGAGGGGAAGCGAGTACCAGTGCAGCGCGAGGGGAAACGAGACCCCGTGCAGCACGAGGGGAAGCGAGTCCCTGTGCAGCGCGAGGGGAAATGAGACCCAGTGCAGCACGAGGGGAAGCGGGTCCTTCAACAGAGTAAGACACAGTGCAAGTCGCAGTGCGAGTCCCAGTGCAGCGCGAGGGGAAGCAAATCCCGGTGCAGCGCGAGGGGAAGCGAGTACCAGTGCTGCGTGAGGGTAAGCGAGTCCCCGTGCAGCGCGAGGGTAAGCGAGTCCCGGTGCAGCGCGAGGGGAAGCGAGTACCGGTGCAGCGCGAGGGGAAGCGAGTCCCCATGCAGCGCGAACCCAAGCGAGTACCAGTGCAGCGCGAGTGGAAGCGATTCCCAGTGCAGAGCGAGGGGAAGCGAGTCCCAGTGCAGCGCGAGGGGAAGCGAGTCCCGGTGCAGTGCGAGGGGAAGCGAGTCCCGGTGCAGTGCGAGGGGAAGCGAGTCCCAGTGCAACGCGAGTGGAAGCGATTCCCAGTGCAGCGCGAGGGGAAGCGAGTCCCGGTGCAGTGCGAGGGGAAGCGAGTCCCAGTGCAACGCGAGTGGAAGCGATTCCCAGTGCAGAGCGAGGGGAAGCGAGTCCCAGTGCAGCGCGAGGGGAAGCGAGTCCCGGTGCAGCGCGAGGGGAAGCGAGTCCCGGTGCAGTGCGAGGGGAAGCGAGTACCCGTGCAGTGCGAGGGGAAGCGAGTCCCAGTGCAACACGAGTGGAAGCGATTCCCAGTGCAGCGCGAGGGGAAGCGAGTCCCAGTGCAAAGCGCGAGGGGAAGCGAGTCCCGGTGAAGCGCGAGGGGAAGCGAGTACCGTGCAGCGCGAGGAGAAGCAAGAAGCAAGTCCCCGTGCAACGCGAGGGGAAGCGAGACCCCATGCAGCGCGAGGGGAAGTGAGTCCCGGTGAAGTGCGAGGGGAAGCGAGTCCCCGCGCAGCACGAGGGGAAGCGAGTATCAGTGCAGTGCAAGGGGAAGCAAGTCCCCATGCAGCGCGAGGGGAAACGAGACCCAGTGCAGCACGAGGGGAAGCGAGTCCCGGTGAAGCGCGAGGAGAAGCGAGTCCCTGCGCAGCACGAGGGGAAGCGAGTATCAGTGCAGTGCAAGGGGAAGCAAGTCCCTGTGCAGCGCGAGGGGAAACGCGACCCAGTGCAGCACGAGGGGAACGAGTACCAGTGCAGCACGAGGAGAAGCGACTCCCAGAGCACCGCGAGGGGAAGCGAGTATCAGTGCAGTGCGAGGGGAAGCAAGTCCCCATGCAGCGCGAGGGGAAACGAGACCCAGTGCAGCACGAGGGGAAGCGAGTACCAGTGCAGCACGAGGGGAAGCGAGTACCAGTGCAGCACGAGGAGAAGCGACTCCCAGAGCACCGTGAGGGGAAGCAAGTCCTCGTGCAACGCGAGGGGAAGCGAGTACCAGTGCAGCGCGAGGGGAAACGAGACCCCGTGCAGCACGAGGGGAAGCGAGTCCCTGTGCAGCGCGAGGGGAAATGAGACCCAGTGCAGCACGAGGGGAAGCGGGTCCTTCAACAGAGTAAGACACAGTGCAAGTCGCAGTGCGAGTCCCAGTGCAGCGCGAGGGGAAGCAAATCCCGGTGCAGCGCGAGGGGAAGCGAGTACCAGTGCTGCGTGAGGGTAAGCGAGTCCCCGTGCAGCGCGAGGGGAAGCGAGTCCCGGTGCAGCGCGAGGGGAAGCGAGTACCGGTGCAGCGCGAGGGGAAGCGAGTCCCCATGCAGCGCGAACCCAAGCGAGTACCAGTGCAGCGCGAGTGGAAGCGATTCCCAGTGCAGAGCGAGGGGAAGCGAGTCCCAGTGCAGCGCGAGGGGAAGCGAGTCCCGGTGCAGTGCGAGGGGAAGCGAGTCCCGGTGCAGTGCGAGGGGAAGCGAGTCCCGGTGCAGTGCGAGGGGAAGCGAGTATCAGTGCAGCGCAAAGGGAAGCGAGTCACAGTGCAGTGCGAGGGGAAGCGAGTCCCAGTGCAGCGCGAGGGGAAGCGAGTCCCGGTGCAGTGCGAGGGGAAGCGAGTCCCGGTGCAGTGCGAGGGGAAGCGAGTCCCAGTGCAACGCGAGTGGAAGCGATTCCCAGTGCAGCGCGAGGGGAAGCGAGTCCCGGTGCAGTGCGAGGGGAAGCGAGTCCCAGTGCAACGCGAGTGGAAGCGATTCCCAGTGCAGAGCGAGGGGAAGCGAGTCCCAGTGCAGCGCGAGGGGAAGCGAGTCCCGGTGCAGCGCGAGGGGAAGCGAGTACCCGTGCAGTGCGAGGGGAAGCGAGTCCCGGTGAAGCGCGAGGGGAAGCGAGTACCGTGCAGCGCGAGGAGAAGCAAGAAGCAAGTCCCCGTGCAACGCGAGGGGAAGCGAGACCCCATGCAGCGCGAGGGGAAGTGAGTCCCGGTGAAGTGCGAGGGGAAGCGAGTCCCCGCGCAGCACGAGGGGAAGCGAGTATCAGTGCAGTGCAAGGGGAAGCAAGTCCCCATGCAGCGCGAGGGGAAACGAGACCCAGTGCAGCACGAGGGGAAGCGAGTCCCGGTGAAGCGCGAGGAGAAGCGAGTCCCTGCGCAGCACGAGGGGAAGCGAGTATCAGTGCAGTGCAAGGGGAAGCAAGTCCCTGTGCAGCGCGAGGGGAAACGCGACCCAGTGCAGCACGAGGGGAACGAGTACCAGTGCAGCACGAGGAGAAGCGACTCCCAGAGCACCGTGAGGGGAAGCGAGTCCCAGTGCAGCGCAAGGGGAAGCAAGTCCCTGTGCAGCGCGAGGGGAAACGCGACCCAGTGCAGCACGAGGGGAAGCGAGTCCCAGTGCAGCACGAGGAGAAGCGACTCCCAGAGCACCGTGAGGGGAAGCGAGTCCCGGTGCAGCGCGAGGGAAAGCAAGTCCCTGTGCAACGCGAGAGGAAGCGAGTCCCAGTGCAGCACGAGGGAAAGTGAGTCCCTGTGCAGCGCGAGGGGAAACGAGACCCAGTGCAGCGCGAGGGGAAGCGAGTACCAGTGCAGCGCGAGGGGAAGTGAGTCCCAGTGCAGCGCGAGGGGAAGCGAGTCCCGGTGCAGCGCGAGGGGAAGCGAGTACCAGTGCACCGCGAGGGGAAGTGAGTCCCAATGCTGCGTGAGGGTAAGCGAGTCCCCGTGCAGCGCGAGGGGAAGCGAGTCCTGGTGAAGTGCGAGGGGAAGCGAGTACCGGTGCAGCGCGAGGGGAAGCGAGTCCCAATGCAGCACGAGCCCAAGCGAGTACTGGTGCAGCGCGAGGGGAAACGAGTCCCCGTGCAGCGCGAGGGGAAGCGAGTCCCAGTGCAACGCGAGTGGAAGCGATTCCCAGTGCACCGCGAGGGGAAGCGAGTCCCAGTGCAGCGCGAGGGGAAGCGAGTCCCGTTGCAGTGCGAGGGGAAGCGAGTACCAGTGCAGTGCGAGGGGAAGCGAGTACCAGTGCAGCGCGAGGGGAAGCGAGTACCAGTGCAGCGCGAGGGGAAGCGAGTACCAGTGCAGCGCGAGGGGAAGCGAGTACCAGTGCAGCACGAGGGGAAGCGAGTCCCAGTGCAGCACGAGGGGAAGCGAGTCCCGGTGCAGCGCGAGGGGAAGCGAGTACCAGTGCAGCGCGAGGGGAAGCGAGTACCAGTGCAGCGCGAGTGGAAGCGAGTACCAGTGCAGCACGAGGGGAAGCGAGTCCCGGTGCAGCGCGAGGGGAAGCGAGTCCCGGTGCAGCGCGAGGGGAAGCGAGTCCCGGTGCAGTGCGAGGGGAAGCGAGTCCCGGTGCAGCACGAGGGGAAGCGAGTACCCGTGCAGTGCGAGGGGAAGCGATTCCCAGTGCAACGCGCGAGGGGAAGCAAGTCCCGGTGAAGCGCGAGGGGAAGCAAGAAGCAAGTCCCCGTGCAACGTGAGGGGAAGCGAGTCCCAGTGCAAAGTGCGAGGGGAAGCGAGTCCCGGTGAAGCGCGAGGGGAAGCGAGTCCCCGTGCAGCGCGAGGAGAAGCAAGAAGCAAGTCCCCGTGCAACGCGAGGGGAAGCGAGACCCCATGCAGCGCGAGGGGAAGCGAGTCCCGGTGAAGTGCGAGGGGAAGCGAGTCCCCGTGCAGCGCGAGGGGAAGCGAGTCCCGGTGAAGCGCGAGGAGAAGCGAGTCCCGGTGAAGCGCGAGGGGTAGCGAGTCCCCGTGCAGCGCAAGGGGAAGCGAGTCCCGGTGAAGCGTGAGGGGAAGCGAGTCCCCGCGCAGCACGAGGGGAAGCGAGTATCAGTGCAGTGCAAGGGGAAGCAAGTCCCTGTGCAGCGCGAGGGGAAACGAGACCCAGTGCAGCACGAGGGGAAGCGAGTCCCAGTGCAGCGCAAGGGGAAGCAAGTCCCCATGCAGCGCGAGGGGAAACGAGACCCAGTGCAGCACGAGGGGAAGCGAGTCCCAGTGCAGCACGAGGAGAAGCGACTCCCAGAGCACCGTGAGGGGAAGCGAGTCCCGGTGCAGCGCGAGGGGAAGCGAGTCCCAGTGCAGCACGAGGGAAAGTGAGTCCCTGTGCAGCGCGAGGGGAAATGAGACCCAGTGCAGCACGAGGGGAAGCGGGTCCTTGAACAGAGTAAGACACAGTGCGAGCCGCAGTGCGAGCCGCAGTGCGAGTCCCAGTGCAGCGCGAGGGGAAGCGGGTCCCGGTACAGAGCGAGGGGAAGCAAATCCCGGTGCAGCGCGAGGGGAAGCGAGTCCCGGTGCAGCGCGAGGGGAAGCGAGTCCCCGTGCAGCGCGAGGGGAAGCGAGTCCCGGTGCAGCGCGAGGGGAAGCGAGTCCCGGTGCAGCGCGAGGGGAAGCGAGTCCCGGTGCAGCGCGAGGGGAAGCGAGTCCCGGTGCAGCGCGAGGGGAAGCGAGTCCCAGTGCAACGCGAGTGGAAGCGATTCCCAGTGCAGCACGAGGGGAAGCGAGTCCCAGTGCAAAGCGCGAGGGGAAGCGAGTCCCGGTGAAGCGCGAGGGGAAGCGAGTCCCCGTGCAGCGCGAGGAGAAGCAAGAAGCAAGTCCCCGTGCAACGCGAGGGGAAGCGAGACCCCATGCAGCGCGAGGGGAAGCGAGTCCCGGTGAAGTGCGAGGGGAAGCGAGTCCCCGTGCAGCGCGAGGGGAAGCGAGTCCCCGTGCAGCGCGAGGGGAAGCGAGTCCCCACGCAGCACGAGGGGGAGCGAGTATCAGTGCAGTGCAAGGGGAAGCAAGTCCCCATGCAGCGCGAGGGGAAACGAGACCCAGTGCAGCACGAGGGGAAGCGAGTACCAGTGCAGCATGAGGAGAAGTGACTCCCAGAGCACCGTGAGGGGAAGCGAGTCCCGGTGCAGCGCAAGGGGAAGCAAGTCCCTGTGCAGCGCGAGGGGAAACGAGACCCAGTGCAGCACGAGGGGAAGCGAGTCCCAGTGCAGCACGAGGAGAAGCGACTCCCAGAGCACCGTGAGGGGAAGCGAGTCCCGGTGCAGCGCGAGGGAAAGCAAGTCCCTGTGCAACGCGAGAGGAAGCGAGTCCCAGTGCAGCACAAGGGAAAGTGAGTCCCTGTGCAGCGCGAGGGGAAACGAGACCCAGTGCAGCACGAGGGGAAGCGGGTCCTTGAACAGAGTAAGACACAGTGCGAGCCGCAGTGCGAGTCCCAGTGCAGCGCGAGGGGAAGCGGGTCCCGGTACAGAGCGAGGGGAAGCAAATCCCGGTGCAGCGCGAGGGGAAGCGAGTCCTTGTGCAACGTGAGGGGAAGCGAGTCCCAGTGCAGCGCGAGGGGAAGCGAGACCCCATGCAGCGCGAGGGGAAGTGAGTCCCGGTGAAGCGCGAGGGGAAGCGAGTCCCAGTGCAACGCGAGGGGAGGCGAGTCCCTATGCAGCGCGAGGGGAAGCGAGTCCCTATGCAGCGCGAGGGGATGCGAGTCCCAGTGCAACGCGAGGGGAGGCGAGTCCCTATGCAGCGCGAGGGGAAGCGAGTACCAGTGCAACGCGAGGGGAGGCGAGTCCCAGTGCAACGCGAGGGGAAGCGAGTCCCTATGCAGCGCGAGGGAAAGCGAGTCCCTATGCAGCGCGAGGGGAAGCGAGTCCCAGTGCAACGCGAGGGGAGGCGAGTCCCTATGCAGCGCGAGGGGAAGCGAGTCCCTATGCAGCGCGAGGGGAAGCGAGTCCCAGTGCAACGCGAGGGGAGGCAAGTCCCTATGCAGCGCGAGGGGAAGCGAGTCCCTATGCAGCGCGAGGGGAAGCGAGTCCCAGTGCAACGCGAGGGGAAGCGAGCCCCTATGCAGCGCGAGGGGAAGCGAGTCCATGTGCAGCGCGAGGGGAGGCGAGTCCCTATGCAACGCGAGGGGAGGCGAGTCCCTATGCAGCGCGAGGGGAAGCGAGTCCCTATGCAACGCGAGGGGAAGCGAGTCCCTGTGCAGCGCGAGGGGTAGCGAGTCCCCGTGCAGCGCGAGGGGAAGCGAGTCCCGGTGAAGCGTGAGGGGAAGCGAGTCCCCGCGCAGCACGAGGGGAAGCGAGTATCAGTGCAGTGCAAGGGGAAGCAAGTCCCTGTGCAGCGCGAGGGGAAACGAGACCCAGTGCAGCACGAGGGGAAGCGAGTCCCAGTGCAGCGCAAGGGGAAGCAAGTCCCCATGCAGCGCGAGGGGAAACGAGACCCAGTGCAGCACGAGGGGAAGCGAGTCCCAGTGCAGCACGAGGAGAAGCGACTCCCAGAGCACCGTGAGGGGAAGCGAGTCCCGGTGCAGCGCGAGGGGAAGCGAGTCCCAGTGCAGCACGAGGGAAAGTGAGTCCCTGTGCAGCGCGAGGGGAAATGAGACCCAGTGCAGCACGAGGGGAAGCGGGTCCTTGAACAGAGTAAGACACAGTGCGAGCCGCAGTGCGAGCCGCAGTGCGAGTCCCAGTGCAGCGCGAGGGGAAGCGGGTCCCGGTACAGAGCGAGGGGAAGCAAATCCCGGTGCAGCGCGAGGGGAAGCGAGTCCCTATGCAGCGCGAGGGGAAGCGAGTCCCAGTGCAACGCGAGGGGAGGCGAGTCCCTATGCAGCGCGAGGGGAAGCGAGTCCCTATGCAGCGCGAGGGGAAGCGAGTCCCAGTGCAACGCGAGGGGAAGCGAGTCCCTATGCAGCGCGAGGGGAAGCGAGTCCCTGTGCAGCGCGAGGGGAGGCGAGTCCCTATGCAACGCGAGGGGAGGCGAGTCCCTATGCAGCGCGAGGGGAAGCGAGTCCCAGTGCAACGCGAGGGGAAGCGAGTCCCTATGCAGCGCGAGGGGTAGCGAGTCCCCGTGCAGCGCCAGGGGAAGCGAGTCCCGGTGAAGCGCGAGGAGAAGCGAGTCCCCGCGCAGCACGAGGGGAAGCGAGTATCAGTGCAGTGCAAGGGGAAGCAAGTCCCTGTGCAGCGCGAGGGGAAACGAGACCCAGTGCAGCACGAGGGGAAGCGAGTCCCAGTGCAGCGCAAGGGGAAGCAAGTCCCCATGCAGCGCGAGGGGAAACGAGACCCAGTGCAGCACGAGGGGAAGCGAGTCCCAGTGCAGCACGAGGAGAAGCGACTCCCAGAGCACCGTGAGGGGAAGCGAGTCCCGGTGCAGCGCGAGGGGAAGCGAGTCCCAGTGCAGCACGAGGGAAAGTGAGTCCCTGTGCAGCGCGAGGGGAAATGAGACCCAGTGCAGCACGAGGGGAAGCGGGTCCTTGAACAGAGTAAGACACAGTGCGAGCCGCAGTGCGAGCCGCAGTGCGAGTCCCAGTGCAGCGCGAGGGTAAGCGGGTCCCGGTACAGAGCGAGGGGAAGCAAATCCCGGTGCAGCGCGAGGGGAAGCGAGTCCCGGTGCAGCGCGAGGGGAAGCGAGTCCTCGTGCAGCGCGAGGGGAAGCGAGTTCCGGTGCAGCGCGAGGGGAAGCGAGTCCCGGTGCAGCGCGAGGGGAAGCGAGTCCCGGTGCAGCGCGAGGGGAAGCGTGTCCCGGTGCAGTGCGAGGGGAAGCGAGTCCCTATGCAGCGCGAGGGGAAGCGAGTCCCAGTGCAACACGAGGGGAGGCAAGTCCCTATGCAGCGCGAGGGGAAGCGAGTCCCTATGCAGCGCGAGGGGAAGCGAGTCCCAGTGCAACGCGAGGGGAAGCGAGTCCCTATGCAGCGCGAGGGGAAGCGAGTCCCTGTGCAGCGCGAGGGGAGGTGAGTCCCTATGCAACGCGAGGGGAGGCGAGTCCCTATGCAGCGCGAGGGGAAGCGAGTCCCAGTGCAACGCGAGGGGAAGCGAGTCCCTATGCAGCGCGAGGGGTAGCGAGTCCCCGTGCAGCGCGAGGGGAAGCGAGTCCCGGTGAAGCGTGAGGGGAAGCGAGTCCCCGCGCAGCACGAGGGGAAGCGAGTATCAGTGCAGTGCAAGGGGAAGCAAGTCCCTGTGCAGCGCGAGGGGAAACGAGACCCAGTGCAGCACGAGGGGAAGCGAGTCCCAGTGCAGCGCAAGGGGAAGCAAGTCCCCATGCAGCGCGAGGGGAAACGAGACCCAGTGCAGCACGAGGGGAAGCGAGTCCCAGTGCAGCACGAGGAGAAGCGACTCCCAGAGCACCGTGAGGGGAAGCGAGTCCCGGTGCAGCGCGAGGGGAAGCGAGTCCCAGTGCAGCACGAGGGAAAGTGAGTCCCTGTGCAGCGCGAGGGGAAATGAGACCCAGTGCAGCACGAGGGGAAGCGGGTCCTTGAACAGAGTAAGACACAGTGCGAGCCGCAGTGCGAGCCGCAGTGCGAGTCCCAGTGCAGCGCGAGGGGAAGCGGGTCCCGGTACAGAGCGAGGGGAAGCAAATCCCGGTGCAGCGCGAGGGGAAGCGAGTCCCGGTGCAGCGCGAGGGGAAGCGAGTCCCCGTGCAGCGCGAGGGGAAGCGAGTTCCGGTGCAGCGCGAGGGGAAGCGAGTCCCGGTGCAGCGCGAGGGGAAGCGAGTCCCTGTGCAGCGCGAGGGGAAATGAGACCCAGTGCAGCACGAGGGGAAGCGGGTCCTTGAACAGAGTAAGACACAGTGTGAGCCGCAGTGCGAGCCGCAATGCGAGTCCCAGTGCAGCGCGAGGGGAAGCGGGTCCCGGTGCAGCGCGAGGGGAAGCAAATCCCGGTGCAGCGCGAAGGGAAGCGAGTCCCTATGCAGCGCGAGGGGAAGCGAGTCCCAGTGCAACGCGAGGGGAAGCGAGTCCCTATGCAGCGCGAGGGGAAGCGAGTCCCTGTGCAGCGCGAGGGGAGGCGAGTCCCTATGCAACGCGAGGGGAGGCGAGTCCCTATGCAGCGAGAGGGGAAACGAGACCCAGTGCAGCACGAGGGGAAGCGAGTCCCAGTGCAGCACGAGGAGAAGCGACTCCCAGAGCACCGTGAGGGGAAGCGAGTCCCGGTGCAGCGCGAGGGAAAGCAAGTCCCTGTGCAATGCGAGAGGAAGCGAGTCCAAGTGCAGCACAAGGGAAAGTGAGTCCCTGTGCAGCGCGAGGGGAAACGAGACCCAGTGCAGCACGAGGGGAAGCGGGTCCTTGAACAGAGTAAGACACAGTGCGAGCCGCAGTGCGAGTCCCAGTGCAGCGCGAGGGGAAGCGGGTCCCGGTACAGAGCGAGGGGAAGCAAATCCCGGTGCAGCGCGAGGGGAAGCGAGTCCCTGTGCAACGTGAGGGGAAGCGAGTCCCAGTGCAGCGCGAGGGGAAGCGAGTCCCAGTGCAACGCGAGGGGAGGCGAGTCCCTATGCAGCGCGAGGGGAAGCGAGTCCCTATGCAGCGCGAGGGGAAGCGAGTCCCAGTGCAACGCGAGGGGAGGCGAGTCCCTATGCAGCGCGAGGGGAAGCGAGTACCAGTGCAACGCGAGGGGAGGCGAGTCCCAGTGCAACGCGAGGGGAAGCGAGTCCCTATGCAGCGCGAGGGAAAGCGAGTCCCTATGCAGCGCGAGGGGAAGCGAGTCCCAGTGCAACGCGAGGGGAGGCGAGTCCCTATGCAGCGCGAGGGGAAGCGAGTCCCTATGCAGCGCGAGGGGAAGCGAGTCCCAGTGCAACGCGAGGGGAGGCGAGTCTCTATGCAGCGCGAGGGGAAGCGAGTCCCTATGCAGCGCGAGGGGAAGCGAGTCCCAGTGCAACGCGAGGGGAAGCGAGTCCCTATGCAGCGCGAGGGGAAGCGAGTCCCTGTGCAGCGCGAGGGGAGGCGAGTCCCTATGCAACGCGAGGGGAGGCGAGTCCCTATGCAGCGCGAGGTGAAGCGAGTCCCTGTGCAGCGCGAGGGGAAGCGAGTCCCTGTGCAGCACGAGGGGAGGCGAGTCCCTATGCAGCGCGAGGGGAAGCGAGTCCCAGTGCAACGCGAGGGGAGGCGAGTCCCTGTGCAGCGCGAGGGTAAGCGAGTCTCTGTGCAGCACGAGGGGAGGCGAGTCCCTATGCAGCACGAGGGGAAGCGAGTCCCTATGCAGCGCGAGAAGTGAGTCCCAGAGCACCGTGAGGGAAAGCGAGTCCCTGTGCAGCACGAGGGGAGGCGAGTCCCGATGCAGCGCGAGGGGAAGCGATTCCCAGTGCAGCGCGAGGGGAAGCGAGTCCCCGTGCAGCGCGAGGGGAAGCGAGTCCCGGTGCAGCGCGAGGGGAAGCGAGTCCCCGTGCAGCGCGAGGGGAAGCGAGTCCCCGTGCAGCGCGAGGGGAAGCGAGTCCCCGTGCAGCGCGAGGGGAAGCGAGTATCCATGCAGTGCGAGGTGAAGCGAATCCCGGTGCAGCGCGAGGGTTGTGAGTACCAGTGCAGCACGAGGGGAAGCGAGTCCCGGAGACCGCGAGGGGATGCGAGTTCTGGTGCAGTGTGCGCGAAGCATGTTCTGGTACAGTGCAAGAGTAAGCAAGTTCCAATGCAGTGCGAGGGGAAGAGAGTCCCGGAGCAGTGTGACTTTCTTGTTGCACCTGAGTGGCGGTGTGGAGTGGACTGAAGGCTGGAGTAGAGCAGGGAGTTTGTTGGACTGGGGCCTGATGCAGGCAGTTAGAATATGTGCTGAGCTTCTGCTATTTGAAACAGCATGTCAATCTTTTAACATTGTTAGACCTATTTTATTTCTAATTGATTTTTTGAGACACTGTAAGTAATGCTACTATTTATCCTTTTAATCCTCTTTGTATCCAATATTTTTCCTAGGTACCTGTACCTATGATGGCACCTTTAGAGGCTGCCATTGTTTAAACTTTTTATTGTACTCCTGTACCTCAGTACTGAAGTACATTTGACAATAAAGGATATTCTATTCTACTACTCTACCTGAAATAAAGTACTCAAGGCATGCATCGAGTGGAATGAGTGCCACTCACCTGCACTTAGATTCCTGGAGAAATGTTTTCTAATCGTATTTCGACTGTTTGTCTGACCAGAGGAAATATTCAGCAGAGAAGTAGTAACATAACACCATAACATGTAGGAAAAGAAGTAAACCACTCAGCCCATTGAGTGTACTCAACCTCTCCTGATAACAAAACCCCTCCATAACTGGGAACCTTCTCTGATGTGCAGTAGATAAATCAACCATAACTGTTCACAATATTCTAGGTATGGTCTAACTGGTCCTTTATATAGTTTTAGCAAGGCTTCCTTTTTCATTAAATGTTATTCCCTTTGAAATAAAGGGCAATAGCCTATTGGCCTTCCCTATCACCTGCTGAACTTGCATGCTAAATGACTTGTGTTTATGTATGAGGATCCTGAAACCCGTTTCAGCTGCAAACTTCAGTTAGCTTTGTCTATTTAATTACTTTTAAGCTCTCTGTTTGTACTGTCAAAGTGCATAATTGCACATCTTCCTACATTACATTCCATCTGACAAGATCCTGCTAACATATTTGACCTGTCTTAACCTGTGGACTCTGTGTCATCCTCATCACTTGCTTCCCCACCTTATTTTTTTTTGTGTCTGCCACAAAATTGGCAGAAGAAATTGCCACATCCAAATCATTAATATAGTTCATAAATAATTGTGGCTCCAACACTAATCCCTGTGATGCACCTTAAGTTAAAGGATGCCATCCTGAAAATGCATCCTCTTATCTCAACTTTCTGCCTCTTACTAATTATCCAATTCTCCATGCATTCTCATATACTACCCTCAACACTGTGGGGTCTTGTCTTATTAAGTAGCCTTATGTATGGTATTTAATGGAATGCCTTTTGGGAATCCAAATATATGACATTTACTGGTTCCCATTTCTTGATCTATGCTTGTTATTTCCTCAAAAAATTCAAATAAATTTGTCAAGTGTGATTTTCCCTTCATGAAAAAATTCTGACTCTGCTTAATTATGGCTGCTTACATTTTCCCCATGGCAGATGGATAGCTAACTAGCCTATAGCTAACTGTTTTTGAATAAGGTATAATATTAGCTTTTTCCCAAACTGCTGGGACTTTTCCAGAATCTAAGGATATTACTAGCAGCACATAGTAATCTCTCTAGCTGCTACCTTTAATAACCTGGAGTGCAGCCCAACAGGTCCAGGGAACCTTTGGCCTTTACTGTATTCATTTCCTCTCCTTCTTTTGTCTGTTGATGTATTTTTGTAGTACTTTTGGAATGCTATATATACTCTGCTATTAAAACTGATGCAGAACATTAATTCAACATCCCTGCAATTTCTAGGTTCCCCATTACTATTTTCCCAACCTCATCCTCTCAGGGTCATATGTTCAGTTTGGCTTCTCCTTTTTATACTGCTCTTTTAGACCGTTCAAATTTTATTTTCTCCTTTGTTGTTTTGTTGACCATTCAAACATTACTGGAATAAATTTGTGTTGATGAATGTCAGGTCATAACCCCATATCGCCTATGGACTTACTGACTGTAATGCAACATGTGCATTTTTTCAAAAAAAGGAACACATAGCCAAAAGTTGACTTCAGATGTAAATTCATTGGTTGCCTAGAGAAAGGGAGGCTATTGAAGGTCACACCTGACAAGTTGTCAAATGGGAGAAACCCAGACTATAACGTGATTTTGAAAGAAAGAACCAGTCTGTTCAAAATTTCCACTTTCAAGATTACACAGGGACAGGGTTAAAATTTAATTTCACCTTTGGTCTACGTTAATTCTGGTCTGTTGTCCCAATGTATAGATCAATGTGTTTTGAGAATCACAACTCTGAGAGCAGCCATTTAAAAGCCCCTGCACCTCAGGTAAATAAAGGGAAAAGACTCTGTCACGCTGACTGCTGCTGGTCAACCACTGTCGAAAAGAATCAATCTACAAACCTGGGAATCTTGTAATTGACTATTCAACTGCCATTGTCAAAATTACTGGTCACATCCACCGCAGTTACTGCAATTGTAACTATTCGCTCTTCCAGAATAATTCAGATGCTGATTTGTATTTTTTTTAAAAACTATCTTACTGGACTCATATCTTACTGCTAATCTGCATGTATATTTGTTGTGTTAGTGTTTTTTCTTGTATTTAGTAATCAATAAACTCAATCCTTTTATTAATTGAAGAAAGCCTGGTTAAATTGATTATTTTTAAAACATCAATGCATACGGGTCTGGGTGGAAGCTATCCACTAGAGATGGGATTCTTTAAAATTAACCTTTCTGCGACCAGCCAAATGGGTGGGTGAATAACCTAGGGGGACCAGCTCACCCCTCCTCACCATGCAGCTTAACATTCCTCTTAGAACTTAGAATCCCTACAGTGTGGAAACAGGCCATTCAGCCCAGCAGGTCCACACCGACCTTCCAAAGAGTAACCCACCCAGACCTGTTCCCTGACTAATGCATGTAGCACTATGGGCAGTTTAGCATGGCCAATCCACCTAACCTGAACATCTTTGGATTATGGGAGGAAACCAGAGCAAACCCAAGCAGACACGGGGAGAATGTGCAAACTCCACACAAACAGTCGCCCAAGGCTGGAATTGAACCCAGGTGTCTGGCACTGTGAGGCTGCAGTGCTAACCACTGACTCACCATGTTGCTCTCTGGAACCATGTTAGCTAGGAAACCTTGCCTGGGGGTCTGGTGATAATAAGAGGGAGATTTGAATGGTCACAAACCTCAGTTTTAAACTTAACTAAGAGGAGATTTGAATTCCATTCTCAGCCCATTCTGCATGGTAAATATTGTATATTCACTGAGTTTATGCATTGTATTTGCTTTGGCTCAATGCAGAGATAACTCCTATACAACTTCCCTGAAATTCTTTTTCCACTGTGCAGATCTCGGAAGTTCATGCAGGGCAACTGATTTTGGAAAAGGAAGCCAATGTGTCGGCACACCAATTGCCACCTGCGGAACTTCCCAGTGGTCATGCAGCTTAGAGGAAATGATGCTTCTAATGGCTTTATTTACAACCGTTTAAGATACCTTCACAATCTCAAAAAAAAGTCTGCTCTCATGCTCATATATTAGCTTCTGTACTATCTGATTCTTTTATTCAAGTCCACACCCAGGCTTAACCAATCAAGTGCAGTGAGTTTGCTCTGTTAACAGACTCACACAATCAAACACAGAATGTCAGCCCTTAACCATCATCACACAGACTTCACCGAGCAGGACTCATTCTTCATTGAGTAAAAACAGGGACATGTAAGCTGTGGGGAAGTATCATTTATTGGTAATATTACCAGAAAAGATGGAGGGATGTTACTGAAAATGATGTCAGATCATCTTAGAAAAATAATGAACAAAAATAGCAAGACATTAAAGAGGAAAGATTAATCAGCTGCATGAGGAAGTGAATCAAAAAATGGATGTAGTTTTGAGGTTTGCCTCATGTGACATTTGATCATCTAATGCCCCAGCACGTGATGTTCTATCATAAATTTTTTTTGCATTTAACTTTGCTGAGTCTTTCAGCATTTTAGCAATCCTAAAATAACAAAGAGAATTATGCCACAGGATTTTTATTCAGACTTAGTTGAACAGTTTGGATGCAAATGATTTCAAATCATATTGGAACCCATGGGATAAGAGAGAAAGGTTAAGAGAGAGAAACAGGTAAGGAACATACTTAGCAGAAGGACTACATAATGATCACAACCATTTGACCTCCAAAGTGCAACAGCAATAAGAATCTGCTACAGCTTATAGCTACAATTTCCCATAGATTGAATTCTTGGTCTCAGCTGAACTGGTGAATGGAAGACGGGAGTTAGCTTGGGCAGCTGAAGGACAACTTCAAGGAAAATAACCATAATCTTGTCCTATGCATTTCCCAGGAGCTCTCTATTTGTAACCATTAATGGACTCTCAGATTAACCTATCTTGAACTGAGAAGCTTTCACATGAGAAGGGGTGGAACGATGTAATAATACCTGATGCCAACAAAAAAGCATTGGTTCATTTTAATTCACATGGTAGATCTTCCAAGTACTTTACTTATTCTCAGTTGATACATCTCTTGTTGCTGACACAGAAGATGATGTGTTCAAATCCCACTTCAGAGATTTGCATACAAAAATCGAAATTGACTTTCCAGCGCAATACTGAGGGAATGTTCCACTGTCAAAAGTATCATCTTTTGAATGTGATGTCAAACAACGGCCTAATTTTATTTCTGTCTCAGATGCACCATTTTGAAGAAGAGCAACAGCCTTATTTGTGTCCTAGCCAATCTTTATTTCTCAACCAGTTTAAAGATTGATATGTCGTGCAACTACTGATGGGATTGTAAGGGTGGCACATTGAATGTCACATGATCAAACCTTACATACTTTCTTAGACTCAATAACTACTGTGCCTCTGACGATGCATGAACTTGACAAGATACTCAATTCTCTCCTATCCATCGCCAATGTTCTTGTGTCACCCCAGCATTTGACCAACTGGAGATTTCTGCTGACATCCTGAAGCCAATATATCTTGAGTGGCCCTTCGCTTTGAGTAAGAGCTCATGGCATGAATTAATGGGCAGATAATGATGATGGAAGTCAGATGGCATGGTTAAGCAATTGAGCTGCCTTTTGTGGTGTCATCTGGACTTAAAACTTCAGTTTGCTTTCTGTCTATGGATGCTGCCTGACCCGTTGTGATCTCCATCATTCTTTGTTTTCAGTACTGATCCAACATCTGCAGGAATTTGCTCCTGCCTTTTGGATTCACTGGAGGTCATCGGAGCATTTTCTTGCTTCAGTGTTGGGTATGTAGTCTGACCATTGTACATGTAAACTCCTTCAAAGACATTTGATGTCAAATATCCCTGTGTCCTTTCCATCCAGAAACCTTCACTGGTATGCAGGCAAAAAGCATCATAAGCTTGATATTGCTCTCTCAGGCCACTAGCAACAGGGTCTGGGAGATAAACTCTTAATCACAATCACATGGACAATTACAGAACTTATAGCATGCCATTTGGCCTACTGTACATGTATTGGTTCTTTTAACCACAATTTCCCCATTGATTTGCACACGTCCCTCCTTGAAATATTTGTTCAACTCCTTTTCGAAATGCCTTCCACCATCCTCTCAGACCGTGCATTCCCACTCATAACAACACACTGGGTAAAAACCAGATTTCTCCTCATCCACCTTCTGGTTCTTCTCCCAATTGAAACTTCATAGCTGACCTTGGAGAAACCTCATTATTGGAACTACTCACAGCTGGGACTGTCAGGATTTCATTGGTCAGTTAAGTGTTTGCTTTTAAGACTTATAAAACTGATAAAGCTTGATCTGAAAATTTCTGTAAATCCTTCATAGTGAGTAGGATTTTTAAAAAATGCTTTACTGAGATCTGTCTCTTGATTAATATATTTTAATATAAAAAAAGGTATTAAGTTATCCTAGAGCAGTGTTTATGACTATGACTTTATGTACATTAAGGAGCAGAGTTGGTGCAGAGATGGGCTTCAGTTGAGTGAGGTGCTCTTCCAGTGAGATGTGGGTGATTAGGGAAAACTTCAAAGTTACTGATAATTATGTCTGCAGGAAGTGTGTTTGGTTGTAAATCCTATCAGATCACTTGGATCATTTGGACTGGCAGTTAGAGACAATGAGGAATTTACAGAAACCAAGGGTGTGATGGATGGACATTTCAGGAAGGTTGGAAAAACTGCAGATACAGTCAGGTGGATGGTTTACCACCAGGAAAGGTCAGAGAAGAAGGCAGGTAAAGCAGGATCTCCTGTGGCCATCCTCACCTCAAATAAGCATGCTGTTTTGGAAAATGTAGGGGATGATGGAGTCTCAGGGGAATGTGGCACTGACAGTCAGGTTTCTGGTATTGAGATTGGCTCCACTGTAATGAAGAGTACGTCAGGTTTCAAGTGATAGGGGTCTTTCTAGTCAGGAGCACAGACAGATGTTCCTGCAGCCAATAACGAAATATCAGAACGGTGTGTTGCCTCCCTGATGCCAGAGTCAAGAGGGTGTAGAATATTCTCAAAGGGCAGAGTGACCAGCAGGAGGTCATTGTACATGTTGGTACCAATGAAATAGGAAGAGAAAGCGATGAGGTTCTGAGGAGAGAATGTAGGAAACTAGGCAGGAGGTGAGAAAGTAGGTCCTCAAGGACAGCAATATCTGGATTACTCCCAGTGTCACATGCTAGTGAGAGTAGGAATAGAAAGATACAGCAGATGAATGTGTGGCTGAGGAGCTGATGTAGGGGGCAGGAATTCACAGTTTTGGATCATTGGAATCTCTTCTGAGAAAAAAGTGACTCGTATAAAGATGGTTTGCACCTGAATTGGAAGGGGACCATTATCCAGACAGGGATGTTTGCTAGTCTTTGAACTAGTGAGGGCAGGGGCTGTTTGGGAGGAGTAGTGGGGTTCCAAAGAGTTAGTGAGAAGAAAGATATCTGCTGCCGGTACAGTTGAGAAGAGGAAGAAGTCAAATAGTCAACGCAGGCAAGAGCAATGCAGGGAACAAGGTAAGACTGATAAATTAAACTGTGTTTACTTCAATGCAAGAGGCCAGACAGGTAAGACAGATGAACTCAGGGCATGTTTGGGAACATAGCTATCATAGTAATTACAGAGACATGGCTCAGAGATGGACAGGACTGGCAGTTTAATGTTTCAGAGTATAAATGCTATAGGATGGAGAGAAAGGGGGTGAGAGAGGGGGGAGTGGCATTTCTGATTATGGATAAAATTACAGTTGTACTTAGGTAGCATATTCCTGGAAGTATATCCAGTTAAGGTTTTTGGATGGAACTGAGAAATAAGAAAGAGATGATTACATAATTGGGATTGTACTATAGGTTCCTTAGTAGATTGTGGGAAATTGAGAAGCAAGTTTGTAAGGAGATCTCAGATACCTGTAAGAATAAGAGTGTTGCAATGGTAGGGGATTTTAACTTTCCAAACATGGACTGGGACTGTCATAGTGTTAGGGGCTTGGATGCAGAGGAATTAGTTTTCTTATTCAGTATGTGGATGAACCTACGAGAGAAGGAGCAAAACTTGACTTTCTCTTGGGAAATAAGACAGGGCAAGTGACTGAGGTGACAGTGGGGGAGCACTTTGGGATTATTGATCATAGTTCTATTAATTTTAAAATAGTGATGGAAAAGGATAGATCAGATCTAAAAGTTAAAGTTCTAAATTAGAGGAAGGTCAATTTTGACAGTATTCGGCAAAAACTTTCAAAATTTGATTGGGAGAAGCTAAATTCACAGGTAAAGAGATGATTGGAAAGTGGAAGGCATTCAAATGAGATTATGAGGGTTCGGAGGCATAATATTCCTGTTAATGTGAAAATTAAGGCTGCTAGGTGTCAGGAATGCTGGATGACTAGAGAAATTGAGGTTTTGGTCAAGAAAAAGAAGGAAACATATGTTGGGTATAGACAACTGGGATTGAGTGAATCCTTTGGAGTATAAGGGCAGAGGGAGTGTACTTAAGAGGGAAATCAGGAGGGCAAAAAGACGACATGAGATTTCTTGGACAAATATGGTTAAGGAGTCTCCAAAGAGATCCAACAAGTACACTAAGGGCAAAAGAGTAACTAGGGAGAGAATGTGGGCCCCTTAAAGATCAACAAGGGCATCTATATGTACAACCCCAGGGGATGCGAAACAAGTACTTTGCATCAGTATTTACAGTGGAGAAGGATATGGAAGCTGGAGAACTTGGAGAAATAAACAATGATACCTTGAAAAATGTCCATATTACAGAAGAGGAGGTGCTGGATGTCTTAAAATGCATAAAAGTGGATAAAAACACAGGACCTAATCAGGTATATTCAAGAACTTGGTGGGAAGCTAGGGAAGAGATTGCTGGGCCCCTAACTGAGATATTTGTATCATTGATAGCTATGGGTGAGATGCTGGAAGGCTGGAGGGTGGCTAACATGGTGCCATTATTTAAGAAAGGTGATAAGGAAATCCTAGAGAACTATAGACTGGTGAGTCTGACACCAGTAATGGACTAGTTGTTGGAGGGGATTCTGAGGGAATGATTCAGAATAGTTGACATGGCTTTGTGTGTGGGAAATCATGTCTCATTGACTTGACTGAGTTTTTTGAAGAGGTGAGAAAGAAGATTAATGAAGGCAGAGTTGTGGACATTGTCCATATGGAATAAAAACCAAAAGAATTGCGGATGTTGTAAATCAGAAACAAAAATAGAAATTAGCGAGTTTTGAGGTCTGGCAGCACCTGTGAAGAGAAATCAGAGTTAGCATTTTGAATCAAGTGACACTTCCTCAGAACTGGACCCAAAACATTCTGCAGATGCTGCCAGACCGCTGAGCTTTTCCAGCAATTTCTGTTTTGTTGCCAGATGTATATCAGCAACATTCGGCAGGTTCTGCAAGGTAGATTGGTTACCATAGTTAGATCACATGAGTACAGTGAGAGCTAGCCATTTGGATACAAAATTGGCTTGAAGGTAGGAGACAGAGAGTGTTGGTAGAGGGTTGTTTTTCAGACTGGAGGATTGTGACCAATGGTGTGTCACAAGGATCAGTACTGGGTCCACTGCTTTCTTTCATTTATATAAATTATCTGGATGTGAATATAGGAGGTATGGTTAGTAAGTTTGGAGATAACACCAAAATTGGAGGTATAGTGGACAGTGAAGAAGGTTACCTCAGAGTACAATAGGACCTTGATCAGATGGGCTGATAGGCTGAGGAGTAGCAGATGGAGATTGATTTAGGTAAACGTGAGGTATTGCATTTTGGTAAGACAACTCAGGGCATGACTTATATACTTAATGGTAAGGTCATGAGGAGTGTTGCCAAACCAAGAGACATTGGAGTGCAGGTGCATAGTTCCTTGAAGGTGGAGTCAGAGTTAGACAGGATAGTGAAGACTTTTAGTATATTCGCTTTTATTGGTCAGTGCATTGAGTATAGGAGTTGGAATGGGTGTAATGTTGCAGCTGCACAGGAAATTGGTCAGGCCACTTTTGGAATACTGCATTCAATTCTGGTCTCCCTGCTATAGGAAGGATGTTGTGAAACTTGAAAAGGTGCAGAAATGATTTACAAGAATGTTGCCAGGTTTGGAAGATTTAGGCTTTAGGGTGGCAGTAGGGGGGAGGGAGGTTGAATACATTGGGGATGTTTTCCCTGGAGTGTCAAACTCTGAGGGGTAACCTTACAGAGATTTATAAAATCTTGAAGGGCACAGATAGGATGAAGTTAAAAATCACACAACACCAGGTTATATACCAACAGGTTTATTTGGAAGCACTACCTTTAGGATTGCTGCTCCTTCATCAGGAAGCTCTGGAACAGGATCTGCAGGCAATCAATCCATGTATGGTTTAAAAAAATCCTATTTTGGAAATAGAACCAGTCTTACTCAAGATTGGGAAATCTTCCTGCAGATCCTGTTCCACAGCCACCTGATGAAGGCGCAGTATTTCAAAAGCCAGTGAAGATGAAACAGTAAACTTTTGATATAACAAGCAGGCACTACTGGGATTTGAACCCACAATCTACCTATTTACTAGACAGGCACTTTAACCATATAAGCCATGGCACCACAGCACAAGCCAATGCTTCCAAATAAACCTGTGTGATTATAACCTGGTGCTATATGATTTTTTAAAAATTTTGTCCACTGCAGTCTAACACCAGCTCCTCCATATCACAGATAGAATGAGCAGCCAAGGTCTTTTTTCCAGGTTAGTGGAGTCCAAAACTAGAGGGCATTATTTTAAGGTGAGAGTGGAAAGATTTTAAAAACAGCTAAGGGACAACTTTTTCACTCAGAGGATGGTGCATGAATGGAATGAACTGCCAGAGACTGGTACAATTGCAGCATTTAAAAGGCATCTGGATGGGTAAATTAACAGAAGGGTGAGATGGATATGGGCCAGATCCTGGCAAATGCAACTAGATTAATTTAGGATATTTATCAGCATGGATGAGATAGACCAAAGGTCTGCTTCCATACTGTACAACCCCATGACTCTATAATTAACTTAAATCTGTTTAAGTTCTCAGCCCTTTTGATATGGCATACCAAATGCCCCTGTTAAAGAGATCCCCAAGTGATTCAGCTTTTACTTGATATTTGGATAAGGAACTTTGAAAGTTGGGGGATACTTCTCTGTTTTACACTTCACCCAAAGAGCATCTGCTGCTTTAAGAAATATTGCAGCTCTCATCAAGTATGATTTTGAAAAGCACCTGATTCTATCTCAAAATGCGAAACCAGGCCACCGGGTTGTCCAGACCTTTGTTCTCTGTTTCCAACATTTATTATAATTAATAACCATAATGGTTTCAAGGAAATGAAATGCACAATTATGTTCACACTGCTGGGTTTGACAAACATGTAGAGCCTCTAAGGTTTGCTATGATGTAATTGCAACCTCAGTAATCATGTTTCAGTCAATCCAGGAGCTGTTCCAGGCAGTCAAGCTTGCTGCTGGCTCAACATGTATATATTCTCAATTCAGACCATTTAAGATGTACTCAGAGTTACGCCTGAACATGCATGAAGAACCAAAATATGGCACATATACACTTAATTTTCTCTTGTCCCAGTTGCTCAGGGGAGTACGTATGCTCTTAATCTTTACTTTTTGTAGATTCCAGCACAACACTAGCAGTTGACTGACTCCCTGTGTGTTTCCAATCTTTTCAGTTTTTGTTTTTTATAATTGGTATTAATCATGAGCTAAAGTGACAGGTTATAAATCAGTTTTGCAGCTGTGGCTATGTTTAAGTGTGGCATCCAAATAGGGTGTCCTTTTTGCCAAAGTAAACATTACTTCCAAATCAGGATACACTTGCCTTTGCTTGCTCATGGTACTGTCAAGACTCAACTGATTGCAGGACTCACTTGTGAATGGCTATTATTGCAGTAACAAGGTGTGCAACTAAACGCTATGTGATGTTTAAGCATTTTGAACAGATGCTGTTCTGTTTGATAAAGAGCTGTGGTTTCTCACATGACAACAAATGCATCTTTACAGGTTTCCAACAGCAACAACAAAGTTCTGTCCTGTTGAAGCATGTGCTGCTACATAACATGTTGGGATCAGTGGTTCCTCGTGAAGAGAGCAGTGCGCACCATTAGCATCAGGCAGCGCACCGATTGTGTTCGACCATCCCTTACTAGTTACAATCCTCAGGACGTGTCCACTGCAAGATGTGATTCTGCTGTTGGAAATCGTTTATTAGATAATCCACACTGTGCTAGGAAATACGGAAGAAAATACAAAGGTTTTTAGTCAGCTTGCAGTGCAAAGCTCACGGTTCTGAAGAGGAGTGTTATCAGATTCAAAACGCTTTTCTCTCTCCAAGTGCTCCCAGACTTGCTGAGTTTCTCCAACATTCTCTCTGTTTGTTTCAGATTTCCAGCATCAGCAGTATTTTGTTTGTATTGGCAGTGTGATGTATTTGTGCAAAGTTAAAAAGACAACCATCACAATCTCTCTCCAATGGCTCACCACAGCAGATTGAGCGAAAATGAGGACTGCAGATGCTGGAGATCAGAGTTGAAAAGTGTGGTGCTGGAAAAGCGCAGCAGGTCAGGCACGCTCCACGCTCAACACTGGCCTGTTCCCATTACGCTCCGCACTGGCCTGTTACCATTATGCTCCACACTGGCCTGTAACCACCATGCTCCGCACTGGCCTGTAACCACCATGCTCCACACTGGCCTGTAACCACCATGCTCCACACTGGCCTGTTACCATTATGCTCCACACTGTCCTGTAACCACCACACTCCACACTGGCCTATTACCACCATGCTCCACATTGGGTTCTAACCACCATGCTCCACACCAGGCTTATACCACCACGCTCCACACTGGCCTGTTCCCACCATGCTCCGCACTAGCCTGTTACCATTATGCTCCACACTGGCCTGTAACCACCATGCTCCGCACTGGCCTGTTACCATTATGCTCCACACTGGCCTGTTCCCACTACGCTCCGCACTGGCCTGTTCCCACCATGCTCCGCACTGGCCTGTTACCATTATGTTCCACACTGGCCTGTTACCACCATGTTCCGCACTGGCCTGTTACCACCATGTTCCGCACTGGCCTGTTACCATTATGCTCCACACTGGCCTGTTCCCACTACGCTCCGCACTGGCCTGTTCCCACCATGCTCCGCACTGGCCTGTTACCATTATGTTCCACACTGGCCTGTTACCACCATGTTCCGCACTGGCCTGTTACCACCATGTTCCGCACTGGCCTGTTACCACCATGTTCCGCACTGGCCTGTTACCATTATGCTCCACACTGGCCTGTAACCACCATGCTCCGCACTGGCCTATAACCACCATGCTCCACACTGGCCTGTTACCATTATGCTCCATACTGTCCTGTAACCACCACACTCCACACTGGCCTATTACCACCATGCTCCACATTGGGTTCTAACCACCATGCTCCACACCAAGCTTATACCACCACGATCCACCCTGGCCAGTTACCACTACGCTCCACACTGGCCTGTTACCATTTTGCTCTACATTGGCCTGTACCACCATGCTCTGCACTGGCCTGTAACCACCACGTTCCACACTGGCCTATTACCACCATGCTCCACATTGGGTTCTAACCACTATGCTCCACACCGGGCTTGTACCACCACGATACACCCTGGCCAGTTACCACTACGCTCCACACTGAGCTGTTACCACCCCATTCCACACTGGCTTGTTACCACCACACTCCACATTAGGCTGTTACCAGCATACTCCACACTGGCCTGTTTCCACCACGTTCCACCCTGGCATGTCACCACTACGCTCCACACTTACGTGTTCCCATCACGCTTCACACTGGCCTGTTACCACCACACTCCGCACTGGCCTGTTACCACCATACTCCGCACCATGCTCGATGCTGGCCTGTTACCACCAAGCTCCACACTAGGCTGTTACCACCATGCTTCACACTGGCCTGTTACCATCACACTCCGCACTGGGCTGTTCCCATCACGCTCCACACTGGGCTGTTACCACCACATTCCACACTGGCCTGTTACCATCATGCTCCGCACTGGCCTGTTACCATCATGCTCCACACTGGACTGTTACCACCTCACTCCACACTGGCCTGTTACCACCACACTCCACATTGGCAGGTTACCACCTCACTATACACTGGCCTGTTACTATCACGCTCCACACTGGCCTGTTACCACCACACTCCACACTGGCCTATTACCACCACGCTACACACTGGCCTGTTCCCACATGCTCCACATTGGCCTGTTCCCATCACACTTCACACTGGCCTGTTACCATCATGCTCCTCTCTGGGCTGTTACCACCATGCTCCACACTGGCCTATTGCCACCACGCTCCACACTGACCTTTTACCCTCACGCTCAGCGCTGGCCAGTTAGCACCACGCTCCGCACTGGCCTGTTACCACCACACTCCACATTGGCCTGTTACTACCACACTCCACATTGGCCTGTTACTACCATACTCCACATTGGCCTGTTACCACCATGCTCCACACTGGCCTGTTACTACCATGCTCCACGCTGGCCTTTTAGCCTCACGCTCAGCACTGGCCAGTTAGCACCATGGTCCGCACTGGCCTGTTACCACCACACTCCACACTGGCCTATTACCACCTCACTCCACAATGGGCTATTACCATCATGCTCCACACTGGCCTGTTCCCATCACACTCCATGCTGGTCTATTACCACCACGCTACACACTGGCCTGTTCCCACCATGCTACACACTGGCCTGTTCCCATCATGCTCCACACTGGCCTGTTCCCATCACGCTCCACACTGGCCTGTTACCATCACACTCCACACTGGCCTATTACCACCACGCTCCACACTGGCCTGTTACCACCACACTCCACACTGGTCTATTACCTCTACGCTACACACTGGCCTGTTCCCATCATGCTCCACACTGGCCTGTTACCATCATGCTCCTCTCTGGGCTGTTACCACCACGCTCCATACTGGGCTGTTACGACCACTGACCTTTTACCCTCATGCTCAGCGCTGGCCAGTTAGCACCATGTCCGCACTGGCCTGTTACCACCACACTCCACATTGGCCTGTTACCACCACACTCCACACTGACCTGTTACCACCACACTCCACACTGACCTGTTCCCATCACGCTCCACACTGACCTGTTACCACAACGCTCCACACTGGCCTGTTACCAGCATGCTCCACTGTTGCCTGTTACCACCGTGGTCCACACTAACCTGTTACCACCAAGCTCCGCACTGGGCTGCTGGTGGCTGGCATCCTTACTTCACGCGCTGGACTGCGGACCTTGCTTTGGAGGCTGAGTGAATGGAAGGAGGGAGGAAAGGAGGGAGAGAATAAGAAAACATCAGGAGTTAATATCCTGGGCTTCTGCTCCCAATTTCTTCTTTGATTGTGTCAACTCAAAATCATGGTATCTCTCCTCATGCATACCTCCACCTGTAACTCCACCAGTGCTATCACCCTGTACACTCTCTCAGTCTTACTATTCCAGTTGGTTTTGATTTGATTTATTCTTGACACATACTGAAATACAGTGAAAAGTACTATTTTGTATCTAATCAGATAAATCATATCATACATAAATGCATCAGGGTAATCAAACAGAATGCAGAATATTGTATTACAGCTACAGAGAAGGTGCAGACAGAAATCAACTCTAATATAGGAGGGATACATTCCTAAGTATGATAACAGCAGGGAGGAAGCTATTCTTAAATCTGTTATGTTGTTTTAAAAAATCTGTATCCTCTGCCCACTGGAAGAGAGTAGGAGAGAGTTTAATCAGGGTGAGAAGGTTTTTGATGATGATGGCTGATTGTCTGAGGCAGTGGGACGTGTAGACAGAGTCAATGGAAGGAAGGTTGGCTTCATGATGGACTGGGCTGTGTTCACAACTCTGTAATTTCTTGCAGTCCTGGACAGAGCAATTGCCACATCAAACTGTGATGCATTCAGGTAGGATGCTTTCTACAGTACAACTCTAAAAAGGAATCATTGTGGACATGTTGAATTTTCTTCGCCTTCTGATGAATTAGAAGCATTCGTGTGCTCTCTTGACTGTAGTGTTGATGTGGATGGACCAGGATGGATTGTTGGTGATATTTACTCCTATTACGCAATTTCCAGAAACATTATTCAGTAAAGCTTTCCTTTTCGAGTAACAGCTTGTTGTTTGGAAGAATTGTTTGGCCACAGCACAATCTCCTTTAGCATACCAGCTTCCTGCCTGCTTCTGAGCACAAAGGTAGTAGTTTGAACAGACGGCCAGCAATGAGGGACTTGCTCAGTTCTGCACTACAATTAGGTTTCACAAACACCAAGTTTGCGTGTTCAAAAAAATGGATTATGTTAATTTTTACTCCCTTATCTTACTGACGTTGTAACAGTTTCAACATTTCAAAAAGGAACCTTGTAATTATCTCGAATTCTTGGTCGACAACTTGTAAATGCAAGTCTTCCATGAATTGCAGATGACACCAAAATTGATTGTATAATGGACAGTGAAGAAAGTTATCCAAGAGTACAATGGGGTCTTGATCAGTTGGCCCAATGGACTGAGGAGTTGGAGATGGCATTTAGTTTTGATAAATGCAAAGTGTTGTATTTTCATAAGACAAACACAGGCAGGACTCACACAATTAATGTTAGGGCAGTGGGGGGTGTTGTTGAACAGAGAGCCGAGGATGCAGGTATTACTTCCTTGAAAGTAGCATCATAGGTAGGCAGGCTGGTGAAGAAAGCTTTTGGTACACTCGCCTTCATCAGTCAGAGTACTGAGTATAGAAGTTAGGACGTCATGTTACAGTTATACAGGACATTAGTGAAGCCACCTTTGGGGTCCTGTTACAGTTCTGGTTGCCCTGCCATGGGAAGGATATTATTAAACTGTAAAAGTGCAGTAAGGATTTACAAAGGATTTTAGTGAGGTTGGAGGTTTTGAGTTATAAGGAGAGGCTGGATATGCTGAGACATTTTTCCCTTGTAGTGAAGGAAGTTGAGGAGTGACTCTCTAGAGGTTTATAAAATCTTGTGGGGCATGGATAAGGTGAATGGCAAATGTATTTTCCTCATGGTAGGGGAGTTCAAAAAGGGCATAATTTTAAGATGAGAGGGGAAAGATTTAAAAGGCACCCAGAGGATGGTGCATGTATGGAACGAACTGCCAGAGGAAGCGGTAGATGTGGGTTCAATTGCAACATTTAAGATACATTTGGACAGGTAAATGAATAGAAAGGGTTTAGAGGGATATGGGCCAAAGACAGAAATGTTGGACTAGTTTAGTTTGAGAAACCTGGTCAGTGTGGATGAATGGAACTGAACGATCTGTTTCCGTGCTGTTTGATTCTATGACTCTACATGTTATAGGTTGTCAGGATGATAAATAGATTAGAGGACAACTTGCAGGTGGTGGTGTTCCCATGTATCTGCTGCCTTTGCCCTTCTAGATGGAAGTGGCCATTGATTTGGAAGGTACTGCCTAAGGAGCTTTGGTGAATTTTTGCAGTGCAACTTGTAGATAGTACACTGTGCTGCCACTGAATGCCAATGGTGGACGGAATGGATTTTTGTAGATGTGGTGCCAATCAAGACGGCTGCTTTATCCTGGATGGTGTCAAGCTTTTTGCGTGTTGTTGGGACTGCACCCATACAGGCAACTAAGGGGGATTTCATCACACTCCTAACTTGTGACTTGTAGATGATGAACAGGCTTTGGGGAATCAAAGGGTGAGTTACTCACCGCAGTATTCCTAGTCTCTGACTTGCTCTCGTAGCTGTTGTGTTTATGTAATGGGTCCAGTTGAATTTCTGGTCAATGATAACACCAAGGATGTTGATAGTGGGAGATTCAATGTTGGTATCACCATCAAATGTCAAGAATTAGATTGTCTCTTAATGGATATGGCCATTGCCTGACATTTTGTGTCAAGGAAATGTTATTTGCCATCTGGTCAACCAAGCCTGGATATTGTCCAGATCTTGTTGCATTTAAACATGGACAGATTCAATGTCTGAGAAGTCCCGAACAGTGTTGAACATTGTGCAATCAGAAAACAGCTCCATTTCCCAGCTTTTGATGCAGGGAAAACCATTGATAAAGCAACTAAAGATGGCTAGGCCTTGGACTCTACCCTAAGGAACTCCTGCAGAGATGTCCCAGAGCTGAGATGACTAACCTCCAATAATTATCTTCCTGTGTGCTAAATACGAGTTTGCCTGCTGTGTCCCATTGATTCTAGTTTTGCTAAGGGTCCTTGATGCCACACTTGGAGAATGCAGCCTTGATGTCAAGGGCTGTCAAGCTTACCTCACCTACAGAATTCTGCTCTTTTGTCCATGTTTGACCCAAGGCTATAATGAAGACAGGAGCCGAGTGGACCTGGTGGAACCCAAACTGGGTGTCACTGAGCAGGCTATTGCTGAGCAGGTGCTGCTTGATAGCAATGTTAATGACATCTTCCATCACTTTATTGTTGATCAAGAGTAAACTGATGGGCCAGAAATTAGCTATGTTGGATTTGTCCTGCTTTTTGTGTAGAAAACGTACTTGGCAATTTTCCACATGGCAGGTCGATGCCAGTGCTGCAACTGTAGTGGAAGAGTTTAGTTCGGGGAGCAGCAAGTTCTGGAGCGCAAGGCTTCACAGCTATTGCCAGAATGTTGTCAGGGCCCACAGTATTTTCAGCATCAAGTGCCTTCAACCGTTTCTTGATCTGATATGGAATGAATCGAATTGGCTGAAGACTGATATCTGTGATGCTGAGGATCACTGGAGGAGGCTGAAGTGAATTATCCACTCACACTCTGGTTGAAGATTGCTGTCAATGCTTCAGCCTTCTCATTTGCACTGATATGTTCGGCTCTTCCATCACTGAGGTTGGAGATATTTGTGGAGCCAACTCCCCCAGTGAGTTGTTCAATCGTCCGTTACCATTCATGATTGGATGTTCCAGGACTGCAGAACTTAGATCTGATCAATTCATTGTGGGATTGCTTAACCTTATCGGTCGCTTGCTGCTTACACTGTTTGGAATGCAAGTAGTCCTCGTTGGTAGCTTCGTCATGTTGTCACCTCATTTTTAGGGATCCCTGGTATTGCTCCTGGCACAGCCTCCTGCTCTCTCCATTGATGCAGAGTTGGTCCCCTAGCTTGATGGCTGAGTATAGGATGTGGAGGCCCCAAGGTTGCAGATTTTGCTAGAGTACAATTCTGCAGCTTTGGTGACCCACAGTGCCTCGTCGATGTCCACTCTTGAGTTGCTAGATCTGTTTGAAGTCTGTCCCATTTAACACACTGATTGTGCCAGACAACACAATGGAAACAGTATTCTCACAATGAAAGCCAGGACTTTGCAGTAGTCACTCTTACTGATACTGTCATGGACAGATGCATCTGCAGCCAGCAGATTGATAAGGATAAGGTCAAGTATGTTTCTCCCTCTTGTTGGTTCCCTCACTACCTGCTGCAGACTTGTCTAGCAGCTATGTCCTTTAGGGTTCAACCAGCTCAATCAGTTGTGCTGCTGCACTTTTAGTGGTGGACATTGAAAGTCCCCACCCAGAGTACACTTTTCATCCTTTTCATTCTTCATCACACTCAATGATTTCTATAGAGTTGTTCAACATTAAGGAGTACAGCATGGTGTATAGTAATCAGCAGGATATTTCTTGCCCATGTTTAACCTGAAGCCATGAAACTTCATGGGGTCCAGAGTCAATATTGAGGAATCCCAGGGAAACTCCCTCCCCACTAAATACCATTGTGCCATCACTCATCATCTCTCTCGTGTATGTCCTCCTGGTGGGACAGGACATACCAAGACATGGTGCTGGTGGTATCTGGGACATTGTTTAGAAGGTATGTTTGCATGAGTGTGACTGTCATGTTTTACTAGTTTGTGAGGTTGTTCTCCCAATTTTGTCACTAGCCTCCAGATATTAGTAAGGAGGACTTTCAAAGAGTTAACAGGACTGTTTTTGCTGTGGTCTTTTCTGGTGCCTAGGTTGATGCTGGGTGTTCTGTCCAGTTTCATTTCTTTCTTGAAACTCCGTGGTAATTAGAGTCATAAAGTCATAGAGATGTACAGCACAGAAACAGACCCTGTGCTCCAACTCGTCCATGCCGACCAGATACCCTAACCTAATCTAGTCCCATTTTCCAGCACTTGGCCCATAGCCCTCTATACCCCTCCTATTCATATACCCATCCAGATGCCTTTTAAAATGTTGTAATTGTACCAGCCTCCAATACTTCCTCTGGCGGCTCATTCCATACATACACCACCCCCTGTGTGAAAAGGTTGCCCCTTAGATCCCTTTAAAATGTTTCTGCTCTCACCCTAAACACATGCCCTCTAGTTCCCCCACGCTAATGGGCTGAGAGTGGCAGATGGAGTTAATTTAGATTAATGTGACACAGCCTCCTGCTCTCTCTCCACTGAAGCAGAGTTGGTCCCCCAGCTTGATGGTTGAGTATAGGATGTGCCGACCATTTTTAGGGCAGCTAAGAGTCAACCACATTGCTGTAGGCCTGGAGTCACATATAAATCAGACAAGGTGAGGATGGTTGATTCTCTCCCCTCATGAGTTTTTCTGACAATTGACAATGGTTTCATGGTCACCAGTGGGTTCTTATTTCCATTTTTTAAAAATTGAATTCAAATTCCAACATCTGTTGTGGAAGGATTCAAATCCAGGTCCCCAGAACATTAACTGATTTTCTTTAATAATAGTCTGGTGATAATACCGTTAGGTCATCAAATGCATCTCAATGGGATTGGCCAGTGATCATGCGTTTCATGCATAAATAGGATCTCAATTGAACAGCGGCCAAAGCAGACCAGTTGGTAATGTGAATGATGTTAATGAAGTGTAAAGTTTTTGTTTGTAACTGAATCAGCGAGATCGTGTTCAGCTTGACTGAAACACTTTCGCCCTGGTATATGCTTAAATGAATCCAGAGAACAAAGGAACTGGAGTGTCATTTGATCACCGTAAGATTGGGAGAGAGGAAACTTTTCCCGCTCTAGGAAGTGTTTCAGTAGTATACTATGTACTTGCATGGATTTTATGTTCACCATGCATTCCATGTTGCAATACTTGAACACGGTCAGTCCAACACAAACTTATTATGTGCAAATTTCTTCTGACTAATTTGGCTCAGAATTCAAATATAGCATTTGTTTTAAAAGAAGGAGAAAGCCAGCCATTTAAAATGCAGAGGATGGGAACTCCCTTCTCATTACAGAAAATATATCTGAACCCAGGCGTCATAATGTCAGTATTCTGTATTTAAAACCTCTGTGTAGAATTTACATTTACGGCAATAAAATCTGTAAACTGAAGACTCAAATCGTAAACTGAAATTCTCACTGACCTCACCCAGCATAATTCCTCCATCATACCTTTAAATACTGTTTTGTCTCATCATACACAGTCCCTCATCATGTAATTAAAGTCTGATTGATCTTAGCATTCAAATTGCTTTTGTCCTGCAATGAGACTGTGCTGATCCCTGGCAACACAATTTCCCAATCGTGCAACTAAACTATAATTGACCACATTGACATTGATCCCTCAGGAAATAAGATGCTTTGATTGACCAGAATCAATCACAGTTACGGTTAAATCTTACATTTTACTGGCTAAGTGCAAGTTACATTGAGCTTTTGGGAGAGATTCTCAGTTTGAAGTTCACTGAGATTTTTTGCCATTATCTGACCAAATATGGCTCATTAACACCTTAACCCATCCCTATGGCATCCCTCCAGTTGAATCTATCTCTGTCTTACCCCATATGCTACTGCAGAATAACTAGCATAAGGTGTTCAACAAGGTTCCACATGGGAGACTGATTAGCAAGGTTAGATCTCATGGAATACGGGGAGAACTAGCCATTTGGATACTGAACTGGCTCAAAGGTAGAAGACAGAGGGTGGTGGTTGTCTTTCAGGCTGGAGGCCTGTGATCAGTGGAGTGCCACAAGAATCGGTGCTGGGTCCTCAACTTTTTGTCATTTACATAAATGATTTGGATGCGAGCATAAGAGGTACAGTTAGTAAGTTTGCAGATGACACCAAAATTGGAGGTGTAGTGAACAGTGAAGAGGGTTACCTCAAATTACAACAGGATCTTGACCAGATCGGCCAATGGGCTGAGAAGTGGCAGATGGAGTTTAATTCAGATAAATGAGAGGTGCTGCATTTTGCGAAAGCAAATCTTAGCAGGGCTTATACACTTAATGGTAAGGTCCTAGGGAGTGTTGCTGAACAAAGAGACCTTGGAGTGCAGGTTCATAGCTCCTTGAAAGTAGAGTTGCAGGTAGATAGGATAGTGAAGAAAGTGTTTGGTATGCTTTCTTTTATTGGTCAGAGTATTGAGTTGGGAGGTCATATTGTGGCTGTACAGGACATTGGTTAGACCACTGTTGGAATATTGCGTGCAATTCTGGTCTCCTTCCTATTGGAAGGATGTTGTGAAACTTGAAATGTTTCAGAAAAGATTTACAAGGATGTTGACAGGGTTGGAGGATTTGAGCTACAGGGAGAGGCTGAACAGGCTGGGGCTGTTTTCCTTGGATCGTCAGAGGCAAAGAGGTGACCTTATAGAGGTTTACAAAATTATGAGGGGCATGGATAGGATAAATAGGCAATGTTTTTTTCCCTGGGGTCAGGGAGTCCAGAACTAGAAGGCATAGAGTCATAGAGATGTACAGAATGGAAACAGACCCTTCAGTCCAACCCATCCATGCCAACCAGATATCCCAACCCAATCTAGTCCCACCTGCCAGCATTCAGCCCATATCCCTCCAAACCCTTCCTATTCATATACCCATCCAAATGCCTCTTAAATATTGCAATTGTACCAGCCTCCACTACTTCCTCTGGCAGCTCATTCCATACACGTAGGACTGGGTTGGACGAGAGGTGGGACTAGATTGAGTTGGGATATCTGGTCGGCATGGACGGGTTGGACTGAAGGGTCTGTTTCCATGCTGAACATCTCTATGACTCTAAGTTGACATACCAACTTTCATTGTATCTGCGCCATTTTTAAAAGGTCATTTTGCACCTGGGAGAGCATTGACAATCCATTCTTACCCTTCACTGGCAGAGCAGCCACCAAGCCATGCTGCTCATGACACATAGTTGGCATGGTTAATACTCCCTCGCACATGCAATCTAATACCTTTGTTGCTGTTTAACCACCAGTCTATAGTGTTTACATATCCTTAGCTGTATTGCACCAAAACATTTTCTCTACGTCATCAATACTCTGCCCCCAACTCCCTCTGGAGACCCACAGCTTATTATTGTCCAGCAGGGGACAACCCGTACAGGTAAGCAATCAGACAATTCCAAACATGGTCTTTCATTTACTACCAGCAAAAGTGAACACAAAGAACACCAACAGATGCTGACATTCACCCCCACTATGCAAACCAAATGCTGGCACCATGATTAATTACTATTTTGCATTCCATAATGGTCTGCTGCATTCAACTCTCATCTACTTGAAGTGGGTATCATCAGGTCCTGTCTGGTTTGTGGTGCCTGATAGAGCTAAGTTCTGTCATGCACAAAGGGAACTTTCTGTTCACCAGTGTCCTCGTCCTCTTCAGAAGACTGCTCCCATTCCTCTGACTCCTAAGCATCTCTGATATTGCCTTGTTTCTTGTTCCAATCATGCAGAGCGCAGCATGCCAGAAGGATGCAGTGCACTTTGTTTGGACTAAACTGGAGAATCCCCCATACTGATCCAAACAATAGAATCACATCTTCAAAAGCACTACCGTCAACGCCACCACAGCTCTGGTTGCAGCAAGAGGACCAAGTTGGTGAAGGTTTACATTGGAAAATGCCTGCCCCCACTTCCCATTCCAGATCCACCTCAACCATTTCACTTTCCATTACATTCATTAGAGTTCATCATCATATTTGCATGACTTATGATGCATCGATGTTCCACTCATCCTGCAGCTCCGCATTAAAGTTTCACAAATGATGAGGCACTTTTGATCAGTATTTGCCTCCTTGAATCATTGCTGCTAACTTCTGCATAATTGGGATGGCAATTTATGATTTGCATGCACCAATGTCATGGTGTATTCCACCTTTAATCAACAATCACATTCACACTGCATGGGTTGTAACTGAACGAAGGAATGCTTGCAAATGAAATGTAAATAGAGTTTGCAAAGCTGTGCTTCATGTAGTTGCTCCTTCAATATCCAGCAGATGTGGATCCCAATTGGCTTTTGCAAATCAAGATGGCACATACTCCACCCACCCTGAGAGTTGTTCCAACCATCTCTCAATTTCATTACATATCTAAAGAACAGCAAGTGACAATAAGGAATGTAGATCATGGTGGACACTGTCAGCACATGCTCTGCTTGGTTATTGTGTACCGCCCAAGAACCTCAATGTTCCTTTCACCTCACTCTACCCTGACAACACAATTCTCCCCATTTTCTTAAAGGGAAACTCACCGCATTAAACTATCCCTCCAATTGTCCTCACTGCCCTTGAACCCTGAAATTACATATTACAGGTAATGATGCCCTCCCTGTTTATCTGTACTCCCCTTGGGGGCCACACTGATGATCGCTGTCAATGAACCCTCCACCTTTTTTAAAAAGATAATTCGTAGGGTGTGGACCAGCATTTATTACCCATCCCTAATTGCCCAGAGGGAATTAAGTGTCAATCATATTGTTGTGGGTCTGGAGTCACATGCAAGCCAGACCAAGTAGAGAGGGTAGTTTCCTTCACGAAGGGACATTCGTGAACCAAATGAGTTTTTCCTGATAATCAACAATGGTTTCATGGTCATCATTTGACTCCTAATTCTAGATAGCTACTGAATTCAAATTCCACCATCTGCTTTGGCAGGATTCAAACTCTCATCCTGAGAACAATATCAAGGTCTCTGGATTAATAGTCTAGTGATAATGCCAGCAAGCCATCACCTCCCCTAAAGCCAACCATGCCTTTTGATGCTGTTCTGCAAACCCCTCATAAAGAACTTGAGATCCCTCCCATCACTTTGCCAGAAATGTCTATGCTACCCCAATAGCACCAGTCTCACCCAATTCTAGCCACAACTTACCACTCACTCTACTTAAAAAAACAGTGACTGTCAGGATATCCCAGAATGAACTGGTATTTTGGTTCTGGCAGTATCTTTAAACACTATTGCGTATCTGAAGAAGCACTGTCAGTCTGGAGGTGCCCTACATTGTCCTTGACATTTACTCTAGACATGACACATAGGGGGAGATTAGAGCTTTGCTTTAAGGGCAGAAACCTGGAAGTTCTGGAGAACTGAGTAGCAGAGGGTGGCATGTCCTGTTCTCTAGGACCGGCTGAAGGTTGCCAATTGGGTCAGTGCCATCTTTGCCATCTTAACCTAAAAAGAAGGTTAATGACTCTCTCCACTCTTCCAGTATAAGTTCCATCATCTTTCTCTGATATCTAACACTGCTCTCTCTGCTACTGAATCCATCTCACCAAGGCTTATGGTCTATTGATCTCACTGTTGCCTGCAACATCTTCCCCGTTCACTCTCATTTATCCCAGTACCAACAACACTAACCCTGCATGTCCTCTGCTCTGTCTCTTCAGTCGTTTAGGATAACTCCATACCTGAACTAAAAGTAGAAGCTGTGTCACCCGCTTTCAACTTCCTTATTACCTGTCCTTCTCTCATTCCAGGAGGAAAACAATTTATAATAAGGAAGAAAGTATCAAGATGAGTGCCAGGATGTCTGACATTCAGTTCCTCACCCCTTATATGGAAAATATCCTGTCTCTGATCTCTCCAAGCAGCTGACCAACAATGTCCAAGCTGCTGCACTGGTATCAGATGCTTCCCTAATTGTGTCAGGACCCTTGAGTGAATTGATTGAGACATTCCATAAGACCATCAGACGAAAAGACATAGGAGTGAAATTAGGCCATTCAGCCCATCGAGTCTGCATCGCCATTCAATCATGACTGATAAGTTTCTCAATTCCATTTTCCCAATTTCTCCCTGTAATCCTTGATACCCTTGACAATCAAGAACCTATCTATCCCAGTCTTAAATGCATTCAATGATCTATTGAATGACCTCCACCATCTATTCAGCTATCTCCCTTAGAATTCTGGGGTGTAGTCTAGGTGATTTATCCATCTTTAGGCTACTCAGTTTTTCTAGCACCTTCTCCTTGGTGATGGCCACCATACTTAGCTCTGCCCCCTCTCTTGAATCTTTGGGATATTATTCATGATTTCCATCGTGAAGACTGATGTGAAGTAATTATTCAGTTCCTCAGTCATTTCCTTGTTCCCCACTACTATCTCTCCAGTGGCATTTTCCAGTGGCCCACTTTTGCCTCTCTTTTGCACTTTATATATCTAAAGAAACTCTTACAGTCTCCCTTTATATTAGTGGCTAGCTTATCCTCATATTTAATCTTCTCCCTCCTTACTTTTTTTTGTTGCCCTCTGTTGGTCGTTGTAAGCTTCCCAAACCTTTGGTTTCCCACTGCCCTTCGCCACGTTATATGCATGCAGACAACCATGACAAGCTTCCTGTCTTTGTATTTCCACTAAACACATATCAATATCTCAGAACTGTGAGTCTCGTATCTCTGTCTGAACGGCAAGGTGTAAGGAAGCAAGACAAGATAAAACAGGGATGCTTTGAGCATCAAGGCACACTCAGAGTGAGTGAGTGGAAGAGAACAAGCAAAGAGTCTTGAGAAGCAGCTAGTTTGCTTCTTGAGCTATGTGCATGCCTCTGAGCACATAATGAGAGTAGATGTTCCACTATGACGTGTAGAAGCATATTGTGTCTGATCAGAGATATGCCATGAGAGTTCCTAAAGGCTGGCAAATGTGTGTGTGTGTGTGTGTGTGCCCGTGTCCATAGCGTTATTTTTCATTCACATTTGGGATGTGGGCATCACTGGCCTGGAAGAAATTGCATAAATTGCATTTATTGCCCGTCCTTAGGTTCCCTTGAGAAAGTAGTGGTGCTGAGCTGCCTACTTGAACCACTGCTGTCCATGAGCTGTAGGGAGAGCCACAATCTTATTAGGGAAGGAATTCCAGGGAATTCCAGGGAAGGAATGGTAATATATTTCAATTCAGGATGGTGAGTGGCTTAGAGGGAAACTTGAAGGTGGTGGTGTATCTGCTATCCTTCTCCTTCTAGATGGAAGTGGTCCTAGGTTTGGAGGGTGGTGTCTAAGGATCTTTGGTGAATTTCTGCAGTGCATTGTGTAGATAATACACACTATTTATCCTGAATGTCAATGGTGGAGGGAGTGGATGTTAGTGGATGTGCTACCATAAAGCGGCTACTTTGTCCTGGAGGATATCAAGGTTGGACTATTTTTGGAGTTGCACAAATCCAGATAAGTGAAGAGTAATCCATCACACTCCTGGCTTGTGTGTTATCAATAATGTACAGGCTTTGGGAAGAAAGTTACTTGCCACAGTACTCTTAGTCTTGGACCTGCTCTTGTAGCTATTGTGTTTATGTGGTGCAGTGACTTGAGTTTCTAGTCAATAGTAACCCCAGGATGCTGTTAGTGGGAGATTCAGAGATGGCAATACCATTGAATGTCAAGGGGCAGTGGTTAGATTATGTCTCATTGGAGGTGGTTATTGCCCGGCATTTGTGTAGCATAAATGTTGTTTGCCTCTTATCAGCCCAAGTCTGAATATTGTCCAGGCCTTGGTGCATTTGAACATGGACAGCTTCAGTATCTGAGAAGTTGAAAATAGTGTTGAACATTGTGCAATCATCTACAAACTTTCCCATTTCTGACCTTATGATGGAGGGAAGGTCATTGATGAAGCAGCTGAAGTTGTTTGGTCAAGGGACATAACCCTGAGGAACTCCTGCAGTGATGTCCTAGAGCTGAGGTAATTGGCCTCAACAACAACTATCATCTTTTGTGCTAAGTATGACTCCAGCCAACAGAGAGTTTGGCCCTGATAGGCATTGATTCCAGATTTGCTAGAATACCTTAACGCCATACTGGCTCATTGCAGTCTTATGTCAAGGGCCGTCACTCTCACAGGATTCCTACAGTGTGGAAACAGGCCATTTGACCCAACAAGTCCACACTGACCTTCCGAAGAGTATCCCACCCAGACCCATTCCTTTTTTTACTCTACTTGTTCTATGACTAATGCACCTAACCTAGTGGGCAGTTTAGCACCTAATCTGCATATCTTTGGACTGTGGGAGGAAACCAGAGCACCCAGAGGAAACCCACGCAGATTCAGGTAGAATGTGCAAACTCCAGACAGACAGTCATCTGGGTTCCTGGTGCTGTGAGGCAGCAGTGCTAACCACTGAGCCAATGTGCTGCCTGAAACTCACCTCTGGAATTCAACTCCGTTTTCCATGTTTCAGTAAAGGTTGTAATGAGGTCAGGAGCTGAATAACCCTTGTGGGGCACAAACAGGGCATCACTGACCAGATTGTTGCTAAGCAGGTGTTGCTGACTGATAGCACAGTAGATGACACCTTCCATTACCTTACTGATGATTGAAAGTAGACTGAAGAGTTGGCAATTGGCCACTTCGGATTTGCCCTGCTTTCTGTGTACAGGAAATACCTGGGCTATTTTCCATATTGTTGGGTGGATGACAGTACTGAAGCTGCACTGGAACAGCTTAGCAAAGGGTGCTTGGCACACCAAGCTGCTGGTGCCTGCTGTCCAAAATGGAGGTCTTTTGGAGCGAGCAGTGAGTTAAAGTCACCAGATACCTGCTCTGACTTCCATGTAGAGAATTCTTAGCGTCTTGATTTTTTTCAGAATGGGTGGTAGAATGGGAAATTGATTACTACTGAAGTGAGATGTGCAGTTAAGCAAGGTCATTAACAAGCAATAGTACCTCTTAATAGTCAAATCATGATTGCTTAGTGAGAATCTTACTTTGATGTCTAGACCTTCGTTCAAAGTTGCAGACCAGTGTTCCCAATTAGGACAGGCCTTGCTGGACTTGATTGAGTGATTTTTTTCCTGCCATATCCCACATTGTTTGGCTGCCATGAAATATTTGCATAAATAAAGGGCAAGCCAATCTTTACCCACCAATGCTTCTGACATTAATAAACCTATTCTATCCCAAAGGCAGGAGCCAGTTGATCTAGACAAAAGCATTGTTGTCAAGTGTTTGCCAAATTATTTGCCAGTTACATAGGACTGTAACGGATTTGATTAGATTGGAAGATTGATGATTAAAATTTCTGGTGCTTCACATTGTTACTCAGGTGGGTTAGCTCTTATTTTGTTTGTGGGATGGCGTGTCTGAAATACAAAACCAGAACCAGTACAAAAAGTTACATTTCTCCGTCATGTGTGCCTGTGGTCTGTTTTGTTACGATCTGAGCTCCAAACTTAGGTCATCAGCAGCTAATCTACATGGTGTTTCAACCATGTAAACACAATTTTTGCTGATGTCTTGCATAAGAATTGGGGAAATGTGATTTCTTGCAACTGGGAGCATTGAGGAGGTGTGGAGATGGTTATTAACGTATACTTGGTACATCTGACCGCACTTGTTGTCATTGCCTTATACTTACACCTGAAGAATTTATTTTTTGGATACTCATCAATGCAGATTTCTGATTTTTAAATGGGCTTTTTCTGCCACGTCAATCACCACAACCTCCCAGTGTCGCCCAAATCCATGCCACAGTTCTAAATAAGTGGAAATCATTGGACGATGAATTTCCCCAGGAGTTCTCCAAATCCGTTGCTGTAGCTTCAACAGAAAATTTATGGGAACCAACTGGAAACAGGATAGACACAATTTTTGCTTAAACCAACTCTTAATATGGTTAAGGAACTTGTTAATCAACAACACAATGGGTTATCAAATAGATTTAGCAAGCCATAAAATTTCATTTCCTGACCCTTCTTTATTTGTAAAATGCTACTAAACCCTGTTGCATTCTTCACAATAGTGTATTATTTATTTGAATGACATTTATGTCAATGTTTTACATTTTAAACAACTTCAAGCAGCAGGAACATTGCGTAGCCTTTTAAAACTCTAATATTTCATAATGTTGGTCAATTTTATATACCAAAAGAAACAATCTAACCCACAATTTAATTCTACCAGTATATTACAGTTGACTGATGCATATGAAGGTGTGACTATGTTTTATAGTTTAATATCTGCCATAGAGGTTGGGTCATTTGCTACACAATATGATCAACCGGCTCCAAATCTACACTTGCAGACAGTTTAATGTATGAAAGCATTGACGGCAATTACGTTTTAGTTTGAGTGTTCATAACTTATGAATTCCTGATCATTGATGTTGTCAATTGTTTAGTCTGAAAGTAAGAGATAAAGTAAGTTATTTTATATTGTATCTTCTTTTACAATATTTGATACCTTTTATTTTGTCACACCTTTCCTTTGTTAGAAGACTCACAGGCAGTCTGTTCCCAAACTCTATTGCTCCTCTTCCTGCTGTGAGAAAATACATGACAGATGTTTGCGAAGGATCATTGTTTGATTTTCCTATCTCAAATCTGGAGGAAATATCAAAGGACGAATTCTGCAACTGGTGCTTCGAGGGAAGGTCAATGCTTGCACATGGTGCAAGTTGAAAATCTGCTCCTCATTGTGAAATAACATTACAATCTGAAAATTTTCAAACTTCTTTTCTCTCACTAGTTTCTCAAAATGGGGAGGACATTTGCCATCAAGTGCAGGAACATGCACAGGGGTCTTGCAACAGTGGGGGGGCTGTTGCCTTGCTGGCAACACAGTTCAAGTTGACCAGAACACTCTCCCACTCTTTCTGCCTGCCATAGTCATATCAGCAGTATTTTCATGCTGATAAGCAATCTGTTTGGCCACATCATGAATGCAGTTCATGTGGCCAGCAAATCCTGAAGTATGACTATGAAGCTTCTCTCTCAGATGTTGAGATGCTATTGGACTGCAGAATGAGACCTCCCTGTTTTGAAGTAAATAGTCATGCTTTCCTCATAAATTATTTTTTTCATCTTTCCCAATGGAAACTGAGTACATTTTGGTGCAAGATAAATCAAAAACCTTTGAACATATAGGATGACAATTATGATCAAATTCACTTTGGTCAAAGAAGGTAACTAATCCTCAAGTAATGATGCAAAATAAAGAATGCACCATGTTTTCCCATGTTAGTAGACAAGCTTTCTTGAATTATACAAGAAGACTTCTAGGTTCCTCCTCTGTTTAAAATGTTTGAAAGATTTACTTAATAACCTAGCTGACACTGTAATGTTGTATTTTTTTTAAAAACTCACTCCCAATTTGTGTCCCAGTGCGTGCGTTATTTCCTCCTGAAATAACTCCTCAGAGGCCTGTATCCTATCACCAAGGCACCCTTTATTTACACATGGAAAGTCCTTGTCACTGCTTCAGCTCCCTCAGAGCCAACTCTCAGTGTGTTAGAATGTCTGATACTCTTCTTTTGATCTGTGATCCAGGACTCCCTGATTGGACCAGATTAACAGCCCCAATCAGGGAACTCATATTCTATGAGGTCCACTTGGCTAACCTCATTACAATGGCTACATCCGAGGACATAGTCTGGTTCTTTTTCTTGTGGCACCTCCTGAGGATTCTAGCACCAGGTTAGGTTCTTCTGACTCTGTGTTGAATACAGGCAGTGTGCAAAGCATAGGAGCTCATGTCCCATGCCTGGAGCATCTCGGGAGAAATTCACTCTCTTCATCTGGCGGCAAAGGAGGTGATGCAGTGAAACCTACAATGTTCAGAGGTCTCTTTAACCCTTGATGGAGAGGGAGAACCCACAGGTTCTGACAGCCTCTCCATCTGTTCTGAGGAGCAGAGCATGTTTTGCTCCTGCACCATTTGCAAGTTTGCGGCTTTCATATAGTCCACGAGCTTGTTCAGAATCATCACTCTTACCTGAACTTTATACAACACTGATCCTGACCTCTTAACCATGCAGGACCATTTCTGTGGCTCTTACACCATACTTGATCCCTTGTAGTAAACTGTCTCTCTCACTTTGCAGAGCCTGGTGTCCAGCACTAGCATTTCCGATGCCGTTTCACCCTTTCCCCCCAGCTCTGGGAAGGTCAGATTTAATGTAAGATGGAGTCTTCGCCCCATTAGCAGCTCTGTTGGAACCATCCATGTAGTCACATGATAGTCCTATGATCAAATTGGAACCAGGACAGTTTGATATCTAGTGAAGCTGTAAGCTGTTTCTTTAAGCCTGCCTTCAAAGTGTGGACTGCTGTTTCTGTCAGGACGTTGGATGATGAATGGCATGGAGCTGTCTTTATATATTGAATACCATTTGACTTTAGGAAATATTCGAATTCCATGCTGCTAATCAATGGCCTGTTATCTGTAACCAACATTTATGGGAGTCTGTGTATTGCGCAGATGTTAGCAGTTTTTCTACTGTGGTTTCTGAATTAACTCTTTGCATGTCCAATCAGGTTGAGTGGACATCTACAATGACTAAGAGCATTGAGACCATGAAAGGGCCTACATAGCTGATGTGTTACTGAGTTCAGAGTTTACCTGGCCAGTCCCACGATTGTGGGAGAGCGGCTGGCAATACGTTTTGTCCTTGTTGGCACTCAGGGCACTGGCCCACTAATGTGGATATGTCTGCATCCAAATCTGGCCACCAAACATAACATCTTGGCAACATCTTCATTTTGGAGACATCTGGGTGACTCTGGTGGAGTTTAAGCACTATCCGGTAATGATCTTTGGTCGGCCCAATCACACTTTCTCCCCATAATAATATGACAACTGAAATAACTCCACAGCGGTCGGTATCCTGTCACCAAGTCACCTTTATTTAAACGTGGAAAGTACTTGACACTGATCCAACTCCCTCAGAGTCAGCTCTCACAGTGAACAGAATGTCTGACACTCCTCTTTTTTATCTGTCAGCCAGAGCTCCCTGATTGGACCAGATTAACAGCCCCAATCAGGCTAATCTCACTGCAATTACTACACAGGGTAAGTGTCCCATTCTGCTCTCTGTTACGTTACACATATCTGTGTCCTTGCCCCATCTCCAACCAATGTATATCCTTTGACAAACCCTTTGTTACATGTAATATTTTCCTTCACTCTCCCCATACTCCACACCGCTAACCTCATATGCCCCACTCATTGCCTCCTCGCTTCCTTGGAACACCTCAACAGTTTTAACTGCCCCCCTCCCCCCACTCCATGTACCACCCCTAACAGCCATACCACCAAACAGTGTTCCCTCTAAGCTGGTTAGCTGCCCCAAGATTCTTCTGAGGCTTTTGCACAGGTTGATGATGATATTGCGCACAGACTTCAGAGATCTGTATCATTGAAAAAAAAGGAGAGAACACTGCCACCCACTTGTGTCTGACTCATTTGGCCTCTTTACATCATTATATGAAAAGACAGCCCTTAATAGGTCAAAATGTCATACAACAATATGAGGGGTCTGAGATATTTGTGTCCTCACCCCTTCTATGGAAAGGATATTTGCCCTGGCGGGAGAAGACAGGGACTGCTGCTGTGGGAATGTGAAGACATTAGTATTCAAATAGCCATGTCAGTAAAACTTGTCATCGCACTGTAATGGACATGTTAACTAAGCATCTAATACCACTGCTGATCAAGTTACAATGCCTTCTCCCTTTTATGTCTTACAGGTGCACCCATTGCTAAACCTCCTCTTCTTCCACATCTTCAAAAGCTAAGTATCTCTCATTCCTTTATCAACTATAATGCTTGTTTCTACATCTCTAATTATACTATATTTTTCTTACTGCTTTTCCTGTTGTCTGTATTTATAACATTCTTTTACAGTTTACATTATGTGCCAGGATTTGTTCAAGTATTTTCTTAGCCCTTCTAATATATTTCTTTTTACACAACTCCTGTTATATTTTCCAAGCCTCGTATGACTTTTTTTTTCTGTATTGACCTAATATATACTGCTTTCTCATCCACATTTTCATTTCGATTTCACAATGCAGGCAATGAACTCTAAATAATGTTGTATCACCTCCACAACTTGTGGGAAAATTCCTAACTTGGGCTCTAATCAATGTTTCCCATTGTTTAAGCATCATCTTCGCTGCCAGATTATTTTTCCACTTTATCTAGGTTTGTTCCTTTTAATCTAACAATTCAGCATTTTTTTTGTCATGGTTTCTCAGCCAAATTTCTCTTTGTTGTTCCTTCTCCACTTTAGTTTTATTATTTTGATTATAGTTTTCCACTTTCACATGACCATGCTTTCACAGCATTTCCTAGAATGAGATCCATTTTCTTGTTGTCATACAAGAGTACCAATTTAAATAGTAAGACCAGACACATTGTAGAAACATGTTTCCTTCTTTCGTACTAATTTTAGGTGGATAATAAATGCATTACCTTTATTTCTTTATCCCCTTAAATTTCTTATCTGTGTAATTTCTACTTTGTCTTGAGTATTTATACTCTGCAAACAGCTGAAAGATTTGCCTTTGAATCTTCCAAGACGTGTGAAGAACAGGATGTGAAAACATTCCAGTTTAAGTTTAAACATTCCTACTTTGATATTAAACTTTTTAACTGAGAATGGCTGCCTTTGCCATTGTTAAAGATTCCAACCATGAAACTGTTATCACTATTCATATGCTTTGGTAACAGACAAAGTAATGGATGGACTTGAACATAATGCATGGTGAGTTCAATACCAGTTAAATTTCGTAATCCGTATGTCTGTGAAACAAGCTAATCTTTTACTATGGCATGTGAACTTGGCCATTCATCTCCTTGAGCTGGATCCATCAATCAATACACTCACAGCTGATCTGATTTCTACATTGCCAACTGTACCTCATAGAGTCATACAGACATAGAGGTGTACAACATGGAAACAGACACTTCATTCCGAATTCATCCATGTTGACTAGATATCCTAGTCCCATTTGCCAGCATTTGGTCTATTTCCTCTAAATCCTTCCTATTCATAAACCCATCCAAATGCCTTTTAAATGATGTATTTGTACCAGCCTCTATCACTACCTCTGGCACCTCAATCCATATATGCACTACCCTCTGTGTGAAAAAGTTGCCCCTTAGGTCCATTTTAAGTCTTACCCCTCTCACCTTCAACCTATGCCCTCAGGTTTTAGACTCCGCTACCCTGAAGAAAAGACCTTGACTATTCTCGCTATCCATGCCCTTCATGACTTTATAAACTTCCATAAGGTCACGTCTCAATATCCAATGCTCCAGGGAAAAAAGCCCCAGCCAATTCATCCTTTCATTATAGTTCAAACCCTCCAATTCTGGCAACATCCTTGTAAATCTTTCCTGATCCTTTTCAAGTTTCACAACATATTTCGAATAGCAGGGAGACCAGAATTGAATGCAATATTCCAAAAATGGCCTAACCAATATCCTATTTAGTTGCAATATGGCCTCCCAACTGCTACACTCAATGCAGTGGCCAAGAAAAGCAGACATACCATAAATTTGCTGGCCTGTCTTCCTGCGACTCCACTTTCAAGGAACTGTGAATCTGTACTCCAAGGTCTCTTTGTTTGGCAACACTGCTCAGGACTTTATTCTTAAGTATATACATCCTGCTCTGATTTGCTTTTCCAAAATGCAACTCCTCACATTTATCTCGATTAAACTCCATCTGCCACTTCTTCACCTATTGGCCCATTTGATCAAGATCCCACTGTACTCTGAAGTAACCTTCTTTGCTGTCCACTACATCTCCAATTTTGATATCATCTGCAAACTTACTAACTATGCCTCCCATATTCACACACCCAAATCACTTATATAAATGATAAAAAGCTGTGAACCCATTTGAAATCCTTGCAGCACACCGCTTATCACAGGCCTCTCGTCCAAAAGGCCTGTACTCCACCACCATCCTCTGCCCCTACATTTGAGCCAATTTTATATCTAAATGACAGGCACTCCCTGTTTTCCATGTGATCTGACCTTGCTAACAAGTCCACCATCCAGGCCCTTGTCAACAAGTCCACCATCCGGGCCCTTGTCAAACGCTTTACTGATCTGCTTCAGACAACTCGACTGCTCTGCCATCATCAATCCTCTGTGCCACTTCTTCAAAAAAACTCAATCAAATTAGATTCATAGAGTCTTAGAGATGTACAGCATGGAAACAGACCCTTCGGTCCAACCCATCCATGCCGACCAGACATCCCAATCCTATCTAGTCCCACCTGCCAGCACCCGGCCCATTTCCCTCCAAACCCTTCCTATTCATATACCCATCCAAATGCCTCTTGCACCGGATAACATTTAACTTCAATGTTAGTCAAGAATCAATTGATCACTGTCTTAAAAATATCTAACAACTCTACTTCCATTTCTCTGAATGAGTTATATTTTAATTTTAGAGATGAAAATACATAATATATATAATACAAAATGTAGAAACATAATATATAGACAAGTTATGGGTTTGTTGAATTAGGGAGTACAGATAACACTCAATTTATTTATGACACTTTTATTTCTTATAAAACTATCCCCAGTGGAATGATACTTCAATGACATGGATAGAACTGAAACAGGTGGGAATATTTTCCTTCAGTCGTAAATGAGAAGAGAAGATTTGTTGGATGTGTTCACGAAGGTAAGGAGTTATTAGAGTGTGCACGTGGAGAAACTATTTCCATTGGCAGAAGGATTACTAAGCTCAAGCACAGTGATTGAAGGTAACTGGCAAATTTTAACCAGTGGGGAGCTGAGAAGACTTCTTTTGACACAAAGACTTGTTACGATTTGGAATTGAGTGCCATAAAGGTAATGTACAAAAATTAAAATTGCAAATATCCTTGTAAGGGAAAATTTAGCAGAGCTGTAGGGGAAGAGCAGGAGTTAACTGAACAGCTCTGTCAAACTGTAAGCACAAGCCAAATTGACTACTCCTGTGTTGCACAGTTCTATGGATTAAGAATATTATAGGAATAGGACATATTGAGGTAGGAGCACACACAGGATAGAGCATGCTCTGTTGGCACTATTAGTATCTAATTCAGTAAATAGGATTAAAGTGCTCTCAATGTGACGTATGTACAGTCTAGAGAGGCTTGCATATGGGACATTATTCCAATGTATGCAGCACAAGCTAGGCAATGCAAATATAGTAGGATATTGGAACTACAGTAGGATTATTGAAACATTCTCCCCTAAAACCCCAACCCTGTCATCACCAAAGTAAGACAGCATCACATCTAAGAACATTGACAAATATGTATAAGTCAAGCTGAGAGGAAATCAGCTTCAAGTCCTCAAATAGCCTATGAGAAGTTGGATTGTCTTTGTGATCTGTACTATCCAAGTGTCTGAATAATGCAATTGCCCCTTGAAGGATCTCACATCATTCACAACTAGAGTTTGTGTGCTCAGACACACAAAAAAACTGTTTCCACCTATTCTGCATGTGGTCATAGTCATTTTTCATTGAAGAAGGAAGGCAACACAGGTCACAATTCATGAAGTGAGTCACAGTCTGATCCCTATTGTAGAATATGAACATGAATGTGCTTTGTTTGTAAAAAAGCAGTACAGTTTCATGTATATTCTGCTTGCCATGAAGAACTAGTTGTCTTGGGTAAATAGGAATATATGAGCAAAGCAAACATGAGCACACCTTTCAGCCCTTCAAATCCTCTCCATCTAGATTATAGCTGACCTTTTACCTCAATGATATTTTCTCATACTATCTTTATACCTATTGAAATCTATTGACGCTGTCTTGAATTCACTCAAAGACTGAACTTCCACAGCCCTCCTGGATGACAATTCTAAAGTTTCTCACTCATTGAGTGAAAGATCCCTCCATATGTCAGATCCTAAAATGTATCTCATGTTCTGACAATGTGTGTTGCAGTTGTGCTGTCGATCCAGCCAGAGGTATCATCGGTTTTATAGGTTAATGGTTCTAAAAGAGTTAATGTTCCAGACTGTATTAACCTCCAGTCAGTTTGATTATGTCATATGGACTTAGGTGGGGTAACACAATATGGCTTAGGGTCTCATGGAATGAAGATCTTGTAGGCTTCCTTGTAACAGTGTCCACCTTAAAATCTGAGTTGTTATTCTTTTCTATTGACATCTTGTTTAAGAGACATTTTCTCATTCAGACTCACTTGAATACAGCAAGCTACCATGAGCAAAGCATGTAGCAGTTGCCATCATAACACATACAAAATAGTGATCAGTGGGTGAAAATGGAATCCAAATACACTACACCATGCAACAAGGTAACAGCAGTGAGAATTCTAGTGAATGCAGGGGCACTACTGAACATTTACCACTTCAACCACCTTATGGCTATAAAAGCTACTCATACAGATGGTCAGCAGCTGAATAATAAACCAGCTTAATGGTAGATCAATGCACGCAGAGAAACACAGGGAGAGATCAACAGTGGAAAGCTTTCACAACCAGAGCTGACTTTCTAGTATATGACAGAAGTCTAGATATTCCAGTTTCCTTTTGGGAAGTTGTCCGAGGGAAAATACATTGGTCAATGTTATGGATCATCAGGCGTATACCTGTAGTCAGGCTCAGTCAGTAATGAGATGGCCAAAAATCTGATTAATCCTTTTGAAATCTATGATTTCACAAGAGTTTTAGGAGTGGATCACAATCCTATGATCACCAAAAAAAAACGACTGACAAAAATTAGCAAAATCTGCAAAAAAATACAGATGAGAAGAAAAAGGATGAACAGAACATCAAGTTGAATTCATTAAGTGAACTTTATCTGCGTTTCTCCATGCACCAGCACAGCCAAATGTCCAGGAGTAATATTGGGTGATGAAAACTTAAACAAAAAAGTTAACTGGGAAGGTGTGGAAGCTGAGGACTGATAGGGTCAACAGGAAGTATTAGGAATAATTGAATGAAAGGTTTTGGGGGTCACCTAGACTAGAGGTTAAAGGCAGGAAGTACAAGCATACAAATTAGGCAGCAATAGTGCTGTTCAGCCCTCTAGAACATTCTTCATCATATAATAAGGTCATGGCTGTTCTGATTTTAGCCGCAGAACTGCATTCCTGCCTATAACTGATTACCTTTCACCTCTTGTTGAACAAGAAAAGGAGGTGATGGCCTAGCGGTGTTATCGTCAGACTATTAAATCAGAAACTCACTAACGTTTTGGGGATCCGAGTTCGAATTTGAATGAAGTGTTTTTAAAACCTGGAATTAAGAGTCTAACAATGACCATGAATCCATTGCTATTAAAGCTGCTATCCTTACTTGGTCAGACCTACGCGTGTCTCCAAACCCACAGCAATGTGGTTGACTCTTAACAGTTCTCTGGGCAAATAGGGATGGGTAATCCCATGAACAGATAAAAAAGGAGTATTTTAAACTCTGCTTAAGAACATTCAAAGACTCTGCGTGCACCACTTTTTCGGGAAGAGAGTTCCAAAGACTCACAACTCTCCAAGAGAAAAAGAAATCACTTAATCTCTGTTTGTTATGGGTGACCCTGATTTTTAAATAGTGCTATCTAGATTCTAGATTTTTTCCATAAGAAGAAACATTCCCTTTATATCTACCCTGTCCAGACCCCTTAGGAAGAAAATTTTCAGATGTAATCGAATGGCAGAGCTAGGTTATGTTTATAAGACACACAGATTTCTGATTGTTAAAAATATGAATGTGTTTTATACCTAGAGGCAGGAGTCCAGAAATAGGGCAGAGTATTTGCTACAGTTTCTTTCTGACTTATTAATTTAAAATGAGTCACAGGCATAAAAATGTAGACTCCTGTGACAAATTATGTAAAAAAGCAGTTTTGTTTACATGTGTTGTTGGTGCAGATAACTCTGGAACTAATTTAATGGGAAGTCATAACCATTTCAGTGAGAAAAATGTGACACACATGTTAAACAAGGTTCTACCAAGGATTCAATTGTTGAACGACACAGCCAAATATTGTTCTTAAAAATAGAAATGTTGGAACAAGAATAAATATTCAGCCTTTTGACAAGCAAATAATAGAAAAGCAGAACTCAACAATTGTTCAAATATATAAAAAGGAAGAGAATGGCCAAAGTAAACAAAGGTCCCTTAGAAAATAAGGCTGGGAGGTAATAATGGGGAACCAGTTGAAAAAAATACTTTGTACCAGTCTTCACAATAGAAGACACAATTCACAGTCCAAAAACATGAAATATTCAATAGGCAAAACAAGGGGAGGAAATAAATACAATAACTATCACTTGAGAAAGAAGTGCTAGGGAAACCAATGGGCTAAAGGCTGAAAAATCCCCTGGACCTGATTGGTTGCAGCCGAGGATATTAAAGGAAGTGGCTATTGAGACAATTGGTTGTAATCTTCCAAGAATCCTTAGATGCAAATATTCCTAGAGGATGGAAAACTGCCAATATAACACCTTTATTTAAAAATGGAGGAAGCAAAAGGAAAACAGGCAACTATGGAGATAGTGAGGATCGGAGATACTGGAAAGTTAGAGTTGATAAAGTTTGGAGCTGGAAAAAAAGCACAGCAGGTCAAGCAACATCAGAGGAGTCAGAAAGCCAACATTTCAGGTTGTGACCCTTCATCAGGACTAAAAGGTGTAACAGCAGAGCATTTTCAGAAACAAAACATAATCAAGCAGAGGAAGCATGGTTTCATGAAGGTAAAATCATGCCTAACAAATTTATTAGAATTCTTTGAGGCAGTAACAAGTAATATTGATAAAGGAAATCCAAAAGGCATTTAATGGTACCACACATTTGGCTACTGAATAAGCTAAAAGCCTATAGCTTTTAGGTATGCACCAAGGTTCCTTGGACAGCACCTTCCAAACCCATGACCAGTACCAATTAAAGAGTAAAGGCAGCAAGATACATGGGAACACCAACAAGCTTCCCTTCGTGGCATTCACTAGCCTGACTTGGAAATATATATCACAGTTCCTATCGTGCTACTGCAGCAAAAGCCCAAAACTCCCTCCTTAACAGCATTGGAGACATATCAATATTAAATGGACTGCAGTGAATCACCAGCACCTTCTGAATGCAACTAGTGATGCACAATAAATACTGACCCAGCCAGCAAAGCCTACATTCCATGACTGAATAAAAAAATTATAAAATTATCAATATTCTTGGTTTGTGCTAATTTAGCTAACTTTAAGAGGGAGGGCCTATATAACTTGGATTCATGACAGGAATAGGCTTGGGGTTCCGATTCCTGATCACTATTCACTAAACTGTGTGCACTTTAGGTGGGTTCTAGATCAATATCTGATATGCTGCTCCAAATAGTTTGTCAAATACTATTAATAAAATACATTTCATGACATTATTATTAAAATACATTTCCAATCTGATTGAAGTAATGAAAACCATATGCATGTAATGGTGAATGCAGTAGTCAGGTTGGGGGTTGGGGTAGTAGGTTGAAAGTGCAGTGGTGTAGTACGGAGGTTTGAGAAGATGTCTTTCATATTATAAAGCAGAGATGAACATCCCTCTGATAAGTAAAACCAAAACACCCTGAGAGGAACAGCTCGCCTTGTAATCTGATAAAGAATTGTGACAAGGAGTATAGCCTATCTCTCACCCCCAAATCTGTCATAAAGGAGTAGTTAAAAGAAATGGAATCCTCTCACTCACTCTACAACTAAGTAACAATTTATTTATCTAACTCCAACATTGAATAAATTAACAGAATACCTAACAAACTGAACAATTACTCCCTAACTACTAGTTATTCCCCGACTGAATTAAATCCTGGATGTAAGTTTGCACGCTGAGCTGGAAGGTTCAGCGAGCAAACTTATATCCAGAACTTCAACCTGAGCTACAAATCTTCTCAACACTCGCTGAATTAAATTCTATTGGTATGCTGTTTCAATAACACAGGTCCCACTTGTATAAATCTAGGTAATAAGAAAACAATAAATTAATACTCAGTCTCTCAAAGTTCACACAGAATGGATCTTCCTGAACTTACTTTATCATCTTCTATCGTCTTGTTCTGTCTGAAATGCCTTCTCAGTCATTTTCTGCTGTCAAGAATATTTGGTAAATGTGTTGTGTACCTTTACAGATAGATGGTGCTTTTTAGAGAGCGTGGAGATGTCTTGTTTGAGCCAGGTATTTCTTTCTCAGATGGCTCTCTTTTCAGATAGCAGTTGGCTCTCCGCAATGTTCAAACACCCACATCTTTTATATCCTTGATTACCTTTTAATTTCTTTGCAATTAGATTGGTTCAAGGTTGTCAACACCATCAGATTTAAATTTGATCGGTTATCAGTATCTAAGAGCTTGATTTAAATGATTTGGCTGAGTCCACCTTGTTGCCAGAACAACAAAACAAGACTGCCATTTTGCCTGCCAACTGTAAGGCCCTTCGGTGTACTTGTTTCAATTTTGGGGTTCTCTGTACAACGCCTGCAAACTTCCACACACAAAGCAGGATCTTTTAAAGTAACGACGCAATGCGTTCCCCCATTTTACAATTTTACCATTTTTACAATCAACTTCGTGACAGTGTGCAGAGATAAAGTTGTCCCAAAGTTTGTGTCCTATTGCTTTATTGTGCCTATTACAATCTTGTTAGTCACTTGCATAAATGGTCTTGTGCCTTATGCATTTGGATGATCTTTTGTTATCAAATATCTAACCAATGCTTCAAGAAGTAGATTTTAGGGCAATCTGTAAGAAATGCTCATAATATAGACCAAAGTCTTTTTCAGCCCACTCCTGTCCAATTTCTTTGAAGATAGAATCATAGAATCCCTACAGTGCAGAATGATCTCATTTGGCCCATCAAGTCTGAACTGACCCTCTGAAGAGTATCCTGACCAGACTCAATAGCCCAAATCTATACTGGTAGCCCCACATTTTTTTTTAACCATGGCTAACCCACCTAACCTGCACATCCCTGGAAACAAAAAGACAATTTATTGGCATGGCCAATCCACCTAAACTGCACATCTTTGAACTGTGAAAGGAAAACGGAGCACCCGAAGGAAACCCACGCAGGCATGGGAGAACATGCAAAATTGACACAGAAAGTCACCCAAGGCTGCAATTGAATCAGGTACCTGGCTGTAAGGCAGCAGTGCTAACCACTGAGCCATTGTGCTGCCAATAGATTGAGAAAATACTTGGTTAAACAAGATGTGAAACAAATGCTTAACTGTTTAGTTTCACAAAAAAAAGTAAACCTCAAGATAATCAAAAATCAAAATCACTTTGTTCAATTAGCAAGACATGTTGATGGACTAATAAGAAATAATGCAAAAAAAACTGTGACACACCTATGACACACATATCTCAGGAAAAGATAAAGCAAAACATTATACTTCTCTACATGATTGTGTTGTGACTCTGGAGAAAAACAATAGCTTGGGTTTTGCATTTTTGAGGAAGTAGTGTATCAGGCCAAAAGCCTGTTAGTAGGCAGATTGCCAGAGGAAAGGGATTTCAAATTAGTGGGCAGAATCTCACCAATTTATTTTTTAACCGTAGGTAGTGACTTCGATGGTCTGTGAGTGGATCCTGCTAATGAGATCTCCCCAGTGTATAAAGATGACACAAACAAGAATTTCATTCATTAGGAATGGCAATCAAGCAGGAGAGCCAAACAGAGTGGATATAATTGTAGACAATTGGCAATCTCACCAGGCCAAGGAGCTCTACCAGTTGGGAAGAACTTAGAGAATTGGCATTTGAAAATGGAGGTACACTTAAAAATAATTGGTAGCACAAAGATGTCTATAGCCGCCAGCCCACCATTTTGATAAGGAACCACAGTGTGCGGGGTAGGGTGGCAATAGTTCTATTGCTATTGGTAAGACACCAGGGATGTGACCAGTCTGCTGGAGCAAGGTGCCTCATTTTTCTCAATCTGCCTTCAATAAGACCACTTGGAGGCTGGAATGTGGTGAACAATTGAGCGATAAGCACCTTTCTGAAACTCTTCCCCTTTCCTTAAAACCACATCCAAGTGGCTGATCAGATTCAATCCAGTAAAAGGGAAGGACTGTATATTTTCAAAGTCACATCATGCACTTAATAAGGTTGGGGGAAATACGTAATTAAACAGAGAGATAGTGAAGCAGCAAGAGATGGCTTGGTCAACAAGGGATATCATAACAATGGAGAGGCCAAGAGGAATGCTATGTCATGAGAAATGCACCTGCAAGGAGTGGAAATTTTAAATTAAGGATAAAGTTAATTCAGACTAAAAGAGCAACCATGTCAAAGGAGAGGGGGCAAAGAGTTAAAACGTAAATTATGATCACCAAGAATGAATGCTCGTTTGACAGAGGGGTTAAAGTAAGATTGAAGGGAGTTATGTTGACCTGAATCATAAACACATAAAATGAAAACCCAACATAAATAATGATTAAATGGTGAAACAGGGAGGAGAAGTGAACAGACAATTGGAGCAAAGGCAAGCTACCCCCTAAGGCATGAGGTCAACAAGAAAAAAACAAGAAAAGGCTCAGCTTCCCTACATTTAACTGACACAGCAACATGATTACAATCCTGCACAATCAGCATTCCAACAGAATGAATAGGGAATGTGTTTGAATTACTCTTTCACTTAGCCATAAGCAGAAATTGTTCCAGATTTAAAACTGAACACTAAATGTACAATTAAAAATGTGAAAGGGGTGTCGAAGCTTTAATAATATCGGAACTTAAAGGAAAAGTCAGGAATAGGAGTCGTCTTCAACTCCTCAAACCTGTTCACACCCATTCAATGATTTCATGACTGATCTGAACTTTCTTTACCTATTTTAATTAATAATATTGCCTAATGAAAATATGCAATTATTTTTACATAAGGTAAATTCTAAAATAGTTAAATTTGAAGCTGTATAAAGTCTTAACCTAAACTGATGTCATGCAATCTCTGGTTGGATAAGAAGTAGTTAAGCACAAAGTCCTGATGCAAAGAAATGTTCGTTGGTAGCCTTTATAATTATGCCTAACCAGGCTATTTTACTTGTGTCAATTGCTGTCGATGAGCAAGATCTTGTTGTAAAGACAAGTGCATTTTCTCTTTAAGACTAAGTAGTTGTTCATCCTCTACAACTGATAATTAAATAGATCTTTGATTTAGCAAAGATATCATCAGCATCAACATCATCATCGGTGCTCTCTCACAGATGATGATGACTCTCTTCCACTTTCAGGGTGATTCCATAAGTGGCTGTATAGTCTGATGCTGATTCTGTAGACTCTGTTACAATTGGGGCAGAAGGTGGTCATGGGAAAGGGCTGATGGGGCGTTGCTGTAACAGTGCGCTCCTGTCGCTTTTCTCTCCTGGTTTCAATGTTTTCCTGACAGCAAATCTCAGGGTGCTCAACACCTTCCCTGGTGCTCCTCCTCCATTTTGGACGGTCATGGATCAGTGACTCCCAGGTGTCTGTGGGAATGCCGCGCTTCATCAGTGAGGTCTTGAGGGTATCACTGAGGCGCTTCCTCTGTTCCTCTGGGGCTCACCTGCCATTCTGAAGCTGGGAGCAGAGCTCCTGCTTGGGGAATCTCATATCAGTCATCAGGATGATGTGCCCATCCCATTGTAGCTGATCAAGTGGTCAGTGCCTCAATGCTGGGGATGTTGGCCTGGTTGGAGACTCTGGTGTTGGTGCATATTTCTTCTCAGTGGATTTGCAGGAACTTGCACAGGCAGCATGGGTGGTTCTGTTCCAGCACCTTGAGGTGTCTGCTGTAGATGGTCCATGGCTCAGAGTTAGAGGAGGATGGGAACCACCACAGCTCTGTATACCATGAGCTTGGTGTTGGATCTGGTGACAGTACTCTACCCAAGCCAAAACTCATCATTGGTTGGTTCCACAGATGTATAACAATTATATTTAAAGGGAGAAAGATTTCTGTTCTTCTTTGCGTTAAAAAAAGTACATTCTGATCTTACCCTTGAAAAATCTAGCCCAAATTTTAAGATAATACCCCTTGTTCTAGACATCTCCAAAAAGGAATTTCAACTGCTTTCTTGTCCAATGGTGAAGACTGTTAATGAATCTTTAGCTGTCAGTGGTTTGTTTTGATTCATCTGTATGAATACTTCTCATTCCATTGCTTTATGTTTATTATCATGAGGCACTTACCATCATAAATATTTTGTTCATACCAATACTTTCAAAAACTTTGTTTACAGAAGTTTGCTTTAAGAGGATACTGCTTCCAGTGTCCTGTAAGAGAATTCTGTGGTTAGCATGCCTTGGGCTGTTTGTCCCTTCGAGGGTGTTATACTCTTGGTTCTCTAGGGCATTGGTGCCCGAGAGGTTGCTTTGTCTTACTAGGCTGCTACTGTTCTGAGTCCCTAGCCTCCCAAATCCATCTTTATTGTAGAGTAAAATTTCCTCACTCTCTTCAATAGTGTGAGACTCTTTATCGACACTGGGTCCTAAGTGTTACTTGATGCAGCTTGTGCACCATATCTCTTCTGCTCCATTACATGCTTCTCCCTAGATTCTGTATGTTCTCTTCTGAAGTCAGAGTACCATCATCATTTATATCATCTTCATTGGTGCATGTACATATCATTGCACCATGGCAAGTTAAGATGCCACAAATGTGCACAAATGACATTGGTCCTGCTTCTTTGACAAGAAGTTATAAATTGAATTCTGAAGAAAAGTCATATCAGACTCAAAATGTTAACTGATAGATGCCGCCAGATTTAACAAGTTTCTCTCGGGTTTTCCATTTTTATTTCAAGAGCTATTAAATGCTTGATTTGCACTGGGAATATAATGACTATGCTTTTCACAAACCACATCAATGTAAATCTCAGTCCAGAGAGAGCTTACTGTGTAATTCAATTAAGATTGCCATCATTACAGAGTGATCAACTTGCTGTCCAGAACTAAAATTCAAACTTAAGTGCTAGACAGTATAATACTGGCTCATATGTCAACCAGATCTCATTGAAAGCCAGAATATGCTTCAGGAGCTAAAAGGCATGCTCCTGTTCCTATGTATGTAAAAAAAAAGTTGAAGCTCTGATACATGGTTTTTATAGTTTAGTTTCTACTTGTTCGCTCTGCACAAGATAACTTGACCACTTCGACAATTCCGTTAAGATTAATACCAGGCAAAATGAAAAGCACCAAATCTGGTCATGCATCCCAAACAGTCAATGCTGGTGTTTATGCTCCAGAGAGTCTTCTCCTACACTAATTAGGAAGGCAAATGCAAATAAAAGCAGGGATGTATTTCTGAGGTTCTATAAGGCTCAGGTCAGATCAATTCCTGTATGGTTTGGAGTATCGTGCACAGTTTTGGGTCCCATATCTCAGGATAGATGTATTGGCCTTGAAGCACGTTTAGAGGAGATTCATGAGAATGGTCCCAGGAATGAAAGGCTGAACGTATGAGGAACGTTTGAGGAGTCTGGCTCAATACTCAATGGGGTTTAGAGGATGAGGGCGGGATCAAATTGAAATTTACAGAATATTGAATGGAGTGGACAGAGTAGATGTTGTCCAATGGTAGGGCAGACTAGGACTCAAGTGCACAACCTCAGAGTAAAGAGAAGACATTTTAGAATGGAGATAAGGGGAAATGTCTTCAGCTAGAGAGTGGTGAATCTATAGAATTCATTGCTACAGAAGGCTGTGGAGACCAGGCCATCGAGTATATTTAAGACCAAGATGTATAGCTTCTTGACTATTAAGGGGATCAAGGGTTATGGGGAGAAAGCAGGAGAATACAAAGTTATCAGCCATGATTGAATGGTGGAGTAGACTCAATGGGCTGAATGGTCTAATTTCTGCTCCTATGTCTTATGGTCTTGTCAGCTAACCATATCAGCACCTAAGTTACTTGAAACAGTAACTCTGTTTCTCTTTCCACAATTGCAGCCAGATCTGCTGAGTTTCACCAGTTTATCTAGCTTCCTCTGAAATACGTCTAATGCTTCTACTACACCATCTTATAGAAAGTTCCACATCCATATACTAAACATCCTTTGGGTAATGACATTCACTCCAAATTCCCAATTAGATTTCCTAGTGACTACTTTATAGTTATGGTCCCTTGTTTTGACCTTCAACTACAACTGAAAACATCTCAAGTGGAGGAATAAGAATGTAGTATTCACTGCCTTGGGCAAGCACAACTGTGAATGTCTGCAGCAACTGAAATTTCAAGCTAGCTCTGGTAGCTCCATATTTTGCATTATCTAAATTGAGCATTATCTAACACACCTATAAAGGGGCTATAACAAACTGTTTTAGTTACACAGTACAGTAATTTACACTATTCTCTGTCATAAATATTCTCCCATCCCCGCTTGTTATACCCTTTTAGTTTGTGACTGTCGATGTCAGTGCTGCATCATTTTATACATCATTATCCTATCTACATATGTATTCTCACTTTACTGCAACTAGCACCCGACTTGCCTTAAATCAAGCTCACTGGGCCCAATACTTTTTAAATTGGTACAGAGAAATGTGCGGAAAAGTTTGAAAAAATGTTTTTGTGTTGTAAGTGATGCTGTGACTAAACATTTCTTTCAAGAACCTTAACAGTTACAGCTGGAGCCATGGGAAGGATGGTAAGTATTTACTTTTTTCCTTTCAGTTGCTTTTTTTATCCACTTTGAATTTATTTTTCTAACTTTTCTGTTTAAGTTCCACAACACCTCACATGTTCTTTTTCAGCAAGTATGCAACTAGTTAATTCCAAGATATTCAGCTTATTTTGTTGTTCAACAGATGGTGCACGTCCTCTTTGACCTCAGCTTGATTTCTAGACCACTTACTGCTCTCTCACTGGGGACAAGCAACCAGAATTTGTTTGGTAGCTTCACTTTATAACACAAACAGAGAAAATAAAACATCCACATCAAAGTCATCTACTAGTCTATGGCTCAAGGGTGGTGTAGTGTAGTGTCATGACACTGGACTAGTAAGTCAATGTTCAGTGGATATCGTCTTAAATCCCATAATGGCTGGTAGTGAAATTTGAATTCAGTAAAATCTGAATCAAAGAGCGGACCTAATTGTTATCATATCGCCACTGGCAATTGTTGCAGAAACCTGTCTGGTTCCCTAAAGTCCTGTAGAGATGAAATCTGCTCCTCTTAATTGTTCTGGCCTACATATGACTCCAGACTCACCAGCAATGTGGTTGATATTAAATACCTTCAAAGCAATGAGAGATGGTAGCCAGTGCACCCACATCCCATGAACAAATAAAAACATGTTCCTTAATTGAGAACAGTATTTGTTTAAAAGATTGATCATTTTAGTGGTGACTGGTTGTGTAGAAAGCACAGTGACCTCTCTCTTTGGTCCAGTTTAATTAGTTTTAGACCAAATCTGAAATAGTTAGATATTGAGAAGGTCAAGTTGGATGATGTGCATCAGCTTACACATGAAATCATACTGAAGAACATGTCTTTTAGCCATTACCACTCATTAAAAGTTGGACAGAAGGAAATGGCCACTTGGTTCAGGCACTCAGTTCTCAAAAACCAGAGACACGGAGTGGAAATATTTAGATTGAAGCTAAGCCCTGTGCAAAGACTTAATAAACAGTGTTGTGCATCTCTGCTCAAACATCATCCATTTTAAAGAACTGCTTTTGCAGATGGCACAAAGATTCAAGGAGGCCATTTTTCAGCTTGACATTTCCTCTAGGCTGGAAAGTAAGACCATGCAGGGAGTGAGCAATGTATGGAAAAAGGGAGCTGAGGGGGACCACTTCTGTGGCCGGAGGATTTCTCGCGCTCTCATGGATACATCGGAATGAGGTTCAGATGGGAGCTTGGGAAGCCTCATCTCTTATCTGACAACCTCAGGAACAGAAACATTTGCTAGAAGTTTGCTGCATGCTTTGGCACGTTTTTGCATTTATATTTAAATAATGCTGAGAGCTGTGTTCTTCAAGAACACCAGTGAGCAGTACTGAATGCCTGGTAGAACAACTCAAGGTTGCAAATTGAGATGATGGCATTCCAACAGTTCAAGGCTGACAAAAGTAAATCTGGAGGGCATGTGGTTGGAACAGAAAACCAAAGAGACCTGATCATGTGCTGACCATGTTGACATGTAGCCATGAGGTCCAAAGTGAATTCGACAGCATCCCCCTCGTTTATGGTACAGTGCTGCTCTTCTTAATGATGACAATGTCCTCAGTCAATGAAATAGAAGGATCTTTATATGTTGTTCTAAAGTTATGTTTCTCAGATGTCATGAGACATCATCATAATCCTGCAATTGCTTCATGATATGACTACCATTGTCTAAGCAGGAAAACATACCTGAAACAGACACTTTTAAAATCTGGACTGAGAACAAACAAGCCTGTGTGATGGCCATTATTCTCATTTCTTTTTAATTGTCTAATCAATCTGTCCAGTGATGCTACCATTAACTATCTACCTTAACTATCTACCATCAAGGTGGCTCGGTGGCACAGTGGTTAGCACTATTGCCTCACAGCGCCAGGGTCCCAGGTTCGATTCCAGCCTCGGGTGGGTGACAGTCCATGTGGAGTTTGTACATTCTCCCCGTGTCTGTGTGGGTTTCCTCCGGGTGCTCTGGCTTCCTCTCACAGTCCAAAGATATGCAGGTCAGGTGAATTGGCCATGTTAAATTGTCCATAGTGTTAGTCAGAGGGAAATGGGTCTGGGTGGGTTACTCTTCGGAAGGTTGGTGTGGACTGGATGGGCTGAAGGGCCTGTTTCCACACTGTAGGAAATCTAATCTAATCAATAGTGGATCAGTTGTAGAGTCATATCATTGTGCCATCCCATTCACAGCTGAAATGGAGACAACTGTGATGTCCCAGTGACTGTAATGATTCTGATGGGTGTCCATGACGGCTTCAGTACTGGAGAGTCAAGTGTATGGGCACCCACCTGCTGGAGCCAATTACATCATTGACAGAGGGGAAGTGGAAAGGCAGGGAACCTCTGGAATGCAACAAGATAAGTTCTCAAGTGTGCCAGGCTGGTGCTTCTCCTCCCTGGGGGTATCAAATGGTACTTTCCTGATCCTTCAAGAGAAGGTGTACCATGAGGGAGGTCTAGATATCTTGACTATCTCCATCCATGACTCCAACAATGGAATGCAAGTCTGAGTACATATCTACCAATCACTATGTTGTCCGTTTGGACTAACCTTTCTATGGAGAACTTGCATGTCGGAGCAATGACAGGAGAAAGAACTTGGACCACCTCCTCCATCCTTCACTTTAATCGAGTGAGCATCCCTGGCATCAGTGATTGGTATTCCCTGCCTCTTTCTGCAGAGCCAAAATCTTATTTATCGCATAGGCGAGGCTGCGATTTTTACTCCAGTAATCCTCTAGGTGACAGAGGTCTCAGTGTTGCATCTTCTTCCAAGTCCAAACCAGGGGAATATTGACAGCATAGCACCCATTCAGTGCACATACTCCAATTGGTGCAGAGACTTGCACATGATCATACTATGTGACACCCTTTTGTACGGACACTGACACTCACAGACTTAGATCTGTTTGCAGTGAGTAGACGGTGTCACATCCCCTTGTGCATTACAGGAAACCATTAATCGTCTTCCTGCACTGAATCCAAGTTCTTTTATAAGGCACATGGGTTCTGTCCTGGGGTTCTGATGGTCTAGAGGACCTTCTGCTTCCAATCCCAAGGTAGAGCACGTCCTCCCACTTCCTTGGAAATGCCAGGAGCAGAACCTGTAGCGAGGCCTTACTAACCCACGGGGTCAGTTTCAGTTTAGTCCACAGACATCACCAGGGGTTTGGGAACAACCAATTCCAGCTGAGGGTTTTCTCCTGGCTTGGAGTGAGTGAATGGCCACCCATACGTCCCTCAGCACAGCGCCTGTTCTTTGACCCAAGAGTGTCCCAGGGTGAGGATGATAAGATCAGCCGTTCTATTTGCACAGAAAAGCCCAGGGGTCCATAATGAAGTGAGAATCAGGTGATAACATGGGGAAGCCAGGTCTATCTATCAGTTTCCAAGCCCACCTCGGGACTTGGACTCCACAGTGGGAGATTCTGTTCAATGTGTCTGCAGCCCCCTCACCACCTCTCCCCTACCAACACTGCGAAAATGAGTTACCACCCACTTTTTGAACCATACTGGGCTTCAGCCCTTCCTGCAGCAGAGGAGGACAGTAAAGTTGGGAAAGAAAACTTTTTTTTAAATTAAGAATGCGCAGCTCCATATGTTTACACAGATCTGCGAATTTGGTGCTTTTTTTTCTTCGCAACAGTATCGTTTCTTAGCATTTCCTGGATGTTAGACTGTAGACCATGGCACTGGTATTAATCTCTCTCTTTATCCCTCACTCACTCACTCTCACGCATCCTGAGCCCCAAAGGGTTTTCAGCAAGGGGTTCTTTGCTGTGTTAACTCAATAGCACTCCCCCGTTTTATCTCTCTGCTTCTCCCCGTGCTTCCTGGCGCCGATAGCGACACAAACATATTTCAGCGAGGAGCTAGGGAGAGCGAGGATTGTGTTTGACCGATAGTAACCTCGAGATATCAATCAGCTGTATAAGAGCTACTGGAGGTTAAAAAAAACCTTCTCATACTTCCAACACACAGAGGGACAACACGGAGAGCACAACCTGAAACATTTTGCATGCTTTTTGCTCTTTCACGAAAACTTGAGTCCCTTCACTGACAACCGACTGTCTTAACAAAAGCAGGTAAGAGAGCAACGTTTTAAAAATATATTTACAGTTTGCAGAGAAGTTTCCCGTTGGGTTGAAGTGCACGCGGAGCTTTATCTTTTGTGTCTTAACATATTGTGCAGGGGGCATGGACACAATTGTACGTTCCCTTCAGGACTAAAATGAGGATTTTAGTCTCTCTTTTACATTGTGTAGCTCTTTTTTAAAAAAAACCACATGGAAATGTCTTTAGAGCTCTGTTTCATTTTCACATATCGATTTTCTCGCCCTCTCGCCTTTCTTTTAATCTTTTCCTTGCGGTATATCTTAGTCGCGGATACATTTCCTACAGATAGAAAAAGTGTCTTGTTTTCAATTGGGATGGAATAGACCATTAGGAAGTGAGTGATGGTCCTGAGAACAGGCAACTTATTTACTCCTTTAATATGAAGCGATTCCGGACCGGACTGAGTAGATGTTACTTTCATTGCCATTCTTGTGTGTTCTCTTGTTTCGGAGTTGAAGAGAGGGGCAGTGTAATTAAGGGACTAAAACTCAGGTCAAATGTAAGGAAGTGTAAAGTAGTGATAGGGCTATATAATAAGAATACAAATATGTTAAACTTATGATCTTTTATGTCCTATGTAGAGAGAATAAAACGGATCCTAGTGAGACTGTAGAAAGTAATTGAACTCATATTAGCCCATTGTATCCAGTGTCCTTTGTCCCCTTTTGTGTTAGTGTATGTGTGCTGCACAAGTGTAACAAGGTGTGGGATTAGGGCAGAGGGTTGGAGAGTTGCACTTCAGAGTGTGTGTGACAATCATGGATTTCCATCAGCCCATTCTTTATTGAACAACATCAATCTGCTGTGATTTAATAATTGAATTCTTTGCGGGTTTTGTCACTTTTTATTGGCCCATCCATGACGAGAAACCAAGTTACTAATTCTTTCTTTATATGGGGTCTCTTCTCTGACTATCTTGTCAAGGTACACAGAGGGCGACAGAGAGGAGGAGAGGAAAAGTTGCAGTTGCAGGTGACAGTGAAGCAGTGGGAGTACTGAAGGGTAAACCCCCATTGTATTAGGTGCCTTCACACACTCTAGCTTTACATCTTGGGTGTGTATCATTTTGTCATTTAGTATGAGAAAATTCCCTTGTGGTAGAGGATTTATCTTTTAAAAAGGACATTGTGAAATCACAAATAGCTGCAACTTAGAAAAGTTGTATTAAAAACTGACTCCACCATTTGAACTGTAAAAATGGAAATGAAAATTGGACATTCTAAGTACTACCTCAGAAAGTTGTATGATTCTGTTTTAAGAATAATAAAAGCATTTCAATTTTAAAATATACATTATAAAAAGAAAGCCTTCATTCATGTGGTGTATTTCTCAATCTCAGAATGTCACAAAGTGCTTTCAAGTAAATGAATCTTTTGGAATGTAGGAAATTAATTTACAATCCAGATTGTAGTGTGTATTACAATAAGTTTTGGCCATGCTCCTCTTTTTAATAATGCCACAAAATCTTATACGTTCTTCCGAGAGAACAGAGGCAGCATCAGTTTAGCATCTCATACAAAGTATGGATTAGATGGGTTCCTGAGTAATATATACTAAATTTGTATTTATAAAATACAACAAGTCATACGCTGCCAAGGAGGCTACTGAGTCCTTTGTGTCTGTGCTGGCTGTTTGAAAGAGCTAGCCAATTCTTTCCCAATAGCGCTGCAAATCTTTCCAAGAAATTATCCAACTTTCGTTTGAAAATTGTGTTGAATCTGCTTTCATGACATTGCATCTGTAAAATAGAATGGGGGTAGGGTTCAGGATGGAGATGGGGGTAGATATACTGTATGTTAGCACTTAGTCGGCAATAAAAGATTCCATCAGATTAGTAAAGCACATGACTCAGTTTCTGTGAATACCGTATATGGTTTTGACTATAGTTGACGATGTTAAATTGTATACAATGGAAATCCAAGTAAGAGTAAGGGAACCTCAAACCCAATAAGGCTGCTGGTCTTTCTTTTTTATTCATTTACGGGATGAGAGTGTCAGTGGCTACATGGCATTTATTGCCCATCCCTAATTGCCTGCATGACAATTAAGAGTCAACCACATCGCTGTGAGTCTAGAATCACATGCAGACCTGACAGGTAAGGATGGCAGTTTGAATCAGATGGGTTTTTCTGACAATTTTCAGGGGTCGTTATTAGACGCGTAATTCCAGATTAATTTTATTGAATTCAAATTCCACTGTCTGCCATGAAGCGATTCGAACTGCTGTCCCCAGAACATGATCTGATCTCTGGATTAATAGTCCAGCGATAATATCATGAGGGCTCTGAGGACCTTTATCCCAGGAGGGGTTTAAAGAAATCGATTAAGGAGGTCCCCTTAATTTGAATATTTAACACCTCACTGAAACATAGATTGCCCCCATGGATTGGAGGAAGCCTAATGTAGTGCCAAAAAAGTGAAAACAGCAACAAGTCAGAAGTTGGAAATTAGAGGCACATTAGCTCAACTTCAGTTATTAGAAAGTTCCTTGGGATGGTGACTACTGATATCCTCTTTGATAATCTGGACAGAATTGGTGTTCAAGACTCACAACCTATTTCCCAGAAAAGAGTTCATATTGCACCAATTGGATTTAATTTTTTTGACAGGTTTGTCAAAATAGTGGATGAGGCTATCCATTTCATCAAGGTTCTATATCTGGCCTTCTAGAAATATAATTTCACAAGGAAGACTCTAGTTTCATATGAAAATAGATTTTTGATTGGATTGGGAATTGGTTGTATTCCAGATAATACAGGGTTATTTGTAATACAACTGGCTGTACATGGAAAACAGTTAATAGTTGCGCCCAACAGGTTTGTTGCTGTTCCCAAGAGTTAAAATGAACAAGCTGAAGATATTGTGGGACATATTGATTGGTGTTAGTTTGAGGTCTATAGAGGAGGAGAAAGATTTGATCTCGACACAATGGGTTAATTTCATAATTTAACAACAGCACTCATTTGTACAACATTTCAGGATATTTTAAAGCAACATTATCAAACAAAATGTTACATGAGACACTTAAGGAGTTATATTAGGACATGTAAGCAAAGGGTTGATCCATGGGGGATGTTTTAAGGAATATATTAAGGAGAAGAGTTCCAAAATGGCAGTTGTCAGCACAGCAGTCAGTGGTTGAACAGTGAAATCAAGCATGTGAATAGGACCAGAATTAGAGGAGAACAATGAATTTAGAATACTTACGGGCTAGAGTAGTACACAGTGATAAATGATATTCATAAATTCGAGGATCATGACACAGATGTGAGTCTTTGCAAAAGTCTACTCAGCTCTTCTTTGGATCTTGTCCTATCTGTGTATCAAGTTTCAATTAAATCTGTACATTAATTGCAGATAAACAGCCTACTTTAATTAGCCCTAACCTCATTGTATCAAACAGAAAGCCTCATTGTGAGTATGGTGAACCATTTTTGTCCTCGTGTCAAATATTGAGGCCTTGAAAAACTTTTTTGATGGTTCAGTTTTACATTGATACTAATGTTAAAAACCCTTATGTATCACAAGCTTAGGAAACATTTTTAGTGCAAGAGGAAAGGTAGACTTTATTTGAAAGCATTTAAAATGGTGAAGCGACCATGTCTCTGTGGGCAGACAATTTAAATGAGATAGTTTACGGAAAACGAGGAGTCATGCATATAGAGTGCGTAAGCATTCATCTCGGTAAAATGCCAGCAGAGTTTTGTTTACACAGAAGGTTATCGACATTGGGAAGTAGCTATTAGATTGTACGGCAAATGTGGATTGACTGTAACAGTTTTTTAAAAAAATTGGATGATTTCCTTCTTGTAGCTATTTCCGTTGTGTATAAATGATAATTGGGGTGTTTCTGCTTCGTGGTCACCATGCAATTTTCTGTGCTGATTTTGATTGCCTCAGGGTACAGTTCAGAATTTCCAAGAATAATCCTCCTCCTATGTTGGCCGAGAGTTCTTTTATCTTTTTTTTCACCTCTCCTGAAAGATTACAAGAATGTTAGTTGATGGGACCACTAGAGAGCCATGGTGCATTGTTGCACGGTGAATGCAAAAGACTCAATGAATCAGGTAACCTTCTCCTGTCTGCCTTTTGCATTGTCAGGATGCATGTTTCCATACTTAAACTTAAAAAAAATTCTTTTCACAAGACAATCAACATGCATTTGCAGAATAACTATACTAGTTTATTAATTAATAATTCTAGCAGTTCATTCATGTCATTAGAAATCTGTGTAATTATTTCCAAGCAACATTTTCTTAACCAAAGTGTATATGATGCCTCATTATATGAAGTTTAAACCTATTTTAATAAGGTAAAGGTACAATGGACCAAATTACTTCTATGGTACTGTAGCAGTCTATGATTTTCTTTCTGCTGATGACATAGGCATACTGGAAACCAACAATAAGGTGATTCTGTTATGTCAGTTAAATCAGTGCACTGAAACTATGGAGTGATAATCAACAGGTGAATATAAGGAAATAAAATTTTTAGCAGGAATACTGACAACTTCAGTCTTCTTTACATCTGACAACACAAAAGCAGGAAGTTTACTTTTTTTAGAATATCATTTCTGCTGTTGGCACATTTACTTTGCAGTCAGTGGATTACTTTATCTGCAATGCAGTTGGTCGTATAGTACCAATCTGTAATCAGCAAGGTCTCACCATCAGCTAAAGGATAAGTAGCTGGTTAATTAGGTTTTGATTAACTTTCGACCTTCTTGAGATGTACTTGGGATGACCAAAGGGAGTGCATAAACAGAGAAGCAGGCATGAAGACTAATCTGAGAAGTCTTTTAAACATGCCAAATTTAACTATGAGTAGCAGCATGGAGCACAATGCAGTCAATTGAGGATAAACCCTTTGAAGTGTTTGACATAATCTGAAGGTTACTTTCACTTCTACATACCATGCTTTACAGGATCTTGGTACTATATCCCATTTGACATGGGACACAGCCAAACACAGCATCCTTCAGTACCATGTTGGAGTATTGGACTTAACCTGTATGTTTGGTTTCAGAGGTTGACTTAAACCAATAAACCTGTGCCTCAGAATTGTGAGACTTCACCAGTTGTATACCTGTACAATATAGAGGATATTGATGAATAGCACCAATTTTGACAATAACATTCAGAACTGGAGTGGAAGAAAATACTATACACTTGTGCTTCATTAGGGTCTTGGTTATTTTAGGGAGTTTTAATCCATTGTTGGATTTTATTTGAATCTGTGTGAATATCAATGGCAGTGAGGGAAGGATACTGCACTGCAGTTGTGTGTGTGTGTGTGTGTGTGTGTGTGTGTGTGTGGTGACATTTGTATTTAAATTCTGTTCCCTTTATGTTTTATTTCTACATTATTGATATGTTAGATCACTTTATATGAATCATGTAAGTCGATTTTAATTTACATGTGATAAATGAACAGCTTTGTCTGCAAGTGATTGTTGCACAATTGAAAGTTGATAGCATAACCAGTTTGCCAAGAAATTTATGCTTGGATCAGGATTTCAGTAAGTTTCATGAACAAGACAGTGCTAGCATGTTTGCTGATCATTATGCTGTAGCTTGTTGCATCATTTGTTCTTCCACTTCCCATCAGACCATCCCCTCTCTATCTTAAATAACATTATGCAAAACAGGATTGTTTGTTGAAATATATTGGCGACAGACTGGCCAACATTTAGTACTCTGAAGATGATGGATAGAATTTGAGGAACATTTTATGTTTGGATCAAAATTTTAAATTCAAGCACTCTGTTTGCACATAGTGTTTGATCTGAGAAAGTAAGTGTCTGATTCATGAAATTATATGTCTATTCAATCATTGGTTGTGTTTTTACTTTTGGATAATGAATCTTAGTAAAATCTAGCATTTATCGATCACCTTGACAAAACAAAGTGTTTTATAGCCAAATTAAGTACTTATTGAATAGCAGTCACTGCCTTAAAGAGAATGTGGCTGTCGAGCTCCCATTAATAGCAATCATAACAGATAACCTGTTTTAGGGATATTGGTTGTGGGATAACTATTAACCAGGATGGCAGGAACAACTCCTCAGCTCACCTTAAAAATAATGCCATGGAATCGTTTATTGCTGTCATGTCCCATCCAAACATGGCATCTCCAACACTGCAGCACTTACTTAGTGCTGTCCTGGAGAATCAGCTTAGATTGCTAAAAAGTCTAGAAGGCTTTGAAAAGCATTAATCTGAGACACTGCTTCCATACTGTTTCCCAGAAAGAATGGGAATTCATGCTAAGGAAATTGCAGGCTTGTGGTGTATCTCCTAATGTCATTGTAGCAGTGGAAGGCTGCTTAACTGATGTCATTGATGTGCACCGAGAACGGGGTGATGAGAGTGCCCCTCCTGGTGACAATAGACACAGCCAATTTGGAGTAAAAGAATGTGGTGCTGGAATAGCATGGCCAGTCAGGCAACATCCGAGGAGCAGGAGAATCGGCGTTCCAAGCGTAAGCCTCCTGATGAAGGGCTTATGCTTGGAACGTCGATTCTCCTGCTTCTCGGATGCTGCCTGACCAGCTGTGCTTTTCCAAACCATACTCTCGACTCTGTTCTCCAGCATCTGCAGTCCTCACTTTCTCACAGCCACTTCTGAGAGTATTGAGTTAAAGCAATTGTGTTGAACTTTAATAGGTGTAATACTTATGAAGCATGTTAACATTTTTTTCATTAATTGAACATGCTGCTCCATCCGATCAAAGTTCATCATTTTGTTATTTCATATGACAAGTGCTATTATGATGAAAATGATACTGAGTTCCTCTCCATGCCCAGTTAAAACAGATCTTCTCATTTAAACAGTTCAGCTAGAAGTAAGTGCTCTTTGTTTCAATATAGGTGATATTTTATTGGACAAGCAAAAGCATTACTGTAGCGATAGCAATCTCTGCTTTCAATAAAATAACTTTCATCAAGAATTTCCAAGAGCGATACCGGTCACATGTCTTTTTGTGATTGCTCAGTTGTTTAAAATGGCAGAGCCACTCTAACTTATGACAAAGCAGCACTCTTGTGAATGACTGTTTCAATTATCGTTTTGAAGAATAATCTATCAATTAAAGTTAATGCTCTTTCGTCTAGTTGTATTCTGTGTGCTGCTAGGAGTTAACCAGAAACCAATTTAAGTTTAAAAAAACAACAAAGAATGTGAATGCTGGACATCAAAAATACAAGCAGAAATTGCTGGAACAACTCAGACGGCCTGGCAGCATCTGTGGCCCTCATTCAGAACTTCTGGAGTTGCATCCACACATGCTAGAAGCATTTTATATAGCAATAGGAATTGTGCGTTCATTACACCAAAGTAGTCATGGTCACAGTCGATCACTGCGGTACTCCCATGGAAACATGCTGACCATTCAGAATTTTTCTGGCTGGTCTAAGAATTAAGACTGATAGTTAAGTGTTCTTGCTGCATCTTCATGCCAATGAAGGCCTACTGAATCAACAACCTCTACTCATTCCTTTGTAGAGTGACGTCCCTTTCTTCAAGTCGGTTTCTTGTGTCCTGTTGAGTGAAGAACTAAAGCCTTAAGTCTGTCCTTTTTTTTAGCAATGTTTTAAGGTCTGTGTGAAGAGAACGTGAAAGTGCTGCAATCCTCTCATTTTAAAATCAGTGTTGAACCATTAGACCTAATAGCTTGTTTGTAATATTAGCCTGGAGACAAATTGACACTGAATATTTGATTTCAAAAAAAGAACTGCAGATGCTGAAAATCAGAAAAAAAAATAGAAATTGCTAGAAAAACTCAGGCGATCTGTCAGCATCTGTGGAGAGAAAGCAGAATTAATGTTTTGGTTCCAGTTACCCTTCAGAACTGAATCTTTGAACGCTGTAAAATGGTGCAATTGTGTAAAATCTTGATCTGGGGCCATTTTCCAGACAATGTCTAAACGTGTAGCACTGTTTTCTGAATTATTATAACTTCTGAAACAGTGAAATCAGCTTGCTATAGCAAGGCTTTCTTGCTGTCTGCAACCAACCTCTACCTCTCTGCTACCTGTATTTTGGGGTAAATTATTTGGGCACAAATCATCAACTTATTTATCTATTACCAGAAATACCAAAACATGAAGACTTCTATTTCACTTGACTCACTTAATAATGAGAAACACAAAATCGACTGTAGTAGCAGAATTGTGACTGCAGTGAAAACAGGACAAAAGGTTCAAAGATTGTTAGCCAGTCGCAGAGACAGTATTGGCAGGAAGTAGAATGGATGAGTGGTCTAAAGTGCTGTAATCAGCTTGCAATTTCCTCTGGAGGTATCGGCTAATGTCCCACTTTTGTTCTTTAGGTCATTACATATATAGATCAATTTAATGAGCCATAATTGTGCTAAGCAGTAGAATAGGCTTGAGGGGCTTATTCACACGAGATTCAGACAGATGATCCCGGGAATGGTAGGCCTAACATATGATGAACAGCTGAGGATCCTGGGATTGTATTCATTAGAGTTTAGAAGGTTGAGGGAAGATCGAATAGAAACTTACAAGATAATGCATGGCTTAGAAAGGGTGGACACTGGGAAGTTGTTTCCATTAGGCAGGGAGACTAGGACCCATGGGCACAGCCTTAGACTTAGAGGGGGTCAATTTAGAATGGAAATGAGACATTTCGTCAACCAGAGAGTGGTGTGTCCATGGAATTCATTGCCACAGAGTGCAGTGGAGGCTGGGATGTTAAATGTCTTCAAGGCAGAGATTGATAAATTCTTGATCTCGCAAGGAATTAAGGGCTACAGGGAGAGTGACGGTAAATGGAGTTGAAATGCTCATCAGCCATGATTAAATGGCGGAGTGGACCCGATGAGCTGAATGGCCTTACTTCCACTCCTATGTCTAATGGTGTTATGATCCGTATGGCTTACTGCTACTCCAATTGAGATTCAGAAAGGGAAATGAAACAATTGATTATAAATACACAAAAACCAGAGGAGAAAGGTTAATTGTGGTCCATATGTACAGATGTTGTTGAACTTGCGCTATAAAACAAAAATGACACTTTCCAGAACGGGGATCATTGCATTGATTAGGAACATTGGATACTTCCTATCCAACTCTGGAACACACAGAAAATAGGTGATTAATCTTCACCATTCCAACATAACAGCTAAACTAACAAAAGTGAGCTTAAGTCTGGGGTTTTCTTGGGCTTTCAATTGAAGCAGTACATGTATGCCACTGAGCCAGAAAATTAGATTAGATTCCCTACAGTGTGGAAACAGGCCCTTCAGCCCAACAAGTCCACACCAACCCTTTGAAGAGCAAGCTACCCAGACCATCTCCATCTGAGTAATGCACCTAACATAATGGCAATTTAGCATGGCCAATCCACCTGATATACACATCTTGGATTGTGGGAGGAGATGGGAGCACCCAGGCAAAACCCACACCGTCATGGAGAGAATGTGCAAACACCAGACAGACAGTTGCCCGAGGCTGGAATCAACCCTGGGTCCCTGGCGCTGTGAGGCTGCAGTGCTAACCACCAAGCCACCGTGCTGTTAGAGTCATTATTTTCTTGCTGAGCGTGTTAAAATGATCACATGATCTATTGTCAATGCACGGGCTGCATTGAAGCAAAATAAAAGTGATTCACTTAAAATGATCTGCCAATTCAGTGTCCTCCCCTGACATGTCAGCCTCCTGTGTGTTGCTGAGCCAAAGTACTTTGCCATTATAACATAGAGCCACAGCTAGGTTGGTTATAGCTCTAATGTCTGCACATTACATCGCCACAGTATACAGACATAAAACATCATTCAAAAAGGTGAAAAGTTCAGACTATAACAGCATCATTTTGCTCTCTGATTCAATGTACAACAAATCAGATAGATTTAAATTAATTTTTCATGAAGCCACCATTAATCCTGTCCTGTAAAACCATGTAAACAGTAATGCATTTCAGCTTCAAATTTTCTGCAAACAGCCAAGAGCAGGACAAATTGAAAGTGCAGACCACCAACCCATTGGCATAAAACTTGAATCGGAAAGGAACGTCTTCCCCTCCCTATTTTCTTTCATCAGTATTCTCACGTGGGTTAGTAGTAAGTTCCCATTGTGACTGGCATCTTTCCTATACCTTTGCCCAAATGTCCATTCTTTATGCCTGCTTCCTGACGGTGACTTGAACAATGGGATTTCCTTGGGCCACTCTCCTCTGCACTGACACACGGGCACTTTCCAGAAAGGGGATCACTGCATTGCTTCCTAATGCTTGTTAGAAACATTGTTTATTAGAAGTCTACCAGTACAATCAAAGGACATTTTACAGTCAAGAGTAACTTATGTAGTCATCAGCATACTAACATTGGAAATGCAACAGCCAATTTTCACACAGAAACTTCTGACAAACTGCTATGTTATAATGGTCAGATAGCCTGTATTGTATCTTGTTGTTTGCAGGATAAATACTTGCCATGACACGATGGGATGACGCATCTGGTTTCTTTCATGTTAGTGGCATGGGCATTCATTCACTTGAACAGACATATTGGAGCCTTTTGATTTAAAAACTAATCCAAAAGATGGTACCTCCAATAGTGCAGCACTGCCTCAGTAATCCACTGGAGTGTCAGTTTTAATTTTTATGCTTAAATCCCGGAGTAGATGTGCAATCCAGAAATCCTGCAGCGAGATTGCTGCCAAGTGAGACATTGCTGAGACTAATGATTATTAGATCTTTCTTACTTACTCATTATCAGTAAAAAATTGAATTCTAATCAAGTCTCAGAATTGATTTCATTTGAGGCATGCCATGAACTGTGCATGCGAGTGGGAACTCTCGGAAATCCAGTTGATCCCTGACACTGGCCCAACTGGGAATTTCACCAGCCCCTTCAAATTCCTGAAGCAAATACTGCTCACATGTTGTTACGTTTAGTAGCTGTTAAACTAGGAAAATATTCATGCAAACAAGGTAACTTGAATCGATCATTAGAACAAATATCTATTTAAAACATTCTTTTTGGGTGATCATATGGCAGTCACTGTGGATTTATTCAGTCAGCATCAAAAATGCATTGCATGTTGTAGTGACGACTAGGGACCAGGGACCATGGACAACTGACCAGCTATGCTGCCTGACATTCCTATAGACTTGCAATGTTGTTATTAATCCTGAGCTGCATGATTTGCGATGCACATTAAATTGAGTTTGTGTGAAAGACTTGTAGAGCAGCAGTGCAGTCCGATTCAGTTTGCAAGGTATGCGTCTGTTCTGTGCTGGAAAATGATGCATTTACTCTGTGATCTATTTTAAGTGACAGGGCTATGTAGATTGGCAATGGAGAGAAGAAAGACTTTGATAAATTAAGTCTATCGACTTCTGAGCTGACAATTTGAGTTCTGTGGACTGGATGATTGGAGAAATCACTTTAGTTATAGTTTATTCTGCTTTGAGCATAACTGATCTTTTTCTCAAATCGAAGTTCACTGCTCGCTTCACGTTATGTTTATTTTGTTTCGGATCGTTATGTGAAGAATGTCCACAGGTTCGTTAGTCTTGTTGGAACATGTTGATTGTGAAACCATCCAGATTCCCTTCTGCTTTCTCCCCTCCTCACAAGTTCACTTTTCCAGTTTCAGTCTTGGGGTCTGTTAGGGCAACAACAGAACGGGGCAGGCTTTTTTTTGTTGGAAGTTGGTTGGTGGTACAGGAAGTGGTTTGGCTTTCTTTCACAGAAATTGCTTGTGTGCCAGTATTCAGCCAAGTGAGAGATCAGGATCTGGGAATTAAAATTCAATTGATTTGGCATTTTCTTCCCCTCCATCACATGGGTAGAAAGAGGGATCAGTTGAAAGGTCCTATTCCAAGACTTTGCTGCCGAAAACAATCCATTCTTAGCCAAACCCATGTTCTCAAGAGAATAAATAACGCAAGGAGTGGTTTCAAAGTGCAAGTAACCACGATGAGACTGTTTGGTTAAATTAACTTGAGTACTGGGAAATGTTTGGAGCTGATTCTGTTTATTTATCATACTGTCTTTTGACACACACAATATTAGCCACTGAGTTGGGGGTTAATAGAACATCAGGCAAGATTTGAAGTGGTCAGCTTTGCATTCCCGTGCAGTAAAGAGGGAGGGCTGCATTTTCAGAGATGTTGCTGTTAAACCAATACCCCGGCAGTCCTCTCAGGTGAACGGAAAAATTGCCATGTGACTCTACTCAAAGAAGAACAAAAGAATTTTCCCAGTGTCCAGAACTGTATTATTTGTAACAAAGAAGACATGTTTATTCTCGGTGAATTTCCATAAGGGTGCAATTTTACATGATTCTATAAACAAAGGTATATGGCAGTTTTCAGTACAAATTTCAGCAGTCCACGTGTACTTTTTGAAAATGATAGTATTGCACACATGTCACTTTCTACATGGAAAGGCTCCAGTTGTTAGTATAGTGGCCAAGTTGTTGCTTTTCTATCATCTGTGTGTTCAGTGTTCCTGGACCGGAAATTTACTGAAAACTTGCAGCAACATTCTTGGAAATTTGTGGCATCCATGGTAGGAAAAATTGATCTCCAGTTTGGGAGATTGTTTTCACAATTCAACATTGGCACTTGTTATTGCTAACAAAATGTTATTTATTTTTCTTATTAGACTTCATTGCATATTGTGGCCCTTAAATACACTTTTCTCCCCAATCATTTGGCTCAGAGATGAGTGGTTAACTAAACAGTGCTTTGTTTTTATTATTCAATTTAATCTACTCATTCGATTTGATCTACTCATTCCTGATTATATTCCTATCAGTTTCAGGGAGATGAGAATTAAGCACAGTATGCATAGACACCAGGTTATATTGTTTAATTCCAATCAGGAGATAATATTTCTGCTGCACTGGCAAACACACAGGCAACTTATCAGAGCCACATGATTGTGCCAGAGTCCAGAGTCTAGGACACATCCGAAGTTAGCATTAAAGTTAAAGATTTCTTTCAGTGTAAACGTAGAGATGACCCATTAAAAAAAAGTGTAACTTCAGTGTGTAATGTTGATTTTTACAATCATCCTGTGATTCCATAGAATGGAAATTGTGCATGTTGCATGATAGTTGATAATTTTAATGATTTAATATCAACTGTTCAAAGCTAAAATGACCATATTATTTAAACTCTAATTTTTGATTACCTTCTAGATCCACACAGTTTGTTTTTCTAAACTATTGCTGTTTGTACTGGACCGATGTTGCATATATAGGTCGACAAGAATACCTGAGTGATCTGTTTTGAGTCAATAAATCTGTATTCCAGTAAGAGCTGGGACATTCAGGAGAAAATATGCTGTGCTCTGTGCTCCTGTGTACAGAATTAGCTGATGTCACAACTTCCTCACTTGCAAAATGTCCTGACACCATTGGGATGACCTATCACCTCCATCCCCACCCCCACTCATCTATTGTACTCTATGCTACTTTCTCCCCACCCCCACCCCCTCTCATTTATCTCTCCACTCTGCAGGCACCCTGCCTGTATTCCTGAGGAAGGGCTTTTGCCCGAAATGTCGATTTTCTTGCTTCTCGGATGCTGCCTGACCTGCTGTGCTTTTCCAGCACCACTCTAATCTAGACCACTGGGACATTGTTCATCATGTGTCAAGGCCACATTTTCATGTGCCACCAGTTAACGATGGATATCATACTAACCAATGTAAATATAAATTAGGAGCAGCAGTTCGCCTTTCATCCCCTCGAATCTACTCCGCCATTTGATAAAACTAAGGTGATCTGATTATGACCTCTGCTCTACTTCCTGTCTACTCCCTGCACCTGCTGACTATATTGTCAGTCAAGAATTAACTCAAAAATATTCAATGACCTGGCCTCCATTGCACTCTTTAGAAGAGAATTCCATAGGTTAATGACTCTTTGAAAGTAGAAAATGCTCTTCATCTTCACCTAATCCCCAATTTTTGAACTTTGTCTCATAGTTCTACTCCCCATTAGTGCAATATATTATACAAGTGTTGTATAATTGGTATAGTGTATAACTATGCAATATATTACATTGGAGTATCCTGGTATTGTACTCATATAAAGCGGTAATGTCTGGGGAAGGTTTGTTCAGGCTACCAGTGTTAAAACTGCGTTATTGGTCTAGAAGAGTTACCTAGCAACCCTGTTGTCCAAGTGCAGCCAATATGCCACTTGTAACTGGGCAGTGTAGCTACTGAAACAGGCTTGCTGTATCCAACAGCAAGAGCTTTGAATTACCTACATTGTGGTGTTATTGCTGTAGATACTTTTTCCAGCCAAAATAATCACAAAAAATCTTCAACATTTAACATCTTTCTTTGTGTTTCAATGGCATTGCCATCACTGAATGTCTGACTGTCAACATCCTAGGGGTTACCATTGAGTATAAACTACGTAAATACTGTGACCACAGGAGCAGTAATTCTTTAGTGAGTAACTCATTTTTTTCACAAAGCCTATCCATCATCAACAAGGCAGAAGTCAGGAATGTGATGGAATACTCCCCTTTTGCTTGGTTGGGTGAAACTCCAACCTACAACACTCGAGAAGCTTGACACCATTCAGTACAAACAACCCACCAGATTGTTGTTTCATCCACCACCTTCAACATTCACTACTGTCTCCATCTACATCGTGGTAGCAATGAGTACTATCTTTAAGGTATACTACAGTATCCCACAAGGCTCTTCCAACAGCACCTTCTGAACTCTCAACCTCTGCGATTAGAAGGATAGAGCAGCAGATGCATGGAAACACCACTACCTCCAAGTTCCTCTCCAAGCCTCTCACCATTCTGAGTTGGAACTCTATCACCATTCCTTCAGTGTTGCTGGGTCAAATTCCTGGAATTTCCTTCCTAACAGTACTGCGGATGTATGTACACTACATGGACAACAGTGGTTCAAAAAGGCACTTACCACCAACTTAAGGGCGGTTAGGAATGGGCAAAAATACTGCCCCCGTCAATGACAGCACATCTCATAAATAAATAACAAAAGAAAATAGTCTGAACATTAGTAAAATTTATTTGCAAAGCATTTGAGTTTCCAAATGATAGTAAAAATAGTTTTGATTTTTTTTAAGTGAACTCTGTACTCTTGTGTATGATGAATCCAAATACAAATCCACGAATTTACACGTTGCGACACTTTCACTTCAACCCCAGTCAACTCTGCAACTATTTCAGCAAAGTCCATTTTGTGTTCAAGGATTTTGATATGGGACTTTATCGTGGATAAAAATAAAAGCAAAAATACCACAGCACGTTTTTATCACAAGACATACAATACTGGGGTCTGACTGTTAAAAGATCACCACGTAGTCCTTTCCATGTGTCAGTTTGGTAAAGAGAGCCTTTTCCAGCCCTGCTTTTACAGCTTTGCATTAATGAACTTGAACTTGATAAGCTTTTTGAACATATGTGGTTCTGCTCATGAACACTTATGATTGCACAGCTGCACAGTTCAGCCAAGAGCGTCCATTTGTTTGAATAAAGTTTAAAAAAAAGAGTTAACTTTAATAATAAAAATGGCAGGGAGTGAAAGACAGAGTATAATGAGACTTTATAGAAGGATCAGTCATGTTTGAATATATTGAAGTTTTATGTCAAGGTTATTTGAGAATAAATATTGGATGAGAAATAGGCCATTCAGCCTCTCTTGGAGAATTGGGCTAGCATTGGACAAGCAGGCAACATGGGTGTGTGGTATTTAGTTAATAAAGTGAGTTTAAGATGATAATGGGGGAAAAGCACAAGATCTTGTGGAGAAAAGCCCTGCATGAAACTTGATGATTTTCACAGTTATTATGTGGTAAGACTTGGCCCTTGGTTTATACCTTAATGAATAAAAATGGTTCCTGTTTTTCTTCCTGAATCAGCTCATTTTAAAAAAAAGAAGTCTTTCATTCCTTCCTCTTTAAACTCCAGATTCTTGTGCGATGTGTCACAGCTGGTACGCAATGTACCATTTAAGAGACATGCTTCTGATATCATAACATAATTTAGTGTTATTAAGACCTCAATCTCCATCTTATTGAGTCTTCTTGCAGCATGAGATACTGAGGAAAGCCTGCTACAGTTTATATCTGAAGTGCTTAGCTTTAACATGGACATTTTTGTGCTTCTGATTCCAAAGATATAGATATCATGTGCTATAACAAAGTCTGTAGAATTCTTTGGTACCACATTACTCACGTCTCACTCTTATGTTATATGAGTTAACGTAAGTTTCTATTTAGAAAGTATAAATACCCCGCTAAAAGTAAAAAAAAAACACACCTTCAGCAGATTAGGAGGACAGATGGATATGGGTTAGCAACTGTTGCCCTTTGTAAACCAATGAATCCCAGATCCCAAGTATCACATCAAACATACTATATAAAAATTTTCTGATCGCTGAAAAGGCTTTCAAGTCTCACCACTGGACATCAACAAAATTGATTAAATGAATACTAATAAGTGTGTTTCCTTAAATGGAGAAAATCAGGAAGCCCAATCTGATTTGAATCTATCTATTGGTCCTCATTTGGTGAAAAAGAATTAACATCAGAAATGTTAACTCAATGATCAAAATACCTCATAATTAATCTGCAATAGTGCTTATTGATACCATTTTCCATGTACTGTAAATGACATTTTAAATAATTGCACAAGTGCCAGCAAAAGTTGATTTCTAACTGGAATCATTAGAATTGGGTGGGAAAATGGTTTTGCTTCCCAAATTATCCATCTTGTGTTTTGCATAGGAATATTTTTACAGATCATTATTGGCCACCAAAGCAAGTTGGTTGATCCAATTAAAACAGGAATTGATGCATACATCTGCCAAAACTAAAATCTTCCATCACAAACTACATTTAAACAGGTTATAGTAGCAGAGGCTTTGCTGACATGCTCGTGTGTATTTGTGAACCGACTGAGAGTAGGTAGAATGGTTGCTGTGTTTCCAAGCTCATGGAGACAGGAGGACAAATAAAATGGAACATACTGGGTTAGGATTGACAATGGAAGAGTTAGTTGCTATGGTGCTTTTTAAAAGTGCTTTACAATTATTCAGACTGTGGAGGCCACACTTGAATGACTGTGTGTGGAGTTTGCGCATTTTCCCCATATTTGCATGAGTTTCCTTTGGGTGCTCTTGCTTCCTCCCACATTCTAAAGATGTGCAGGTTAGGTGGATTAGCCGTGGGAAATGCAAGGTTACAGGGATGGGGAGGGAAGGGGGGTGGGTGGGGGGGTGAGAGGAAGGTGGGGAAGGGTGGATCTGGGTGAGATGCTCTTCAGAGGGTTGGTGTGGATTCAATGGGTCAAATGGCCTGCTTCCACACTGTAGGGATTCTATGATCAGAAGCATAATAAAAGCATAAGTTTAGAAGCAGGAATAGAGCATTTGATCCTTCAAGCTTGTTCTGCCATTCAAAAAAGACCATGGCTGTTCGGATTATGGTTTTAGCACCACTTTCCTGACTTCCCCCATAATCCTTGACTTGTTTGTATTTCAAACGTGTATCGAACCTAGTCTTTGGTAACCCAACATCCATTGCTCTCTAGGGAAGAAAGTTTCACAGAGTAATGACCCTCTAGGAGACAAAGAATCTTGTCATTGAGACATAGAATCACACAGCATGAAAACAGGTCCAACTCATCGAGCTACGTAGGCATCTCAATCTGACCTACTCCCATTAACCAGCATTCATGCATCATGTGTAGATTCAAACAAACTGAGCAATCACAATCATCACTGCTCTGGCATTCAGTTACAGAGATAGCATGGTGTTAGCTTCTTTGCTGAGAATTACAGGGCAAATCTGCCAAAAGAACAAAATAAAACAAAGGTGCTTTTCTCTCCAAAGTGAATCTAAATATCAGGTTGCCAAAATAATGGAGGACAATTGTTTTGTATTTAACCAGAAGCTCCTCTGGACAGTCACTGTGCTTTCGGACCTCTCGTGAGGATGATGTTAGCAATCTTTCAAATTACATGCTGGTTGTAGTTGGCACTGCATACTCATAAGACACTTTATAAAATGGGATTTGATGTGGGTGGTGGAAGATCTGACCATGGAATGAAAACTGTTTGCAACACAATGGACCTGATCTCTGGGACAAAGGGCCTATTTGTGAGTGGGGATCCTGGGTCATTTGGTGCTGTTCTGCCATGTCTGGGGCAGATATAATTTGACATTACCTTCCAAATCCTCCATTTCTACCACCCAAAAGGACAAGGGTGTAAGGTGCATGGGAAGCCCACAAATTACAAGTTCATCTCCAAGTTACGTATCATCTTGACCTGTCGCTGTGCATTCATTGTTACTAGATCAAAATCGTTGCCCTAATGCCTTTTACTACATGGATGTCTCACGATATCATCTTCAGAACAGTTAAGGTTGGGCAACATTGATGATTTATCCCAGTGATTCTTTTCAGAGGTATACCATTGACTGTAAAGGGCTTTAGGACATGAAAAGCACTAAAATGCAATCTTTGTTTCTTTAAGAATGATAATAAAATGTTATTTATTCAAATTAGCAAGTAACACTAGTTTGCTTTTAGAGAAAGTAAGGACTACAGATGCTGGAGATCAGAGTTGAGAGTGTGGTGCTGGAAAAGCACAGCAGGTCAGGCAGCATCCAAGGAACAGAAGAATCGACGTTTCGGGCATAAACCCTTCATCAGGAATGAGCCCTCATTCCTGATGAAGGGCTCATGCCTGAAACGTCGATTCTCCTATTCCTAGTTTGCTTTTACATTGACCAGTGCTCAAGGATCGAATAGAGTACATTGCAGTGTGTGTATTAGGATCCATTGATTTCTCTTAACATTTAGGAACAAAGAGTCATAGTTCGTACAGATTGAGAACAGAATCTTCTGTCCACTCCTCCATGCCAATCAGATATCCTAAAATGATCTAGTCCCATTTGCCAACATTTGGCCCTCTAATCCCTTCCTATTCATGTTGTAATTGCAGCAGTCTCTATCACTTCCTCTGACAGCTCATTCCATACATGCACCACCTTCTATGTGAAAAAGTTGCCCCTCAGGTCTGTTTTAAATGTTTCCCCTCTCATCTTAAACCTATGCCCTCTAGTTTTGGACTCTCCAAACCTGGGAAAAAGACCTTGGGTATTCACCCTATCTATGCCCATCATGATTTTATAAACCTCAGGCTCTGACTCTCCAGGGGAGCATAGAACATAGAAAAGTACAGCATAGAACAGGTCCTTCAGCTCATGATGTTGTGCCAAGGATTAATCCTAACCTAAAATAAATAACCTAACCTAAGCACCCCTCAATTCAGTGCTGTTCATGTGCTTGTCCAACAGTTGCTTAAATTACCCTGCTTCCACCACCACCGCTGGCAACGCATTCCATGCATTTACAACTCTCTGCATAAAGAACCTAGCTCTGACATCTCCTATATACCTTCCTCCTAACACCTTAAAACTATGACCCCTTGTGGAGGTCAGTTCTGCCCTGGGGAAAAGTCTCTGGCTATCAATATTATCCATCATGCCTCTCATTAACTTGTATACATCGATCAGGTCACCGTCTTTCTCCTTCTGTCCAGAGACAAAATCCCAAGCTTAGTCAAATTTTCTTTGTAAGACAAGCCTTCCAATCCAGGAAGCATCCTGGTAAACCTTCTTTGCACCCTCTCCAAAGCCTCCAGATCTTTCCTGTAACAGGACGACCAGAACAATATTCCAAATGTGGTCTCACCAGCGTTATGTAGAGCTGCAGCAAAATCTTGCGGCTCTTAAACTCGATCTCCCTGTTAATGAAAGCCAAATGCCAAATCCTTTCTTAACAACCCTATCCACTTGGGTGGCAACTTTGAGGGATCTATGCACTTGAACACCAAGATCCCGCTGTTCCTCCACACCGCCAAGAATAACCCCAGTCTATTCAGCCTTTCCCTATAGCTCAACCTTCCATTCCAGGCAACGTCCTAGTAAATCTTTTCTGAACCTTTTGAAGTTTGACTACATGAATGCAGAATTAATCTGCTGACTCAGTCTAACCCTGACACACATTTTGATTGAAATTGTTACTGTTTATGACTGTTATATTTTGTAAGGTTGAAAGGAATATTGCTGGACTTGTCACTTTGATGTGACCTCCTGTTTTTTTTTGTTCTTTAGTTCATGACGAGCAGCAGCCTCTCTGCTCGATCAAGTAAAGGTACTCTGAGAATATGGCTAGTTTCTGGACACAGCTGGGATTGCTACTCTGGAAGAATTTTACGTATAGAAGGAGGCAAACAGTAAGTACTTTTTATCTTAAAGCTTTACTTAACACAAGTGGGTTAACAGAATGGAAAGAAAGACCCTTGTAACTATTATTTGTTGCAAACATACATACAAGCAATGTTGTATATAATAAAATAAAACCTTCTGGTCCCTTAAACCAATCCCAAATCAATCAGTGTACACCTTGATTCATATACTCCATTGCCCAGGTAGAAACAATGCAGTCTCCTGGGTAAGGTAAAAATAAAGCAAAGGATTCTGTGAAATTCCATTGTCGATCCCTTCAGCAGATGAAACTAGTCCAGAAAATTGAACCAGTCCTGATAATTCTATCCGACGCTACCTCTTGGATGAGTCGATCTCTACCACAGTCAGGCCGAGCACATTCTGAGAAGTAAAGTTATAATGATAAATAGCAAGGTCAGTTAAAATCAATCTGCATTTTATCAGTCTGTCCTCATTTGGTTCATTGCATCGAAATCAAAGAATCACAAAATCGTAGAAAGCTTATAATTACAGAAGGATTATTCAATCCACCATCTGCGTACACGCTGCTTAGACTACAATTCACACAGGTCATCAATTGACTATTTGCACTGGCTTCGCTGGACTGATCATGGCCCATTCTCTGGACTGTAATGACCCTGACCACACCTTGTGGATGATTGACCATGCTCAAACTCCTGAACCGTGTGTGAATGATGCCCTTGAGAGATTGTATGGGGGTTCCCAGACTGATTTGAATTAACTGAGGTCTACTCCCCTTTGATTTTAAGACGTAGCATTTGGTTGAAGGATATTTACTGTGTTTAAGGTGCAGGCTTGCAATTGCATGCTGTAGGTGTGAGATTGACTTTATGACTGATGATTGCTGATAAGCATGAAATGTTGTCTTGCTTTGTGTCTACACCAACAGTAAAGCAAGACAGTGTACTGTGAGTATTTAAGGTGTGGCTGAGGATTGAAAAGGCTGTGAGAATAGGGATACTTTGAGCTGTGAAATAGGCACAAAGTGAGCGAGTGAGTGCTAAGAGAGTGAGAGAGCATTCCTGAGATGCAGCCTGGCTGAATGTATGAGATGGATATCTGTTGCAGACACAAAGTATCCTGACCACATCTCTACACTGAAAGGTGCTGTCCACTCCCAAAGTGCAGCATTCAAATATAGAATGGTACTGTTAGTGGATTTGAAATGTGCTATGATGATGCAGTGAGGCTGGTACATATCCAGTGCCAACATCTGAGGATATGGGTGCATCCAGTCTTTGCTCATGGGGTGTGACTGAGAAGTTGGTGTTGGGTCCAAGTGAAGAGCCAAGTGGTGACCTGGAGTGACCACTTAGCCAATTTGACTTTCATGTAAGGAATGTCACCATGTAGTTCCATTCCAGCAGGTGGGGGAATGGGATACTATAAAATAATGAGATGAGATTAAATAATAATCCGGTGAGTCATATCTCACTGTTCAACAATTAGTTAAAAATTGGGTCTTGGAGATATCGAGAAGCTCCTTGCTGGACTTCTCATCAACGTTCACCAATCTCTTGCCATGACCCATGTCATTCTGGGGTTTGGAAGATTCCCAACATTTCTGATCCAACAGAAGGTCATTAATTTGAGTTTTATCATTGGTTATGGCCACCTGAGCCAAGGCTTACTGCCTCTGCTGAACTTCTGGAACCCCTTGCATGATAGTCTGTCACACCTGAAAAGGATCATGGGCAAGGTTGGCCTTGGTACATAAAAAGGCAGTGTGTCCAGCACCATTAGATACCTTGGCAGATTTTCCTGATCTTTGACCACCCATTTAACATATCTGACCATATTAAACGTCACCCCTGAGAAAATGGATTTGAATTTCTTCAAGAATTAAAAGCCACCATTACCAGATCATAGGGCTGCTCTTCCATCAGAGACAGACAACTGGTAGTGGTTTAACTCGAGGGTCACCACACTTCAGGCCAGAGGAGAGGTTGTGAAGGAGAGTCCTTCATGGTAACCTCAGCCAATGCAGGAACTCAACTGACAGTGGTGGCATCACTCACCAGCTGTCTAGCCAGCTGAGCTAACTGACCCTTCGAAAGTTAGTATTAGTGAAAGAAACATTCTTATTCTTATTATAGAAGCTATTTCCATTCTTTCTTGCAACACCCCAAAAACAGCTCACTGAGGAGGGCAGTAATGCTTCTTTGTGAAAATTCAGAAAGAGACCACAGACTTTCATGAATGCTGGGTGTGCTGAACTGGGTTTTATTCATGTTACAATCAGGAATACAAACTATCATCAGCATTCTCTTCAGGTGAGGAATGAAATGACAAAGTCAAGCCAAATCCTTCCACTGTGTGCCAACAATAGGCAGTAACTCGAAACCCCAGTTACCATTCATTACACTCAGTAAATTCCGTCACATTTTTCCTCCTGAAGCCAACACTGTGGGTGAATTATTGATATTGCTAATTTGTCTTGAATATAGTTGGTGAGCAATGATTCTCCTCACTTTCTGGTCTGTGTGGAGTAAGAGTGGGGAATGCAGGTTAGAGGGTGACTAACATGCCCACCCACCCCCACTGAGTTAAATCACCTAGTGGCACGCCAATCAGCTTATTAAGAGCTGACTGACAAAGCAAAATTGTCCTAATGCAGTTCTTGAAACTCAAGCATTTGTGCCCTGTCACTGAAACGTCCTTGTGCCCAATTCCCAGACGAGATTCAATAGCAGGAATGCTCTCTCAAGCTGCCCTCATATGAAATATAAACCAAGCAGCACCTTCAATATTCAAACAGTAATTTCCATGCAAAGTTCTGACTTTCTGAATTGCAAAACTGAAAGAAAATTGTGACTTGCCTTTGTTATCTGTTTACATTTTTCTTCTTGGTCCTTTGAAGCTATTTGCAGCGTCAAATTGCCTTCCTTCCCACCCTTTCCTGTATCGTCCTCCATGCTTTCCATTCTTCTGACACACTTTATGGCACTGATTCTGTGAAAATATTAGTTACAGCCTTAACGAAAGCAAAGTGTATCTCATTCCAGACTGTGCTGTGACCAGCAGCCTTTCCCCATGTGATTAACATCTATTTTCCCCAGAAGAGAGAATCCAAAATTCATGCAGGTGGAGCCCATGCTATTAACAACCCTATTCTTTTCTTTTCAGGACAATAACAATTTGATGATTTTAAAACTCCTCATCTTGTTGCTTGGCTATCATCTGAAACCTGTGACCTCTGAGTGCCTACTCTCAGGCCATTGACAGTATTTCTTTAATTATTCTATTAAAACCCTTTGTGATTTTAGTAAACCTTCATCCCCTCTGCTGTAAGGAGTATATTATTTTCATTAAGTTAGCCCTACTCCCAATGCCCTACAACAAAAGACAGAATAACCTAATTGGATTGTGTAATATAATACCTGGGTATGATAACTCTTTGCGTGGGGTATTTGATTGTAGTGCTTGCCACTGTGAATTGTGTACATTAAAAGCTCACACAAATAATTTGATGCACTATAACCAGGTAATCTTAATGCTGGGTGACCCACTGAGGTACACCTTTTTGTATAAAGTCCAGGGAACATTATTTTTCTAAATACGAATACAAGTAATTTGTAATGCTGCAAAGTACCCTTTACTTATTTTTGAATGCAACTACTGTCTTCCCAGTAAATTAAGTCAATGTTTTAAGATAAACATAGAACAGAACAGCACAGTACAGGCCCTTCGACCCTCAATGTTATGCTGAACTTTTATCCTATACTAAGATCAAATTAACCTACAATACCCTTCATTGTACTATCTTCCATGTGCCTATTCAAGAGCCTCTTGAATATCCCTAATGTATCTGACTCTACTACCACTGCTGGCAGTGCATTCCACTCACCCACCACTCTATGTGTAAAGAAACTACCTCTGACATCTCCCCTAAACCTTCCCCTAACCACCTTGTAATGATGCCTCCTCATGATAGCCATTTCCACCCTGAGAAAAAGTCTCTGGCTATTCACTCTATCTATGACTTCCATCATCTTGTACACCTCTATCAAGTCAGCTCTAATCCTTCTTCGCTCAAATGAGAAAAGCCCGAGCCCCCTCAACCTTACTTCATAAGACGTGCCCTCCAGTCCAGGCAGCATCCTGGTAAATCTCCTCTGCACCCTCTCGAAAGCTTCCACATCCTTCCTATAATGAGGCGAACAGAACTGAACACATTAATCCAAGTGTCGTCCAACCAGGGCTATGTAGAGCTGCAGCATAATCTCGTGGCTCTTAAAATCAATCCCCCTGCTAATGAAAGCCAACACACCATACATCTTCTTAACAGCTCTATCAATTGGGTGGCAACTTTGAAGGATCTACGGACATGGACCTCTGTTGCTCCACACTGAATCCTGCTTTTAACCTTATATTCAGCATTTAATTTCGACCTTCCAAAATGAATCACTTCACACATTTTCAGGTTGAACTCCATCTGCCACTTCTCAGCCCAGCTCTGCATCCTGTCAATGTCCCGTTGCAACCTACAACAGCCCTCCACACTATCCACCACTTCACCAACCTTTGTGTCATCCGCAAACTTACTAACCCACCCTTCCACTTCCCCATCCAAGTCATTTATAAAAATCACAAAGAGCAGAGGCCCCAGAACCAATCCCTGTGGAACACAACTGGCCACTGAGCACAAGGCTGACTACTTTCCATCTACTACCACCTTCTGTCTTCTATGGACCAGGCAATTCTGTATCCAGACAGCCAGGTTTCCCTGTATCCCATGTCTCCTTACTCTCTGAATGAGCCTTATCAAATGCCTTGTTAAAATCCATGTACACCACATCCACTGCTATACCTTCATCAACATGTGTGTTTTGTCACATCCTTAAAGAATTTAATAAACTCAAAGACTGTGAGGCATGACCTGCCCCTCACAAAGTCATGCTGACTATCTCTAATCAAGCTATGGCTTTCCAAATAATCATAAATACTGTCTCTCAAAATCTTCTCCAATAATTTGCCCACCACAGATGTAAGACTGATTGGCCCACAGTTCCCAAGATTATCCTTATTCCCTTTCTTGAACAAAGGAATAACATTTGCTACCCTCCAATCATCTGGTACTACTCCAGTGGACAATGAGGATGCAAAGATCACAGCCAGTTTGGTACCAGCTTGCTATATTGGTATTTAAACTTCTCACTTTGAAGTTCTTGTCATTTTGTGTTAAGACCCAAAACCTCCAATTGATCTAGGGAACATTTCTATGTGTTTAATGAATGTATTGCTTTGGGTAACCCCCTCATAAGAGTCAGAATCAAAGCATTTCTGTGGTTCACTAAATAAGCTTCTGCGTATCTTGCATCAAATCTTAAGTTTTATAACAACCGTAAAAGAAGAAAAGATCTTTTATTATTCATGAAAAATCTTGACAATAACCTTTGTCCCAGATTGTACATTGCTGTTGACTGAATCTGGTCAATTTACGTTGCCTTCCCCTTTTCCTTTTACAATAAGTCTCCCAAGGAACAAGTCAACTGAAATGGTACGCTCATACAAATCAGTCCAGAAAGTATGAAAGTCAGCACTTACTGTTTATAAGGAGTAAACTGGACAGCAACTTCCCAATGTTTGTGGATGCACACTGAAATTGAAAGTTGGAGGGTGCTGGTCAAGAGTTGTCTGCTTCTTTGGAAGTCTCACTGTAACAACATCGCATTGAGAGATTTGGCATTCAAATATACTAAGAGTATGAATTTGCAGTGCTGACATTACAAGTACCTACTAAACATGCCAGAACTATTTATGCCTGGTCCATTTGAATGTAAGTGATTTTTTTAATGATGTGATAAATCATAGCTACTTTCAAACAACCTCTCTGGCAGTGAAAATTTACTTTTAAGCATTTTGAATCAATTTCTTCAGATTTATTTTCTGCCTTTTACACCTCACTCTCTCAATCCCACATTCTTCCACTTATTTCACTTTCCATACTAGATTCAATATTGAATTGTTTGCTGACACCTTCAACTGTGCACAGGACAGAGGGGGAGCCTATAGACTGAGAAGCAGAGAGGCCCCAGAAGCCAGATGTTGGGGGAGGGAGGTCAACAGCTGAGAGGCTCTCAGCTGAATTCCCCCTCCCCCCAACTCGCTCCCCCATTCTTCTCTCTGGTTCTCTCCCAGATCCAGATCTCCCAACCTTCTCTCATCTGCTCCCATCCATTCATCCTCCCCAGTCCCAATTTCTCTTCCCCCTCCCCCACCCATCTAGATCTGTTACCCGCTTCTCAACATAAACCCTGAAATCTGCACAAGTGTGATTTGAAGCAGCACACAACACACATGTTGCAGTGTCAGCAAACATAGCCAATGTGATATTCAAATTTACACTTCTTTTGGTTGTAGCTTGAATCAATGTGGACCCATCAACCTGATTCCTGAAGATGAAATAGCTTTGCCTGTCCTCTTTAAACAGATTTCAGGTCCCCTGATGAATCTGTAATGTCTTTTTCTAACTATATTCACTGCAAGTCACAGTCAAAAACCCACAGAAGATCTCTGGCTGGGTATAAATGAAATAAATGATGAGTATCATTTGTTCATTGCTAACCACAGAATCAAGGCCATTGCATGCATGGATTGAGCTCCCAGTAACTTTTCTTTCTGTGAAGGGGGTTGATGGCAGACAAAATCCAAGTTACCATGTTGCAACATGCACAATCAGAACTGTTACAAAGGTAGGAGCACCTTTAAAGATGACATCTATGACCCAACATTATGCCATCACGCAAACGGGATAAGCAGCAGGTCAAACGACTGGAAATTAAATTAAACCACTGGTAACCCAAGTGACCTTTATGGAGTTCTCACTTTGCATTCAATTCAGAACATAACAAAGTTAAAAGCAATCTATTTTCCTTGTAGCAGTAAATGCCTCAGACTTGACCAATCAACTGTCAAATGGCCTTTGAGTTACGGTCTGACTGTTTCTGATGGATAGAATATTATATAACTTTGGATGTTTTTGTTTGCTACTTTAGGGAAAGAACAAGTCACAGTCCATCAGTTGGAATCAGATTTATGTTTAGAGATGAAATTTCATTCTATGTAGGGAGGAATTCAAAGGAGATTTGAATGTTCAATCAGATTTGCTAAATGTTACAAAAAAAACTACTTCACTTAGTGTTTAATAGAATTATGTACAAGACACAGATTGATGTTGGAGAAGAATGCTGGGCCTAATGCATTTAATTTTATAATTGTATATAATTATTTTAAGGGAGCACATCTTTCACTTCAGGCAATGAGTAAGGGCTGGAGTAACATGGCATCACAATGGACAACTGTTCAATATATTGTTGATGCTTCTTGTCTTTGTCACCTAGTGGCTTGTGTTTGTAAAAATAAAACTTCTTAAAGGCAATATCGGTTGAAAAATAGTGCAATCAATATATTTGATTCATGGATCATTATTCTTGATATAATTGTGAGCAGGTGCATTATTACATTGTTATTGCATAACATTTTCCTGTTTTATATCACAGATGAGGTAATAGCTTGTGGTTTATTAGAATCCTGTTCTGTTCACACCCAATTCATTATTTGATTTTTATTTTCTAAAATGGGGAAGTAGCAGATTTCAAAAATTTTCCTTGTCATTTCCTTTAATTATTCCAAAGACCCGCCATATTACATTTTCATCACATTCAGCAATACAAAGGGATACAATTTATCAAAATCTCATTGAGCCCACTACCCAGTTATCTGAATCCACTGACCCTCTCAGTGTGGCCTATGTACATAATAATACATATTGCATCTTGATATGAATTGATATTTACATCCTAGACTGAACCATCTTTATCTGCTTGATCAATCACCTTCCCACCATGATAAAGTCAGAGGTGGGCATGTTTGCTGATGATTGCGCAATGTTCAGCACCATTTCTGACGCTTCAGACATTGAAGCCTACTGTGTCCAAATGCAAAAGGACCGGGACAACAATAGGACATGGTCTGACAAGTGGCAAGTAGCATTCATGCCATACAACTGTAGGCAATGGTGATATTCAACAAGGGAAACTCCAGCCATTATCTAATGACATTCACTGACAATGCCAATTCTGACTACACCATTATCAGCATCCTGGGGTTACCACTGACCAAAAGTTGAACTGGACCTGTCAACATACGTACTGTGGCATGGGGGAATTTGGGTATTTTGTGGTGAAAAGGTCACCTCCTATTACTTCAAATCTTGTCTACTGTTTACAAGATGCAAGCCAGAAATATGATGGAGTACTCCCCGCTTGCCTGGGTTAGTGCAGCCCCAATAATATTCAAGATGCGAGACATCATACAGCTTAAAGTAGCCTGCTTGATTGGCACGCCATCCAAAGGGTTCAATATTCATTCCTTCCTTCACTGATGCACAGTGGCAGCAGTGTGTACATTTACAAGGTGCACAAGTTGGTATCTTAGTACCTAGGGCTCATAATTACAAAGTTGTCAGCAAGAGAGCTAGGAGTGAGATGAGGAGAAACCTCTTTACTCAGAGAGATGTTAAGATTTGGAATATGCTGCTTGGAAGAGTGGTGGAGGTGGATTCCATGGGAGCTTTTAAAAGAAAGCTGGATATATATGTTTGAAAATGAAGAGTTTTAGAGGATTGGACAAGCCAAGTAGCTTTTTAAGGATCCAGTACAGACACAATGAGCCACTTGACTTCCTTCTGTACTCTAACATTCTATGAATCTATGCACTGTAATAACTAACCAAGGCTCATGTGACAGCATCTTCCAAACCCATAACTTCCACTACTTAGTTCAAGGGCATACTTAGCAGCAGCACTGCCTGTTGGTTCCCCTCCAAGCCACACATCATCCTCGAGTCGGAAATATATCACCATTTCTTTAATGTCACTGAGTCTGGAACTCCCTCTCCATTGGCATTATGGGTCTCCCTGCACCCCATTGATTGAGGTGGTTCAGGAAGATGGTTCACCAACACCTTCCAAAGGATTATTAGGGATCAGCATTAAATGACCAGTGATGCCCACAATATATTTAAAAAAACACACACAATGTTGGAATTAATGAACAATTCAATGATCCATGCATCATATTAAAAGTGAGTGCTATTTTTAGAAGAAAGATCACTGTGTGATATTGAAGCATTCTCAAACTGACTACCTCAGGTGAAGTTCATTTGTGAAAGTGTAATTATATATTAAACCCTAATTAAAACTCTGCTTTACTTGTGAGACATTATGATTGAAGAGTAAATTAGAAATGCTTTCAATATGGATGATGTATTACTCAATGTCACTCCAAGACAAACTTTGCTGTCCTTTTGATTCTGGTCTGTTTGAGCAGGAGTGAGGCGCTAAAATTGGACTCCATGTCCTTCAAGTGAAGTGTGAGAGTGACAATCCCTGAGGAAACCAGTTTTGGAAATGTGTGTGCGTGGACATTAGGAGGAAGCATGATTGGAGTCTGTTGTGTTGACATTGCAAGCTCCCAAATGTTCAAGCTTGCAGGAAGTCTGAGTGCTTGGACAAAATACTTTGTGAACTGTTGCCTCCCATGGAATGATCTCTGAGTAAAGGTTTATCCCTTCAGAAGTTGATATTTGGGAAAATAGCTCTTGTTAGAAAGGAGGGAAAATATGTCAACGTTCATCAAGTAAATGTGTTAAGAAATTATAATGAAAATGTTTCACAAGAGTTTTTGAAGAAACTTCTGTGGTTGTAATGTTTGTCTTTTTTTTTCAGTTTCAGTTGTTGATAGAGGTGGCGTGGCCTCTTTTTCTGTTCTTCATATTGATCTCTGTGCGATTATCTTACCCTCCATATGAGCAGCATGAGTGTAAGTGTTGATCTCATTCTACTGCCTTGGCTGTTTAACCATTTTAAACCTGTACTGTATGTGAAGAGCTTGTTTGCTTGTGCTCCAATCATGCAATTTTCAATATCATTAAATCTTCTACTTTCAAGAAATAGCACAGAAGCCATAATTCCTCTAATGTCACCTAATGGGATTATTATTGAGCAGTTTCTGTCTTGTATTGTTACCTCTCTGTGAAATCCAATGGTCGTGGACAGACACAATGTTGTTGCTACATGTGCAAAGGGAAATCTCTTTCAGCTTCTGACACGGATAACAATAGAAAAGTAATTTTGAGTTGTAACTACCGGTTTTCGCTAAATATTACCAAATTAACATTGCACTTTGTAAAGTCTAGGTAAGGTAACCTTCAGTAAATCTCTTTATTCGCTTATTTTTAAACATTTCAAAAAGAAAACCTTTTTGGTTGGCATATAACAAAAAGGAAAACAAATTTGAAATTATAATTTGATGGTAGCCACTTTCCTGTAAGGACACAATGGCATAGGTTGTGCATCCTGCTGATGTCACTGTTCTTCAGGTAGAAATACCTATATGGAGGGGGAGAGGGGTGCCATAGTTGTAATGCCACTGATCTAGTAATTTAGAGGCTATTCTTATGGAGACACTGGTTCAAGTCCCATCATGGCAGTTTCACAAAAGGACCTGAAAATTAAAAACTAGCCTGATGACATCAATGTAACCAACATTGGTTTGTAAAACCCTATCTGGCCTACATTTAAATCATGACCCAAGGCAATGTGGTTGAATCTTAACTCCCTGCCCTGGGCAACTAAGAATTGACAATATGTGCTGGCCTAGCTAATGACGTCCACATCCCGTGAACAAATAAGAAAAAGGGGATGTGGGACACAACATGTGATGTCACACTAGGAGGCATGCATCCTAACCCAGCCATTTTGCGATGTTTGATCTGCTGTGTAAAGTCTAATCCTGCACAGTTTCAATGAACCTTGAATTGGGTCAGAATTAACCTGGCTACCAGATTTCTGGCAGCTTTGATCTCTGATTGTTCCATAAAGGACTGTGCAGGCACTTAACATCTCGTGTAATTATAATTTCATGTGTCGGATTCTGTCCAAATGAACAATTTTCTTCTGAAAATCCTTGTGTGACTGACAATATATTCTGTTATTATGTAATTACTAACTGTTGCTGACCTGATAATTCTCCAGTTTAGTTAAGGTCTGACAGAAGTAATCAAATTCTTAATGGGATTTAAATCTGTTGGTGGGTAAACATAGCTATCCTAGTCAAGAAGTAAATAACACCTTCTACCATTTCCCACCTCCTTGTCTTCACCCTCTATAACGGTCATTTTAGCTGAGGTGAATGTTTTGTGATTTCACTATCAATTTACTGTGGTAATATATATTGGATGCTTGTTGAAGTAAGAAATAACACAAGGGGAAGAAGATACCAGTAGTAGCAGTCTATAGAATCCCTAATGGGAACTGTTCTGTAGGACAGCAAATAAATAGGAGGTAATAAGGGTACATAATTTAAAAAAAACTGTGTATGAATTTTGGGTGATTTTAATGTTCAAGTAGATTGGGAAAGTCACTTTGGCAGAAGTAATCATGAGGAAAAATTCATAAAGTATATTCAGAATAATTTCATGAAGTGACATATTGAGAGCCAATCAGGGATTGGGCTGTTTGGATATGGTTACGTATAATGTGGGGCGTTTTGCAAAATCTATAAAGGCACTAGTCAGACCACAGCTGGTTTACTGTGAACAGTTTTGGCCCCATTATCTCATGAAACAATAGTGGTATTGGAGGCAATACAGAGATGGTTCATTAATTTGATCCCAGGTATGGAGGGATTTTCTTATGAGGAGAGGTAATGTAGATTGGGCCTGTAAAGTTTAGAAGAATGAGACAAAACCTTATTGACATATATGTGATTCGTACGGTGTTTGATAGGGGAGATGCAGACATGCAGGTTGTTTCTCCCTTGAGGGAATATCTAGGAACACAGGCCATAATCTGAGTAAGGTGTCATCCCCTTTAAGGCAGAGATGTGGAGGTGTATTTTTTCTGTCTCAGAAAGTGATGAGTCTGTGAAATTCTTTACTGCAGCAGGCTGTTGAGGCTGGGTCACTAAGTATATTCAAGGCTGAGATAGATAGGTTTTTAATTAGTAAGGAAATCAAGGGCTATGCTGATAAGGTTATCAGATTTATCAGATCAGCCATGATCTCATTGAATGGTGGGGTGGACTTGATGGGCCAAATGGTCTATTTTTGCTCCTACATTTTATGATCATCTTATGATCTTGTGTCTTTTACGGTACACTTTATTCGTAAATTTTCCTGAGGAAAATGTGCACCACAGGGGAATAATTTCATGCCAAAATGGTGGATTGTTTCCATGGCCTATTCTTTTTGGGGGTTCCAAAGGGTTCTTCTATTGTCCCACTCATCTCTGTAATAATAACTTTAATTCAACTTGCCATCATAATCTTGTCGCCAGCTCATGAGACAAGCATCTCAGGCACCAGCAGTGACATCAAGTCAAGCTTTGGATTGAGCAAGGCTCTTGGTAGTTACGGAGGTAGCGGGAGCAGGGAGGAAGGATCGGTCCTCGTTGTACAGGATCTAGCTGGTTTACTTGTGGCATTCGCATGGGACTTTGCAATGTACAAACGCAAAACTATGTCATTAAATTTAGTTGCTTCACCTTCCTCACTGCCCAGCCTCTAAAACAAAGCTTGCTGATGCAGCATTTAGTTGCGGAGTGCAGTTTTTAGCAACAAACTTTTAGCCCATTTATTAAGCTAAGATTGGCAATGAGGAGTAATCAAGAGTTTTACATTTGGTTACTATGAGGTAGTGCATCACACTGAACCATTGAACAACCTTGATCTACTTTCATTCTTTTCAGTTGCTTTTCATCTGAGGCCCGTATGGAAATCATTAGCTCTTGATGCATATGAGCTTGTTGAAATTTGACAGTGGACCGCACAAGAATAAAATGTGTATAGTTGTGTGTCATTGTTTGTTTGTACACTAATGACTTAGCCAGCATTAAGAATTAATTGTGTCAGGGAACCCAGGAGAGTGCTGTAGCAGGAGAAAAAAATGTTCTTGAGTGGAGCTGCAGACTGGTTCATCTTTGAAGAAGAGTCATTGGACTTGAAATGCTGACTCTGCTTTCTCTCCACAAGAGTTGCTGAGATTTTCCAGCAATTTCTGTCTTTGTTTCAAACCTTCAGCATCTGAAATTCTTTGTTTCTTTTTGCAGAAGCATTGAATCCTGTCTCTGTTCTTCTGCAATTTTATTTTGTTACCACTTCTTCTGAAAAACCAACTTATTCAACCATGACTCAGTTGGTCACACAGCCTTCAGCTTTGAGTTAGAGAGCTATGGGTTAAACAACTTTTCCAGGGACTTGAACGTGAAGTCTAACTTGGGACTTCATTGTAGACAGTATTGACTCTAGGTCACACTGTCACAGGGGCTGTTTTATTTTGGATAAGATGATAAATTGGTGTTCTGGTTGCTCATTCAGTTATATATATATATATAAACAATACCATGGCATGATTTTGACAGAAGATTGTAGATTCAGGTTGCATTCCAGGGACTTGAGTATCACATCTAGACTGATGATCCAACATAGCACTGAAGAAATACTGCACCTTCAGAGGTGTCATCTTTTAGAGGAAGTGTTAAACTAAACCTCTGCCTGAATCTTACTTGGACATAAAGGATGCAAATGTGCTATTTCAGAGCAAAGCAGATGGATTATTGTTGTGTCGTGGTCAATACTTATTCTTAGACCAAAGCTTCAGATGCTCTGATTATTATCACAGTACTGTTCTTGGCACTGTGATTGTTGGTCTGTGTTTTAACATTACAACATTTTTGAATGTAATTGACCAGCTGCAAAATCCTATGGTGTATTGTACGGTCGTGAAAGGGCTGATACAAAGGCAAGACTTTATTTCTCAGTCAACATGTTTAAGCTATTGCGTGGGAACTGATAACACAAGGCATCTGGTACTTGTCTTGCATAGAAAACAGCAGCTTAATTATTGCTTTGCTAAGTCAGTATTTCTACCTACTTTTTAGATTGGGGCAGATATGCTATTTAATGTAATGATGCTATCTTTGGAACTTCTCAGCACTGTGTCATCTGTGATATGACATTGGTATAGGTCTAAATTTTATCAAAACAAATCGATGTAATACAGATTACAGAAGGAATAACTGATAGCTAATCTCAGCTACAAACTATCAGCTATGAGAAATTGGTCAGGCAGAAAGCAACATTTTGTTATAAACAGCATGCATCTCAATTGAGCATTATCACATTCCTTGGGAGTAAAAGACAATTTAAAACTATATGACATTTTAAAAACCTGGACAAAGTGATTGACGTTAAATGTCTTCCCGAGACATAGTAGTTGTGTAAAAGATGAACAGCCAGAGATATTTCTTAATAATTGAAAGGGTCTGAGTCACCAATAATTTCTCACTTTATCTCAAAAGTTGATCTGATAACAATAACCTGTTGGCAAGGGCTCAATGACAGAAGACAAGTCTTCTTGGCAATGCTTTAAAACTTCAATCAGATGTTTCTGTGTGAAGATAGCATGATTTGCAAATCTTGCAATTATTATTATATCAAGAGCCTTGTCAGCCATGCATGTGCTGATATGAATTGAAAATGGATTGAGTTTCAACATTAACTGCTAACATGTGGATATTTGCAAGGGCTTTCTTTCAAAGAGCACCAGCCTTTCCAAGAAGTCATTTATTTCCAGCATCAGATTATATATCTGTTTCTACTGCTTTTTCATCAACTCAGTTTGACCAACTAGCTATTTTTGTATACCCTGAACCAATAAGGAGTAAATCAGTTTGCCCTGTCCCTCACTGCAGATTTATCTGCATTAGTTGGACATGTAGTCTACAAAAAAATGAAAGAGTACTGATCAAAATGGAGCACCTAACTGGTTGGTCTGGAAATGAAAAGGGACAAAGATGACAAGACTGCAAAGCTGCATGGATACATGGCCATGCAGTAAATGCAAATGTGGTGCACTAGGAAAACAGCTAGTTCTGTTCAAGGATCATTTAAGAGACATAGCAATTAGAAGGAGGCCATGGCACAGTGGTAATGCCATTAGAAGAACAATCTAGAACTGTAGGAAAGTGTCAATGGGAACATGGGTTTGAATCCCATCATGCTAAATGGTGAAGTTTTTATTCAACATAAACCTTGGATTTTAAAAATGGCTCAATGTTGACCATGTGACCACCGATAATTATTGTTTTTAAAAACATCTGATTCACTAATGTTCTTTAGGGAAGGAAATCTGCCATCCTGTAGGTAACTCCAGAGCCACAGCAATGTGGGTAACCTGTTACTACCTTCCAGGCAATTAGTGATGAGCAATAAATGCTGGCTTAGCTAGCAATGTCCAGATCCCATGCACAAATCTTTAGAAATCTTTTATATCTATATATTTTTATATGGTCACAATTGCAGTCTGGTTCTGTACAATAGCATGTGAAGAAAATAAACAAATTTTGGAGTTTGACTCTGTTCAACAAACAAACCCAAAGGATTTCTTACGTGTGCAGGACCTTTAACAGGCTGTGTAAAAAATGGGAGCATACAATCAACTGAAGATAAAGGAAACAATGGGACAGACGTGCCAGAATGCTTTGTAAGGTCCTACTTTTTCTAGTCCCATCCTCCACCGGTTTTAGTGTTAAAATTTGTGATCGATCTCATCATAAAGGGGATAGATCAATTCAAGATCAGTTGCTCTGTTAGCTATTTGATTTATTAATAGTTTCTTATTCCCTAGTTTTATCTGAATATCTTACATATAATATGTTTGTTTTGTTGTTTTCACTTCCTCTCCCTCACTCAGCTGACACAACATCATGGCATGAAAAGCCTCCTTTCTATGTTGGTGTAATGAGTAATCCAAGTTAACATTTTGCAAATCTATAGAAGTAACAGGAAAAGTAATGGGAATGTGGGAGTCATTGGAGGAAGATCAGTGGTGTGAAAGCTGGTGATGCCTAATAGATTGTGGTCAGACAAGTAGAATGAGTTGAAATGAGTTGAAACTTCTTTGAAATTAAACTGGAAATAGTGTCCTGGGAATTTTTGCACAAAAGGATCAATGTCCATTTAGTTCATCTTCTACAACATTATTGTAGCAAAATTCAGCGATTGCAGAATTGTTGACTAATCTCAGCAATTATCTTCTGCCAAATGGTCCACCACAGACCCGCACATGAGGATGAAAAAGCCTCCAGTCATGGAGACCTTTGGGAACGTGAGGTCCAAATTTACCTTTGCTTCTTTTGCACTCTACACTTATCATTGAACACCAGTGGGGCACTGTCTTAGGATGGAATGTAGGCAAAAGCATGCTTGTCCTGTTAATATTAATGGAATCAAATGAATTTACATTCACATGAATTTTGCACAAAGTAAATAAGTGACTGCAATTTCTTCTTTCTTTTGTCTTCTTCAGGCCACTTCCCAAACAAGGCAATGCCATCTGCTGGGACTCTGCCCTGGATTCAAGGAATTATCTGTAATGCAAACAACCCCTGTTTCCGCTACCCGACACCAGGTGAATCCCCAGGAGTGGTTGGAAATTTTGATAAATCGATGTGAGTCAATGATTGTATTAGTTCATTGAGTTGCTTGTGGTTATAGTGCATAGTATTTAGTGTGCCCCATCGAAAGCCAAAGGGCTGAGCATTTAATATTTTTGCATAATCAGCAGCTTTTCTGTTTAATAAATATGCATTAAAACTAACACCGCTGCCTAAGACGAATAGCTGCCCTGAAAGAGCTCTTGCAGTAGGTGCACATCTGTCGCTAGCTGTAAAGCTTTTTTGGCAATACAGGGTGAACTTAGATGAACATGACACTTGATCACATGCTTAATGATGATATATAATTTTATTGTGTGTTTTGTAAAGGTCACTTGTCATTTTACAGTTAAACTAATTTTATCAAGATTATGGATATTCTAAATTGGATTAGATTAGGAATAGCAACATGTCTCAGTTGAGTAATTGGGCTGCATAACTCAGTATCCCCATAAATCAAGTTGCGTTGTCCTGTACAGTTGCCTTCCTAAAGCACTAACTTACTTAATTACAACAAACAGAATTGTGCAAATATGTTTTTGGAAACTGTACATTGTGATACTGGAGATTTGAGTAAAAAGTGGAGAATGTGGAATAGGGTGAGAAGGTGAAGGTGGGAGATGTGTTAGAGAAACTAGTGCTATTCTGCTGCTCTAAATATTTTCACTCTTCCCAAAATGTGTTAATTTGGTAGCAGTTTATAGATGCCTGCTATTGTTATGCAATCTCTTGGACACTTGATCAGAGTGTTTCATGGAATTGGGCTGACTTTGGAGCCATTTAAAAATGGTGGATGGGATCTGATTCTACAATATTCAGAAATTACCAAGTATGGCTGCAGAAGAAATGGCTTATTGCAGCCACATAAAGATGCCAATCAAGCAAAACAAACTAAATAGTTGTCAAAGCAAAAACACTGCTGAACCAATTCAGTTGTCTTGGAGACTTGGAATTCAGCCAAACGTTCATAATGAGGACCTTTGGGAACAGGTCCAGCAGATAGTTGGTTGGAAATCTGGGTATTAATGTTCACTAGGTGAAAGTGAGGACTGCAGATGCTGGAGATCAGAGCTTAAAAAAGAATTGCTGGAAAAGCGCAGCTGGTCAGGCAGCATCAAAGGAACAGGAGAATCGACGTTACGGGCATAAGCCCTTCTTCAGGAAGGGCTTATGCCCGAAAGGTCGATTCTCCTGTTCCTTTGATGCTGCCTGACCTGCTGTGCTTTTCCAGCAACACATTTTTAAGCTCTAATAATGTTCACTATAAGTTACTTTTCTGTGATCACTTTTATCAATGATTGAATGTGTATTTGGATTGGATTAAGGAGTGTGAAATAGCTCGAGCTCTTGTTATTGATATTATGATTGCCCTCTGGTAATATTGTTGTAGATCCAACAATATCTTACAGTGAACATTTCTGAATTGTTTTGTTGTTGTTCCCAATATTTTAATACTTGCCATTGTTATTACAAGGCTCATTACTTCTGTACATTGTACATACCGAGTAAAAGGGCATGGGGAATGACTTGCAGGAGGTGAGGGGGTGTGCAAAGTTAGGGTTGGAGGGCATAATCATGTTTAATACAACAGAAGTTCTCATTGATCAAAAGTGAGCTTTCTAATCAGCCCAATCCCCCTGCCACCCCAAGGTTCATTTCTGGGATCAGCAGGCATGATGCAATCCTGTACCTATTAAGTACTATGTGCTGGATCTTCGTATTCAAAGATTTGGTTTTAAATGAGACAATGTGGTCAAAATGACTACATTGTGGTTGTGACCTGTACTAGCTCAAAGAGCAGATTTGAATTTAGGGTCCATCACGTTTCTTTCCATATGTGTTCTGCTTTGATATAGAAATATTTGGATGTATGAGGTAAACCAAGTTCTAGTTGGAATGCCTGCCTTGACTTGGTCAAAGTCTGTCAGTGATGTAACCAGTGCCTCCATTGTGGAAAGCAAGCACCACTCCAGCAAATAGACTTTTGTTTTTGTGTTACTCTTTCTGACTCTATCATTCCCATTTGTTTCAGAATCTCTCGCCTGTTTTATGATGCCAAGAAGATTCTTCTGTACAGCCAAACGGATGGCAACATGGGAGCCTTTCACAACCTGTTTGAAGCACTAAAGAAATTCAGCAATTCTACTTCAGGTATTCTGCTCGATAATTCTTCCTTCCTATTTAATCAGCATTCTACCCCAAGTCTTTACCTGTGTTTATCAATATCAATAGCATGTTGTATTTGCATAATGCCTCGTGTTAAAAGATCCCAGGATGTAGGAACTCCCAAGAATTCAAACAGGCAACATTGGACAATGAGTCAATTAATGAGATGTCAGAAACATTGTGCAAAAACATTGTTTTTGTCAAAGAGGAAAAAGTTAGAGAAACAAAGAGGTTAAAGAGAGTTACGAAGGAATTCAAGAGTTTATTACTCAAGCAGCTGAATGTAATGGTAAAGCTTGAAAGTTAGAAGGTGCTAATATCTTGTAGGGTTATAGGACCATTTTCAAATGCTTGTGTGTATTTTTGTTTTTAGGTTTATATTTTCTCTCGTTTCCCTGTTTTTTTTTACAAACTAGTTCTCTCTAGGCCATGCACAATCCTCTAACTGTGACTACAGAATGATAACCTCCTCATTACCTCGGCCTAGGATGTTCTGTAATCTGTATCCTCTGGTGGGGAGCATCCAAAATTTGAGTTGACCTTCCCCTTTGGCTTTTTACCACCTCTGCCTGGTGAACAACCTGCAGTTTATTTGGTATCTCTCCATTTGAGTCCAATAAAGAGCAATAACCTTCCAGGTGAGGAACCATTGTTGCAAAAGTGTATCCTGTTCTGTAGCATTCAGAATCATCTGGTTGCACTGGTTAAACTTGGATCATTTTGCCTCATTTTTAACATAAGTTAATTTGGGTACTGTTAAAAAGTTTGTCCCAGGTGCCATATTGTGTCAAAAGGAGGTGGCTTATTTGGAGTGTGAAAACACTAACACTTTGGAGTTACTATTGCTAACTCTTAGATCTATCATATCAAACAATGGTTAAACCACAGAAAGAGGTCATTCAGCCATTGTGTTCCTGTCAACTCTCTTATCCAGTTGTAACTCACAAGGATGCCATTTCTGGAGGTCTCATCTAATGATTTCCCAACTCCAAATCATCCATACCCACAGTCCTGTCTTGTCCATCATCATGGAACACTGTCTTCCCAAACCAATTGAAAACCTGAAGAGACTTTCTATGACCTGATTGGATAATTGTCAAACAGCCTCATTTTCCTCATTTCCTATATTTTCCAACCAAATTAAGGGTGTACTGATAGTGTCCTTATATTTGAGCCAAATGGTTTGGGTTCAAGTCCCACCTGCCTCAGAATTGTATCATCCCACATCTGAACCGGTTGATTGAAAATATCTAAACATAGTTAATGAAGGAAATCGATCAAAGGAACTGTTAAAAGTACATTTTTAGAGACTCTAGTGATTAATTTTTTTATCGTCCTTCAGCTGGTGCCATGTCCTAGAAATGAACTTTTTTATTTTTTGGAGACTGCAGATCAATCCTTGAACATTGACAATGCTGCATGATGTCCCCACATATGGAAATGAGAAAAGGAAAGGGAGGTCTCTTCCAAATGCAAGAATGTAAAAATTAGGAGCAGGAACAAGCTTTCTGTCCCTCGTGTCTTCATGGTTGATCTGGCTGTGGCCTTAACTCCACTTTCTTCCTTGTTCCTCCCACCCTCAAGTCTTAACCCTCTCGATTCTCATCCTACATTAATGGGAGGAAAGATAAGAAAATCTATTATCAGCTATGAACAGAAAGCCAGACTGCGTGTAATGTGAAGCTTTAGGAAATGCTGCAATCAGATGAGCATGGGCGCAGTCAGATTTTGTGCTGTTTGTCACATCAAAGAATTATTGTCTTGTGTTCAGTACCACTAAACAGTTAATCTTTCATTCCCTTGCTGTATTGCTTCTAGAACTTAAAATAACAAAGTGACACAGTTATAAAGTTTTAATTTCCTTCAGGGAACTTTGGGAGACTCTTGCTGGATTTTGGCAATTGCAGTGGTCATCATGGGAGTGAAGGAATGTGGTTATTTGGTTTTGCTGTTTATTTGTGCAAATACCAAATGAACTTCATCAGTTGTACAAGATGAAGAGTACAGGAAGATGAAGAGGGCAACACAGTGGCTTAGAGGTTAGCTCTGCTGCCTCACAGTGCCAGTGACCTGGGTTTGATTCCAGCCTTGAATGACTGTCTGTGTGGAATGGGTGAATTCTCTTTGTGTCTGTGTGGGTTTCCTCTGGGTGCTCTGTTTTCCTCCCACAGTCCAAAGATGTGCATGTTAAGTGGGTTGGCAATGCTAAATTGCCCATAGTGTCTAGGAATATGCAGACTAGGTGGATTAGCCATGGGAAATGTAGGGTAACAGGGATGGGGTGGGTCTGGGTGAGATGATCTTCAGAGGGTCAGGATGGACTTGATGGGTCGAATGACCTGCTTCCATACTGTAGGGATTCTGGAATTGTATGCTTTTATAAATGTTGTATGATAATCCTCTAGTTGACCATCGCAGAATGTAAGGTGGGAGTGAGATCTATTCCTAATATGTGCTAATGTTATTGATCTCTCCTCGCTTCAGTGACATCATAACTAGTTTCAACATTGTGTGCTTGCAAAACAAGATAACTTTTCTTTTAAGCATTATAGGTTGAGGTGTCACCATTGGCCTAAACACTCTGGGTAGAGTTTTTATTTGAAATAATGCTATAGAATTCTTCAGGATTCCCAAAGAATTGATTGGGTGTAGGCTTATCAGCTGCTAAGCTGGAATATTTAATGCCAGTTTTATGTCCATGTACATAGGTACATATTATCGGTTTGCAGCTATGGTTTCCTTTAAAAAGTGGTACAAGCAGATGGAAGTAAAATCAGCAATATTCTGCCTATAATGTCAGGTACTAGGTGATAGTCTGATACATTGTGAATTCCCACCTTTGCTTAAATTTTTCTCTTGATGAAGACTTAGGGTAGGTTTTAATTGTTCAGCAATAATAAACTGCCCTTTACTGCTGAGCAAAATGGCAGGTTTGGGTATCACACAGAAATTGCAGCTTTCCTGATTTCATTCTCCATTACAATTAATAGAGAGTGATTGACCAATCATTGGCGGAAGTTAAGAACACCACGTAGAACCTACATGGTCCCAAACCAAACTGATAGCCTTACTTATCTCTACCCATTGACCTTGTCCTTAAACCCTTTGCTGATTTGAGAGAGAATGGTTGGAAGTACACAGTGGCGTGATCTTCATATACATCCAACCCCTTCTGTTTCGTAACATTCAGTGTCAAATAAAGTACAGGATCCATGCGTTCAGTGGAGTTCATGCCAAAGTACTGTTGATCCAACTCAGATTTGAGGAGCTAGCCTCCAGCAAAATGCTGTGTTGCGAGTTCTGTTATCTTGAGTTTATGATTTCACGACAGTAAACATCCCAGTACAAAATAAATGCTGGCCAGGCAGTGATGCCCATGTCCCATGTGTTAATTTTAAAAAATCACTTTTGTGCCAAAAATAACTCACTGGGCTACACTCTACTGTGCGGTTCACAAACAAAGCAAGTGCAGCAGATTTTATTTCTGATGCTATGTCAGGAGCAAAATGGATGAGTTTTAATAAAGGGCTTTGTTTTCTGCTCTGTTTTCACTGATGTCCAGTGGTAGGGCCTGCCCTGCACTGGACCCTTTCAGCACAATTGCCAATCAAAGTCTAATGCCATCAATTACATCCCGTTTTGCATACTGGTTGGAGTTTGAAAGTCATCCAGCAAGTGAACACATTTACTTTGAGGTCAGGTGGAAAGCTTGAATGTTCCTCTGAACCCCACAAGGATAGGTTTGGCTTTTTCATGCCTTTGGTTCAACACTTGTAAGAGTATATTTTTATATCTCACATCTATGCAGAAATTACATTAGTTTCTATGTGTGTGACAAATTTTATTTAGAATGCTTTAAAATGTCTACTTCAGCTCTGGCTCTAGTAACTTCTGTGGTGTCTGTTTATGTTGCTTAGAGTCCACATCCGTGCTTAACTACTCAAGTATAGTAAGCATAGTATTCTGCCGTTATAATCAAATATAGAACTATTGAGCACAGCATGTGCTTTTCTCTCCTACAAGGATCTTCCAAAGTGCCAACACTCTCCTCACCCTTAAGTGGGCAAATGAACAATTATGATTCAATTTTTTTTCTGCCACGTAGTCACACTGTGTCCTCTTCCTGCCTCCCCCAGCATTTAATTGAGGCCTGGGAATAAAAGAGAATCCCTGAGTTTGAAGTTCTTCCAGCATTTCATACTTGCTCTTACCTCACCTCTGAGAGGTAGCTACTTCACCTTACAACCTGGTGTTACAATCTGGAGGAATTTTATAATGACTTTGCAAATTAAGTCAAAAATCATATGACACTGGGTTATAGTCAAAAAGGCTTATTTGAAATCGCAAGTTTTCAGAGCCCTCGCTCCTCCCTCAGGCAGCTGGGGTTCCAAAAACTTGCAGTTTCAAATCAACCTGTTGGACTATAATCTGGTGCCGTGTGCTTTTTGACTTTGTCCAACCCAGTCCAACACCTGCACCTCCAAATCTTTGCAAATTAAGATTGACACCTTAAAGATTAAACTGTGACTATAGTCTTAAATAACACAGGCAAATTTGAATATCCATAAGATCAATATACAGGGTTTTCTCAGATCTATGTTGATGAAATCTTATCCATTGGGCTGATAGTTAAGGGGCTACAATTGAAATCTTTGTTCCAGCATTATTCTCCTGAGAGCCATCTTTGACGTTTCTTCCAGTGAAATACTGAAGAAGAGGTGGAAAGAGAGACAAATTGGAAAGGAATTTCTGTGCATGTTCTTAACTAATGATTTTAAGTTAATTATAAATAGAACTGGACATAACATGAGTCCATCTTGCACTCTAAAATTCCATTTTGCACATATGACCTTTTGCAAGTCTCTTCTAACAATGAACAAAACCTTTAAAAACAAATGCTTTAAAAAATGTGATTTGTTTAGTGACTGTACACAGTGCCCCTTTATTGATTTACCTTGGATTACAAAGGCTGGAAACTGTAGAGTTATGAACACAACATAGGGCAGAGGACTGAAGAGATCAGGCTTGTGCACAGGGCATGAGTTATGAAATAATGTCATCTCCCAATTAAAACAGCCTTAATATATACACCTCATGAAATGCATTATAACAAGGTCCTAGCGTACTGCTTACCTCTTGAATTTTCAACTTCAGTTTACTTGTGCTGCAAAAGTAAGCTTTGAGAACTTTCCCCAATAAGTCAATATTTTTAAAACATTGTTGCTACAATGTACTGGAGATTTTGCAGCATCATGTCAAAGGAGCTGAAAAGACTTTATTATTTTTGAAGTGAGGTGCTATATAAATGAATGTTGCCTTAGTCTCAGCAGCACAGTAGTTATTTTAGTCTGCAGTGTACTTGATCATTTTTTGCCTGTGCTTCTTACCCTGTGTCACTTGATTACAGTGACGGAAAGGTTCAAATTCTATTTTCATTGCATAAGGTTACAGGAATCTTGCCACGGTTTTGAAGTGAATTCTAATTATCAATTAACCTCTTTGCTGACTGCAAGTGAACAAGAATCTAACTTTTTTTTACCATTTTTGTAAATGTATACTTCTGAACAAACACCTTTTTAGAAACGGTTCTTTGTGGGAAAGCTTTGACCTATGTCAATGTGCCTGAGTTCAATCCAGCCCCACATACCCTGTAACCTTTCTAAAATAGGACACCTTCAACAAGCACAACCATTTCATGTTTCTACTCTTACTATAGGTTAGTTTGTCTTCCCGTTGGTTCTGACATGCTGAATGAGGGTATCAATAAATTAAATGAGAATGTAAATTTGCCTTGCTATAATTATAAAATATTTGTAATCTTTTTGCATGGAACTTGGTGCATAATTTTTAATAGCTGAAAAATTTCAACTGAGTTCATGTTGACAGTGATATCGAAACCAGATTTTTTTTTTCATTTTTAATTCTCTGGCCAGTGAGACCAGCACTTATTGCCCATCCTGAGCTGCTACTGATATGTTGTTAGGGAGTTCTAATGCTTTCTGCTCCTAAATGAGCCTTTCTTATTCAAGATAAGAGATAATCAATCATATTCTTGAAGTCTTTCAAGAAATCTTATCTGGTGAGTTTTCTGAAAGAGTAGAAATTGAAGGATTCACAGCATAGGGAAGGAACTACCCCAGATCCTCCATTGACCTGTAGGAGCATCTTTGGAGGATTGACCCATTAACAAAGGAGGTAATGTGGAACTGTATAAAAAAATAGGTTGGATCACAGCTAGAATATTGTGTGAGGTTCTGAAATCCACATTATAGGAGGCACTGGAGAGGGTGCAGAGGAGACTTACCAGGATGTTGCCTGGCTTGTTTCTGTAATGAAGAGAGATTGGATCATTGGGGTTGTTTTCCTTAGAGCAGAGGAGATTGAGAGAGGACATGACCATCAGCCTGTGATTACCTGGCTGAATATTTTATAAACATTGCAGACAGCAGTTTGCTATATTGCAAACTAGTGTTTGGAGCATAGATGAATTATAATTGGAAAATATGTTTTGGAATTAATAGTTATGGTGCTGAGATTCTTTGGCATATCAGATATTGGATACTGAGTATCATCCTCTATTCTCATGCTCAATTCTCTCTCATATCCATGTTGGGATAAGGAAATCCACATCAAGAGAAATTAGTGAAAGCATTTAGCAGATGATGCAGCTTCTGTGTATTCAGATGCAGAATTAATATTTCAGGTTGGTGACCTCTCCTTAGAGTTGGAAGATGCTAATGAATAATCGTGTTGAAATGAACTGATGTTCTGGAGTAGAAAGTCAGATTTAAGGAGAAAACAAAGGAGATATGTGGGAGAAAAGAAGTGAATAAATGACAAACAAGATGGTGTGGTAATTGGGCAAGTAAAAAAAGCAAAAGATGTTTATTGGATGGTGTCTATTGGTGGGCGACACTAGCATGGAAGATAGGATAGCTGACTCCAATGGGCAGAGACATGTATAAAGGAGATTGATGAACAATGTTCACAAAGCAGCGATAGCCATTCCCCCTCGGCATAGCCTGCAGGCGTTAGACTAGTTCCCCTATCACCCTCATTGGATTGTTGTTGGTGAAGTACCCATCCAGGATTAAATGTTGCTCTTTTTAATCTGTTTGTAGTCAGTGAACACAGTTTTTAAACTGTGAATCATCAAGCAATATTGGGGGCTGCGCAGCAAGTTACAATATACTGAACAAGGGGAAATGAGTTATAGGAGGTGCACCTAATTCAATGATCCAGTTAACATCAAAACAGATTTGAGTTTTACAATGTTGAGTTGAAACTTTTAGTTTACTCTCATCTGTATTTTTTAGTTGCGATATCAATGGCTGATGTTGTGACAGTGTGTTGCAGTTCACTCTTGGAGTCTGAGTTGCACTTTCTACATGTATGTTGTAGTCTGGAGTTCTGGATACAGATGATAGAGGCTCCAATGTTCTTTCATCACGTCACTGACCAGGAATCTCTCCTGTTCTCCCTGCGTGACATTGACTGGTATTGGGAGGATTTGGTGGTTGATAATCAGCCTGTTTGGCTGTATAATGAACACAAAGTCCTTAGCTGTGAACTCTCGAGTGGACTTTTAACCCAGAGCTTCTGGTTCAGAGACATAAGCACTATCCACTGCACCATGAGATGTCTATACTTAATGTTTATAGCCATGTATTAACGCAGCATTTAATAGACTTACTGAAGAGTGATGCTTCTTTGCCACAATGCAGTCTCCAGTATATCAGGCTGTAAATGATAATGAACTCGCGCCATATGCTTCATTATGAAGGCTCTGTAATCACTGTTAGTAAGTTACCAAAATTTATAGACTTTCAACAAATATCTATGAAAGTTAACAGTGGAGTACTATGGCATCTTTTTGATTAATAGTGTTCATTGTCAATTGTCTTGCAACATGGGGGTTAATTTTAGTTCCAGGGCCTTCATCCTGATGTTAAGCAGAATTGTGATTTGAAAACCTGGAGATGGCTATCACAGGTCCCTGGAGGAGGTTTCTGAGGAGGTGGTCAAATCAAAGGCTGCCTCCAGGGGCTCATGTAATGAGGAGCCATGGGCTGGCTTTGCAATCAGGAAGACCAGTTTAGGTGTCTGAGGTTCAGCCTGACCAGCAGCTCCATTGCTGTGAAAAATAGTCAGACTCGAAACATTTACCTTGTTGCTCTTTGCACATGCTGCCAGACATCTGCTGAGTTTCTCCAGCATATTTACTCCATCAGAAACGGTGGCCACAGCAGCAGTAGGTAGGGAAATGCAATCAAGATGCAGGTGTCTGAAATCTTATAAATGATGCAAAGGGTATTAAATGGATACAGTTGCTGAGCCCCCACAGTGGGAGGGGGAATCCCTTTCACAGACAATTCTGTGCCCAAAGCTATGACTGTCACAGCCCAGAGGATTCACCACTTTGCCAGGGGGCAGCCATCATTTCACCCACTGACTCCAACCCATGGCTGAAGTCCTTTTGATGACATGTGACACCTGTCATGAATTATGACTTTAATTAATCTACTTGGCTGCCCCCCATTAGCAGGCTTCCTAAAAAAAATTGCTTATAGGTAAGTCCATACAACAAACTGTCATGCCAGCCAGATGCTGGCTACAAACCTACACTCTCCATGCATGAAAATTGTGCTCATGGAGTAATCTGGGTTGGCAGGGCAGAGACTCAAACACGTATTTCTTGTCACACCTGAAGAGTACCACACACTGAATATTATGTTGGTGTGTTTTGATTATTTGTTCTGGAATTATAATAGTGGACATCATATAATTGAAAATATCTCGCAAATGCCAACTGTTCGTTAGAGCAGGAGAAATATTGCTTGCCATGAGGATCTTTTTCAGAGTGTGCAGATTGACCCTGTAAATCTGAATCTTAATCACAAAGAATTGTGCATTTGTTTCAAATTTGAAAGGCGGCAATTTGAATTCAGTATTATTTGAGTTCTGTTGGAGGTACTGGCAGGTGAAACTAAGACAAGAAGGCATAGCCTCAAAATTAGGGGGAGCAGATTTAGGACTGAATTGAGGAGGAACTTCTTCACCCAGAGGGTTGTGAACCTGTGGAGTTCCCTGCCCAATGAAGCAGTTGAGGCTTCCTCACTGAACGTTTTTAAAGTTAAGGTAGATAATTTTTTGAACAGTAATGGAATTAAGAGTAATAGTGAGAGGGCGAGTATGTGGAACTGAGGCCACTAAAAGATCAGCCATGATCTTACTGAAAGGCAGAGCGAGATTGAAGGGGCAGATGGCTTACTTCTGGTTGTTATGTTCTTATGACTTTTAATTGCCCTTTAAGCAATTAGATTAGGCAATAAATACTGGCCTGACCAGTGATGTCCACATCCTGTGAATGATTTTTAAAAAAATTTTGAGGGGTGGTGGCAGGGGCCCTTTGGGTTTGGGTAGGCAGCAACAACTCATCCAAAAGATGCTGGAGATCTGAAATAAAAACAAAAAGAGCCGAAGAAACTCAGCAAACTTAGCAGCACCCTGGGGAGTGAGATACAGAGTTTATGTTTCAAGTCTAATGGCTTTTTAAAACTCTTGGCACTTATTTTCACTTGAGACAATATTGCATTCCCTTAGTATTGGACTGCACTGGTTAGATAATCCACTCCTTCTAGGTGCAGCCCAAAGGAAACCTTCTGGCATGTCTCTGTCCTTAATTTGGAAAGACCTTGGTGACTGGGAGGGAAGGAAGAAGAAGCAAAAAAACAAAACAAAATCTGTTCTATTGAAAAATCCAAAGTGTTGAGCAGAAATTGCTGTGTTTCAGGAGAATTGGAACAGTTACAAATTACATGTCAGCAAGTGTATTTTCTGAATGCTTGGAGATCACAACAACGAGAGTTGGAACATTCTGGAATGATACTCTACACTGCTACATGCAAACATTTCCCAAGCATTCCTGAGACTTTGTTGCAAATACAATTCATTATTCCTGACTAAATTCAATCTATTTATAATGAAAAAATAACTTTTGATGTCTCTTTGTCTCGTGCACTCTATCAGCTCTGTGTTCTGTTAAAAATGACCATATGAGTATACAAACAAGAGTAGGCCACTCAGCCCTTCATGGCCTGCTTCCCCATTCAGCAAGATTCTGGCTGATCATTTTTAAGCTGAACTATACATTCCCACATCCCACTGAAAATCTTGCACTCCCTTTGATAATCATTTACAAATCTTCAATGAACTACAGCCTGAACACTGGTACTGTGACAGTACTGATTCACATAGAAACTGTGACTGCAGTTTTTCTATTGTGTTGACTGAAAGAAAGCAACTTTAAATATAAAACCTTGAAAACTCTGCTAAGATTCAACTTTATTTTGCTGCAAGTTACTCTGCATTTCTGACTCTTCAACAAACATAGCCTTAACACAGGCACAACACAAACTTACACAGAATGTTCTGCGCTTTCCCGAAGATGGCTTCCTGGGATTATCAAGAGGGTTGTATCACAAAAATGAAATTGCCAGATCCCATTTATTTGAAGAGGACTGGATCATAAAAAGGAGGAACTGATGCTATAGTTGGTCAGAAACTTGGCAAGATTCCAACTAGAGTGTTGAATTCAGCTTATAGACAATAAATATTCATGTTTTATTTACATTAGTTCTAATGTTTTAAAGTATGTGTGTTTGAATATATTCTTACTGGATCGTTAAGTTGCCCAAAGCTGTGTTGTACCTCAAGACAGGACCATTGACTTTGGAGGGTGTCTGTGCAGATTCATCAAAATGATACTGGCCTTAGACAAGGGGAGTGACCTGGTCAGTGTTAAAAAGCTTCTATGGGTCGGACGCATAAACCTATCTTTTTCTGTTGGGAGAATCAAAATTGTTGCAATATAGTATTAAAGTAAGTGCTAGACTATATTGGAGGGAAATCAAGAAGACTTATCACACAGAGGGTCATGGAAATCTAGTTCCCTGCCACAAAAGTCTGGGTGCTGGAAGCGTTGGAGCTTTTAAGACATGGGGTGATTGTTTTTGTTGAGTAATGCTGTCGCAAAAGGTATGGACCTAAATTGGGTCAGTGGAGTTGAGCCACATATCAGTCATGAAATGATTGAAAGACAGAGTAAACTTGGAGAACCAAATTACCTCTTCCTATGTCTAAAACACATGAAAAGCCATTCATTTCTCACATTAAGTAGAAGTTACTCAAAATCAGTGTGGCTCATCATTGGCAAAAGACATATTTACGGAGTTAGTGATCAGGTTTCAAATAGGAAAGTTTAAGATTTCATTGCAAGCAAAAAATGCCCTTACATGGATCAAAATTAACCTTTCTTCTGGAAATGGGAAGGTAAACATTGTCATGATGGCACAGTGGTTAGCATTGCTGCCTCACATCGCCAGGGTCCCCGGTTCGATTCCAGCCTCGGGAGACTGTCTGTGTGAAATTTGCACATTCTCCTTGTGTCAGTGTGGGTTTCCTCCCACAGTCCAAAGATGTGCACGTCAAGGTGAATTGGCCATGTTAAATTGCCCATAGTGTTAGGTATGTTAGTCAGAAGGGAATGGGTCTGGGTGGGTTATTCTCTGGAGGGTCGGTGTGGACTGGTTGGGCCGAAGGGTCTGTTTCCACACTGTTGGGAATCTAATCTAATTAGCACAGTTCTAGCATGTAGGTAAACCCTGGACTTGGACCAACCAGTAACAACATGCTTTGGAGATTATTGGAGGTGCCAGCAACACCTTACCTAAATATGACTGTGTCTCATTTAAAAAGTGTCAACACTGCCGGACAAAGTGGTAGACGCTAGTACAATTGTAACATTTAAAAGGCATCTGGATAGGTATATGAATAGGAAGGGTTTGGAGGGATATGGGCCGTCTGCTGCCAAGTGGGATTAGAAAAGGTTGGGATATCTGGTCGGCATGAATGAGTTAGACTAAAGGGTCTGTTTCTGTGCTGTACATCTCTATGACTTGTGTAAGGTTTATAGTACTTTCCCAGATTACCACTCTTAGTTGTGTTTGTCACCTCAGCCAGTATGTTGCGTTGTTTGAGGTGGTTTGCTGTTACTAATACAAAGATCACAGCATGATTAAACAGAGCGAGGAATACAAAATTACGGCTGCAAAGAAGATGCACAAAAAGCAAGGCCAATATTAGAGATTAGAAATTTGAGAGGTCCATTCAGGACCCTAATAGCAGCAGGGAAGAAGCTGTTCTTGAACCTGTTGGCACATGTGCTTCTGCTCCTGATCCATCCAAGCTGGGAAATTTCCAGCAAATAGCAACATGTGAACCAATGCAAATAATTTTTAATATTGTGCAGGAGTCACCATTTTCAGTTTGTTTGCAGTGCATTCCTGGAGATTTCTTTCAAAACATTTTGAAGTAAATTATCATTGTGACTTTATGCTTAGCTGCATATGCCTCAAATAGATGCCCTGTAAATGCCCAAAATATTCCCACCAATTTGAAACAATCTTTGACTACAAACCATTAAACTGGAAGAACCTGGAGTTAACTTTAGCATATTCAATAGTGAGGTCAGTGAAAAAGACAGGAAAATAGATAGAAATTAGATCATTCTTCTTTTCAGCTGCAGTGCATTTGTTTTTAGTTTAAAAAGTAAAATCCATAAAGTAATAGGAAATTTGCCAATTGTAATTTTGCTGGGCTTTGAAGTAATTTTTCACACTTTTTCACCGTGGCTAAAGAGTGTTAAAAACTTGCATTACATCAGGCCTTTAGTTTAATAAAAATAATAAATAAAACTTTAATAAAAATAAAACTTTGGCCTCCTATGCCATTCACCTCAATTTCTTTGCATTATACTGGAGGATAATAGGATGATCTCTGGTTTACTGACTGAGATTCTGCCTGGAGCTATATTACTGTGAAAAATCAGAACAGCAACGGCAAGTTCTGTTTTTTTAAAAATAGAAATGGCAGTGCATAGAGAATGTGCAATGCAGTTATGTTGTATCTTCATAATAATATTGTTTCCGTGCTAGTTCCTACACTGCACTGGATTTTGTGGAAGGGTGACTATATTCCCAAATGCACAAACTTTTAAATGCCTCACCCTTAGCAATAATGGGTCTCTTAAACAGACTGAGGGACAGACTTTGGCCTCAATGGGTAGGAAATCCCACCACTGAGAGCTAATGGTCAATCGTAATGGCCAGCAATTCTTGCAATCCCAGCAGTGCCTGCACTCAGCATGTGAGTGGGAACACAAATGATATGCATGAAGCCCAGTTATGGTAATCAGAGACAATCAGAGACTTTTAGGGGAGGAGAGAGTCAGTCACCAAAGGGAGTAGTTAGATGGGAGGAAGATGAGTATATTGAAGGCCACATGGCATGTAACAAAAATGATATGGTGTTGCCCCCAGTGCACACACAGGGCATGCATTAATTAATATGCCTCCCCATTTTTCTCTCTCTATCCCAAACAAAAGCAGAAATTCCTGGGGAAAACTCAGCAGGTCTAGCAACATTTGTAGAGAGGAATCAGAGTTAATGGACTCTGGTCCCGTGACCCTTCTCTGTCTATCACTCTCTTTCTTACACATTTCCACCCACAATCCATCACTGTCAAAAAGCTAGCCTTCACTTCTGGCCCACTTGCCATTGCCTGATTGATGTTTTGTATGGTTGAGGTAGATTAAGAGCCTTAATTATGTTTAAGTGGGCATTTCAGGGCTTCAGTTGGTTGGGTGGCTTAATGATTGCCTTCTCAATATCTGCATCATGGTTGGGGCTGGATGAGAGGAAAGTGGGCTGAGCAACCGCCACTCTCTTTCCCCCATTGCTCCCTTGCCCCTCTCCCCAGAGGACCAAAAACATGCCTAGCGGAGGGCCATAAAATCCATCTTATGAAATGAGTTGTGGGTTGGGGGATATTGATCAGGGAGATAGTGGCACAGTAGTAATGTCAGAATCCAGAAACACAGGCTAATGCTCAGGGGACATGGGTTTGAATCTCATCACATCAGCTGGTGGAACTTAAATTGAATTAGTTAAAGCTAGTCTCAGTGATGGTGACTGTGAAATTATCATTGTTATAAAATCCAATCTGGTTCAATAATGTCTGTTAGGGAGGGAAATATGTTGTCCTTACCTGGCTCCGACCTAATTGTGACTCCAGACCCACAGCCTTGTGGATGACTCTTAAATACATTCTTAAAGGACCCCAGTGAGCCACTCCTTTGACAGGAAATGAGGACTGGATAAGCACTGATCTTCTCGTTGGATGCTGCCTGAACTGCTGTGCTCTTCCAGCACCACTAATCAAGCACTGATCTTGCCAGTAATGCTTGCATCACGTCAAATAATAATTTGCTTGCTTATTTTTGGAATCATATAGCAAATAGGAGAAAGTGAGGACTGAAGAAGGGCTAATGCCCGAAACGTCGATTATCCTGCTCCTCGGATGCTGCCTGGCCTGCTGTGTTTTTCCAGCACCACATTTTTCAAATCATACAGCATATAGCCAAACATCCCCTCAGGAAAAGTTGTAGTGGCTTAACTCTTCATGGTTTGTGCAATGATTCAGCTCCATAGATCAAATGACCTTTTCAAGTTCTACACTTTACTCTGTAATCCATAGATATCCCTTTTCAAATTGTCTACAAGATAATATACTCCACAGTATTTGGAAATGGTTCAAAGTCAGAATGGTTACATTTACACGTTATACAGTATATCTGAATGAAATGCCAGCAAGAATTCCCTGATGGCTTCTTCAGATCTGGATTCCTAGAAAATCAACCTGGAGAATTCAGAATACTGTAGTGTTTATTAATGATGCCGTTTATCCCATCCCCCAGCAAGCGAGGATAAACACTGTACTCTTTACTGGTTCCATTTCACTCAAACATAGTCAGAATTTTATCTTTTGGAATACAGTTGTTGCACACAGTTGTGTAATCAGTTTGTCCATATTTTTAGGGCTGAGTTCACAGAGGTTGAGGACTACAGTAAAGGTTACTGATTGTACTTGCATAACATATGCTTGCTGCGTTTGCCATCAATGAGCTCGTGATATCAGCTGACTCTTGTGAGATGCTTGCTTTATCATTGTTTTGCTAGAATAAGGGAAACTTACCACACAGACATTTAGAGTCATAGAAATGTACAGCATGGAAATAGACCCTTCTGTCGAACTCGTCCATGTCAACCAGTTATCCTAACATATTCTAGTCCCATTTGCCAGCACTTGGCCCATATCCCTCTAAACCCTTCCATCTTGATGCCTTTTAAATGCTGTAATTGTACGAGCCTCCACCACTTCCTCTGACAGCTCATTCCATACTTAGTCCATTTTTCCTGACCTGTTGACATGGTAAACAGCAGTACAGTTGCAAGGACAATCATTTGTAAGCAGCATAATATTGACTGTTCAGAATATTCTTCCTGGGAATATATTTTCATTGACAGCACGGTTGCGTTTCGATCCGAATCCTCATTTGTATTTTTGCTTGCCTCTTTAAGTTCCTCACATTCAAGTACTTTTCAAAATTCTTTGTGGAATACTGCAAAGAAAGAGATGTGCTGTTCAAACTTTTTGGCTAAGGCTAGTCAGGAGACAGAATCTCAAGAATACCAAATCTCAAAGTGAATAACAATTTACACTTCCAGTGTTAACTCCTATGCAATTTTGCATTCTTGTCTGTCCTGAAGAGTGCAAGATGAAAAGTTTTTCCTCTATATAGTAATAATGAAGTTCTGTATTGAATATTTAAAAATGTTCCAGCTATGTCAGTAAAGTTCAATGCCCTATCTGTCTATGCTATGAATCAACGAGGAGAAAGTGAGGACTGCAGATGCTGGAGATCAGAGCTGAAAATGTGTTGCTGGAAAAGCGCAGCAGGTCAGGCAGCATCCAAGGAACAGGAGAATTGACGTTTAGGGCATAAGCCCTTCTTCAGGGCTGTTGAAGAAGGGCTTATGCCCGAAACGTCAATTCTCCTGTTCCTTGGATGCTGCCTGACCTGCTGCGCTTTTCCAGCAACACATTTTCAGCTATGCTATGAATCAGCAAATGTTAAAACACTCAGTGATTACTAAAGGAAGGTTTAGTAGGATGTCACAAATCTCAAGACTCTATCTTTCCTTGACCACCAAAATAGATGTAAACTAGCTGTCTGTTCATCTGATTTGAGTTTTGGGAGGCTGCTAACAGAGTGGCTAGCACTCTGAGACATGTTGATGTGGTAAACTGCAATTGAGTTGCAAGGATAATCATTTGTAAGCAATATACTATTGACTTCAAACTATTCTTCCTGGGAATGTATTTTCTCTGTTTGTGACACTAGAAAGATGTAAGATATTATTGTTTCTTTGATGGCTTGAACAAACTGGAGAAAATTATATTCCAAGTCTTTATTATCAGGCGACAATATAACTTGGGTGTATTTCAATGGAAGTGATCTGGCACAGAATTTCCACTCATGGGACTGATATAAATGCATTTTGGTAAGGCAAATCAGGGCAGGAATTTTACATTTAATGGTAGGTTACTGGGAATGTTGCCAAACAAAGAGATCCTGGAGTGCAGGTTCATCGTTCTTTGAAGGTAGAGTGGCAGGTAGATAGGATAGTGAAGAAACTGTTTGGTATGCTTTATCGGTCAGAACATTGAGTGTATGAGTTGGGAGGTCATGTTGCGACTGTACAGAACATTGGTTAGGTCACTTTTGGAATACTACATGCAATTCTGGTCTCCCTGCTACAGGAAGGATGTTGTTAAACTTGAAAGACTGCAGAAAAGATTACTAGAATGTTGATAGGGATGGAGGTTTGGGCTGTTTTCCCTGGAGCGTTAGAAGTTGAGGGGTCCCCTCATAGAGGTTTACAAAATCATGAGGGGCCTGGATAGGGCGAATAACTAAGGCCTTTTTCCCAGGTTAGGGGAGTCCAAAACAATATGGCATTGGTTTAAGGTGAGAGGGAAAAGATTTAAATGGGACCTAAGGGGCAACATTTCCACACAAAGGGCATATGGACTGAACTGTCGGAGGAAGTGGTGGTGGCTAGTACAATTATAACATTTAAAAGCATCTGGATACATGAACAGGAAGAGTTTAAGACCATAAGACCATAAGAGGGACATAGGCAAAATGCTGGCAAATGGGTCTAAATTAATTTAGGATATCTGGTCAGCATGATCAAATTGGACTGAAGCAACTGTCTCCTTGCTGAATAACTCAATGGATCAGAAAATGAAATGAGGGAGTCATGTACTTTTCAAACACAAGTGCTATCAAGATGCAAATGGGACAGAGGGAGGGAATAAAAGGGTAGATTGGATTGAAAGGAGGAGCATTAATAAACAAGAGGGATGATGTGCAAAGGAAAGGAAGTGAAAATGTGTTAAGTATCGAAACAAAAGATAGGCAAAGAGATGATGTAAATGGTTAGAGCAGTGAGGGAGTGAAGTGTGAAAAATGTGATAAAACCCGTGACTCAGGAATGTGGAGGAAAGGGAACTGGACCTCAGATAGAGAAATAACATGTCAGTTAGTCAGTTTATGACTTTTTTATTTCAAAAATATACTTTATTCATAAAATTATTTTAATATCTATACAATTGGTGATGCCATACATACATATACCCTCCATTTCTTTGCATACAGAGATTGGAATTAATCATTTGTATGTACAAGTCTGTACATTGACCATCCAGGTATTGTGCTGAGGCGTCAGCGATGCATAGTAACATCAACAGTGCAGGTTCAATTCCCACACCACCTAAGGTCATCATGACAGGATCTGCCTTCTCATTCTCACCTGAGGCATGGTGATCCTTGATTAAACTCACCAAAGGCTGTCTTTCCCTAATGAGAGCGCAGGCTTCTGGGACTATGGCAAATTTTGTAATGGAGTCTAGCAAGGGCAGAAACAATGGACATTTTTCGCTGTTAGTGAAGCGCAAAGAATATGAAAACTCTCGTTGTGAACAGATGAGGCAACAGCATTCAAATTTCTGGTGATCATAAGCATGGCTTCTAGCTTGTATGTTGATCCCTGAAGGAAGCTTTAATGCTGGTTTTGACATGCAAACTGTTATTGTTTCAACGATTTTCTGCCTGGGTTCAGATAACAAAAGAACAGTCCAGTTGCCTGGCAGAAAATTGAAGAGACTCCGATAGCAGTACAAGCTCCCTCGAAGCAAAGAACAAAGCTGACGTGTAATCCCATAGCAGCAAATGTAGGCTGGAGAGCAATGACCGATAGTAACCTCCTTCCTCCTTCGTGCAGCCTGGCGGAATGAGCAGTGTTGCTTTTTTTTTCAAATCAGCTGAACTGCCAGACGTGTGAGTGTTGCCAAACTGTGCACTTAGCAACAACACAAAAGAAGTGCTGACTGGCTGAAGAAGCCATGTTTTAGTCATATGCTGTACGGTGCTATTTTTCTTTTTTTTGATAAATTCTTCGGAACTGTATGGCCTATATATGGATATGAAACACGCTTTTTTATATTAAGCTTCAGTTTCCTTCATGAATGCCTCGTTCCTCAGATCTGAAGTTCTCTCCTTGTACTCCAATCGACTAGCCTTTCTCCCCTCAGTGTCAAAATCTCCCTCATGACAATCTAATGACGTGCCTTGGAACTTGTTGAACTGCAAGTAGGGGCTATGCAAATACACACAGTTGTTATTACTAACCTTAAAAGGCGCGACGCCCTTTCAATTTGCCAGGAGCAGATGAGGGAGTTGTTAGGTTACAGGATTTGGTGTGTGCACGCCAGCTGCCAAATGGCTGGGAGTTAGGATGTTGTTCTCCTGTGTTGTATTATGTCTAATATCCTCCAGCCAGCATTCTGGCAGGCAAAACACGGTATGATGATTTTGTTCTAATACACCTGGATTATAAAGCATGCAAGAAATTGACAATAGACAACCAGCTAGCCAGACTATGTATTTTAGAATTAGAATTTATTGTCATATGTATCTTAACAATAAAATACAATGAAAAGTGTTCTAAGTCGCCCTAACATGGAGCATTTAATATATTGTTTGTGAAACCCTTCCTCCACGCACTGATAATTTGAGTATTTTAAAGCGATGCACTCAAAAGACGGCAGAGTTTTATTTTAAAAAGGCGAGAAAAAAAATCCCCCGGGGGCAATTTTCTATCCTCTCCTTTGTTTCTGATCCAGTTTCGGAAGTTTTCAAAGGCAGGAGTATGCAGTGTTTTTGATAAAAAGCACCACGAACCCTCCAGCGTGTACATATACAGGCTTTGAGGTTACTATCGGTCAGTCACAAGTCAAGACAAGTTACTGGAATGCCGCGGACGCGTGTCTCTGAATATTAACTTGATTCTTGTTCAGCTCTGATTCAGCCCAGATTCGGACTTAGACAGCGTGTGAACTATATTAACCCTGCAAAATTATTCAATACATGTGCACTTGCCTCACTGGTTGGCATTTCTGTCACGTTTATTTTATGTATCGTTCTTCATTTAGTAAAAATCGAGCTGCACAGAGTACAATTGGGGGAATGTGTTTTTTAAGTTTTTGTTTAATTTTTCAAGTTACTGTAACTAAAGACTAAGGTGCTAACGTTTATTGGGGAGCATTGAGGGAGGGAAGCAGTGAACAGCTGCACAGTATTTTGCTTGCGTTTGCAGACTCTCTCTACCCGAATGTAGCAGAGGAGTACTACACTAGTGGAGAGATTCCTCCATTCCCCTCCAAACCTCTTTCCTCCCTTCACCATTGTGATGGCCTGAGTGCAGAAGCCACTTTAAAATTTTTAACTTGAGAAAAATTGAGAGAAAGCACTCTTAACTTGAAGTGCAATAGTTCTCCAGCTTTCTTGTTTCAAAGGCATTCATTTGGTCCTCCAGCATCACAAGCTTGCTCACCATTCTTAACCGAGGGCTCTTGTGGTGCAGTGAAAATATCCCTACTTCTGGTCTAGGAGTTCTGGGTTGAAGGGCCACCAGAAGAATTTAATAACATCTCTGAACAGGTTGGGTTAGAAAGCTTGTGTTTATCTCCCACTTGCAATGGAGGTGTGTGATAACATGTACTACCCCTCATTGGGCCGCAAGCTCTCCCTGTGAACATTGGCTGCCTTTTCGTGAAATCAAAATGAAGGTGAGTGTCCATTTGGGCTTCTGATCCTGACGCTGGACTCACTAGATTCTCTAGAGTATGGAAACAGGCCCTTCAGCCCAACAAGTCCACACTGACCCTCCAAAGAGTAACCCACCCATACCCATTCCCCATAACTAATGCACCTAACACTCTGGGCAATTTAGCATAGCTAATTCACCTGACCTGCACATTTTTGCATCGTGGGAGGAAACCAGAGCATCCAGAGGAAACCAACACAGACACAGGGAGAATGTGCAAGCTCCACACAGTCACCCAAGGTGGGAATTGAACCTGGGTCCCTGGCACTGTGAGGGAGCAGTGCTAACCATTGAGCCACCATGCCACCCCCAAGGTGGGAATTGAATCCTGAACATCATAATG